>NC_022013.1:22503674-22535837 GCF_000317375.1 Microtus ochrogaster
GAACTCACAGAGATCCGCCTGCCTCTGCCTCCCGAGTGCTGGGATTAAAGGCGTGCGCCACCACCGCCCGGCTTAAAAAGATTCTTAAGGGAGCTGGCCATAGTGGTACATAATTTAATCCCAGTGCTTGACTGACTGAGACAGGAGAACTGTGAGTTCAAGGCCAGCCAAGGCCACACAGGAGACACTGTTGAAACAAAACCTAAGTAGCATAGCTTATCTAAGAATGTGAGCTCTGGATTCAGGTTTCCTAGGCATAAGTCTTAGTGTCAGCATTTGCTGTGTACCTTGGACAAGATACTTAGCCCAGTGTTAATCTCCCTTTTGACGTGTGGAATGATGGTGGAGTGGTATGTATCTTGCAGGAGTGTTGTGCAGGGCACTTAGAACACTTAACACAGTGCCTGTTGGCATTAAGTAACTGTCTCCCCTATCCGTATGCTCTTCCAGCCCATTGCTATGGACAGTGCCATCACTCTGTGGCAGTTCCTTCTTCAGCTCCTGCAGGAACCTCAGAATGAGCACATGATCTGCTGGACATCTAACAATGGGGAGTTCAAGCTTCTGCAGGCTGAGGAGGTGGCTCGTCTCTGGGGAATTCGCAAGAACAAGCCTAATATGAATTATGATAAGCTCAGCAGAGCCCTGAGATACTACTATGTAAAGGTAAGCACCTGCCCTGACCCTGACACTATACAGACAACCTCAAAACAAGGTGTTGAGTACTACTGTGGTTTACTTAGCTCAGTTTATTTAACAACTTAAGTGATTTTGATTATATTCCGACAGACTCCTTAAAAGTTTTTAAATATTATCTTCATCGATACCCATGTGGAGGTCAGAGGACAACTTGTTAGTTCTTTCCTCCCATCATGGGCGTCCCAGGGATCAAATCCAGGTCATCAGGCTTGGATGTCTGTGTATCATGTACATACAGTGCCCCCAGGTGCCAGAAGAGGGCATCGCCCCATTGGAACTGGAGTTACCAACAGTTGTTAGCTACCTGACGTGGGTCTGGGAACTGAGCTTAGGTTCATGCTCTTAACCACTGGGCTATCTCTCTAGCCCAGAATTTCATTTTTTACTATCTTGTGACTTTTGAATATTTTCTTGGAGAAAAATACACACCTCCAAAGAATGGACTTAGAGTAAAAGTCTGAGCTGTTGCTTCCTCGGCCTTGCAGGAGCTGACCTTTTTGACCTTCCTGAGGTAAGGTCATGCTCTGAGACCCTTTAGCTTCCTCAGAATGCTTATGGTTTACTCCACTGGACCCGTTTGAGATTGGAGTTCAGTGAGTTCTGATTTAATACAGGTGTTTGATGGAGAGAGTCAGACAATCACAGCCTCAGCTCCTATGTGCTGTCTTAGTCCAATTGCTCAGGAGGCTTTGAAGTGCTTTAATTTCTCTGAGCAGGCACTGTGTTTGGCCTGGGTAGATGAATATTGATGCTTTTGAAGCTTTTTTAAAGCTATGCATAGTTCTCAAATAGGGCACTCACTAGGTTCCCTTTTGCATGAATTGTGAGATGTAAATTTATTAGTAAGTTTAAGTGTGCTTATCTTTTCTGTCTACAGAACATCATTAAAAAAGTGAATGGTCAGAAGTTTGTGTACAAGTTTGTCTCTTATCCAGAGATTTTGAAAATGGATCCACTGACAGTAGGCAGGATTGAGGGAGACTGTGAAACTCTAACTTCCATTGAAGCCAGCAGTTCTAAAGATGCTGAGAGTGGGGTAAAGGAACGGGCACCTCAACCTACAGCCAAGACATCTAGTCGGAATGACTACATACACTCTGGTTTGTATTCTTCATTTACTCTCAACTCTTTGAACACCTCCAATAAGAAGCTTTTCAAGTCAATAAAGATAGAAAATCCAGCTGAAAAACTAGCAGAGAAAAAACCTCAGGAGCCAACACCAACTGTCATCAAATTTGTAACAACACCCCCTAAAAAGCCACCCATCGACCCTGTTGCCATCACCTTCTCAGCAAGCCCAAGCATTTCTCCGTCTTCTGAAGAAACTATCCAAGCTTTGGAGACACTGGTTCCTCCCACACTACCTTCTCTGGAAGCTCCAGCCTCTGCATCCATTCTGGCTACCACCTTTAACCCCACTTCTCCTGTTCCCTCCGCACCCCCTCCTAGGACGCCTTCTCCACCATTGAGTTCTAACCCAGACATTGACACAGACATCGACTCAGTGGCTTCTCAGCCAATGGAACTTCCAGAGAACTTGTCACTGGAGACTAAAAATGAGGATTCAGCTTTGCCAGAAAAGGACAAAACAAATAACTCATCAAGATCCAAGAAGCCCAAAGGGTTAGAACTGACGCCTGCCCTTGTGGTCACAGGCAGTGACCCCAGCCCTCTGGGGATCTTAAGTCCATCGCTCCCAACAGCGTCTCTTACACCAGCACTTTTCTCACAGGTAACTTGCTCTTCCTCTTAAGTAGGATTGTATTTATTCACTTTTTAAATTGTCTCGAGAGTTTATACCTGTAAAATTCAATTTCTGCTAATTAGGGCTGTCTTAGAAAGGTTATATATAAACTGGGAAATTCATTACTTTACCTTAACTAGAATCTGCAAAACAAAAAGATTTGCCATTTCATCTTTTAAAATTCATTGTTCTTGGGCCAAGGTTGTAGCCCAGATGGTGGACTGCTTGCCTATCATGCACAGATCCCTGGGCTCCATCCCCAGCATTGAATACACCAGACATGGGCTGCATACCTGCAGTCCCAGTACTCAGGAGGTAGAGGCAGGAAGATCAGAGGTTAAAGGTCATCTTTGACTACATAGCCAGTTTGAGAGCAGCCTGGGCGACATGAGCTTAAATAAGCAGAAGTCATTGATCTGCAAGGCTTTCCGTCTCCTTCTAAAGGAAGCAAAATCTGAGACTCCCTTAAAACTGTTGCTGTCTTAGGAGAGAGAAAACAAGTGACTGAGAGCCTTGAGTGAAGGAATGTGTGGCTTTGTGCTTACCTAGTTACATTATGAATTAACTTGGTCACCTTGGGGAGCTCTTGGAGAAGATCACCCCAGATGGTCTGATATTATAGGGACTTGGTTGTTGTTCTTTTGTACCGGATTTAGGTTTGCTTTCTAGTTTGGAAAGACCAGGTAAAAGTTAGGTTATAAAGTGATTTTGTGGCCTTTACCTTTCCTAGGTTATAAAGGGATTTCTGAGCTTTTCATCATGATAAAATTTTGGGCTTAGAGATGTTTGGGGAGGAGGACATATTCTGTGGATTCCGTTTGTATCTTTGGAATGATCCTGGCAAGTCCTTGAGCGATCTTCTTGTGTGTTGCAGACACCCATCTTGCTGACTCCGAGCCCCTTGCTCTCCAGTATCCACTTCTGGAGTACCCTCAGTCCATTTGCTCCCCTGAGCCCAGCCAGACTGCAAGGTGCTAATACGCTTTTCCAGGTAAATTACATGGTGTGCCTCTTGTCATTGGGGGATGTGTACTGCAGAAATGGGCAGGAGTTGTGCTCAATGTCATTGTCACACACGACTGCAGAGTACTTTGCTTTTCCTTGTGGTACAGTATGTGATTGGGGGACTGTGGCTCTCAGTTGCTGCCCAGCATAGCAAGAAACTTTCATACTGAAAATTGCTAGCCCAGAAAAATACTGATGTTCAAGGTATAGTTTCTATTGAATGCATATGGCATTTTTTGTGCTCTGTTAAGTTAAACCACTGTTAATCAGGCAGTCTGTGTATATATACTACTAATGTGTGTACATACAAAGCCAGTATGAGGTCACATTTAATGCAGTTTTGATTGGAATTGCATACCTACACACATACACAACCTAGTCCCCTTGCTTATCCTCCTTCTGTTCTCTTTGGAACCCTTCTTCATCCCTCTTCACAGCACATCATCCTATGTTTATGTCTTTTGGTTTTTGTTTTGTTTTGTTTTTTGGTTACTTGCCTTGCATGAGTGGGTTTGGGCTTATTACTGGATCTGGGGCTACACCCCTGAATTAAAGTGACTCCTCCTCAGTCAGCAGCTCTTAACTGTCACAGCTCCTCTCTTCGTGCTGGAATGTTGACTTGCTTGATTTTGCTTGATCTAGTGTGAGTAATTGGAGCTGCTGTGAGTTAATGACTGAAACACCGTGTCACACTGAGAAAAAAGTACATCACAGCACTGTTCCCATCTTCTGTCCGCTCCATCACAATGCTTCCTGAGTCTTGGGGTGTGTGCGTGCATGTGTGTGTTTACTATAGATATCCCATGCCACAGACACTTACTTGCTGCACTTTTCTGGTGTGAGTCTCAATATTAACCATCATTTATTGCAAAAAGAAGCCTCTCTAGAGCTGGAGAAGTGGCTCAGTGCTTAAGAGAGCGCATTGCTCTTGCTGTGGACTGGAGTTCAGTTCCCAGCCCCCTTTTGGGCACCTGCACTCACATATACAAACCTATACACAGACATATAATTTTTTTTTAAGAAAAAGCTTCTCTTATGGGGGTTGAGAGCTGCATTCATCACTTGCTGAAAATGTTAAGTATTTAGAAGGCTGTTTGACAACATGTCCATTTAGCAAAACAATAATACTATGTCCCTTTAAGGCCTATGAACACCCCAGCCATGGGCTTTGACCAGATTTATAGTACTAGGCATGGACTCTCAGCTGTGAAGTGGGCTTTAAGTCTAATTAACAAAAGTGGTTGGTTACTCTCATAATATTGATGGTACAGTAGCACCAGTACACATGTTGTCTGGCAGGTCAGTATTTCAGCATGTAAGATCCATTGCCAGGTAATATCACTGGTGGCTCTTCTCTTCCAGAGGCCTACATACCATGTTCCTGCACTATGAAAGCTAGTCAGCTTGATTTCTCTGACCTGCAACCAAAGTGCGTGGTGTCTTTAGCAATAGGTCTTAGCAACAGGTGGGCAACCAAGAGCAGTAGCAATAGCCTACATTGTTCCTGAGGACATTGTTATGAGGCCAACAGCTCATAAGGAGGTATCCCGTGCTTGGCACTGCAATTTGTTTAATTGCCCATGACTTCTGGGCACAGCATTATTCACCCATGCAAGGTATCTTCATTCAAACTACTTTTTTTAAAAAAATATTTTTTTAATTATCTTACAAAGTAGTAAATTCCATTAAGAATTTTAAAGTACTTCGGTTTTGGTTTATCTCCCACTCCCTTCTTTCTCCTCCTTCCTTCCCATTCCCATTCCTGCTTAAACTTTTCCATTCTCAGTACCCTCGTCCCCTGCAGCACACATGCTCCACTGTTTACAGGGACATATTCTGAGAAAGGAATCATTGAGTAGTTTTTGTTTTGTGTCATCATGTTGTACTTATGTATGATGGAATAGCCTGCGATGCTGTGTGTATGTGAGGTGCAAGGTGAGGAATAATTCTGACCACATGCCTGTAATCCCAGAGTAATCCCAGCACTTGGGAGACTAGGGAGGAGGGTCACGGTGAGCTTGAGCTACATAGTTCCAGGCCAGCCTAAGATAATGTGACCCTGTCTAAAAACACAGTGGAAACTGAGATTTAAGTCCAAGGCTGCTGGTGCTAAGAGAACACTAAAGTAGTAATGGCGAACAGTAAATATATCAACCAGTGATGTTTTCATTACTAAGTTCACAACCCTGTGTGCTGCATTGGTACTCTCCTACAAGGAGCCCTGCAGTGGCTGATTGACACAAGCACCTGAGCAGTGTGTTACACAAAGACTCGAGGATAGCTATAACGTTACTAGCTGATAGAAAATTTCAGCTTCACAGAAATGTGCTCTGCCTGACTCTGGTACAATGCTAGGGGCAGATTCTGCCCGTAGGTTTCTCTCTTTAAAATTTAATTACTTGTTTGTAGGTTCCCACTTTTAATTACATTTAATATAATTTTTGTTTTGAAAATTTTTAAATAGTTTATTCCTTTTTATTTTATGTGTGTTGGTGTTTTACCTGCATGTATATCTGTGAGAGAGTGTTGGGTCCCCTGGAACTGGGGTTACAGACAGTTGTGAGCTGCCATTTGGGTGCTGGGAATTGAACCGAGTCCTCTGGAAGAGCAGCCAGTGTTTTTAACCACTGAGCCATCTCTCCAGCCCCCCCCCCTTTTTTAAAAGAGGAAAATCTTGAGACTCTTGTATCAGTTACCTCTCAGAGTTGATATATGCCAGCATTTTCCTGCTGAGCCATCCTCCCAGCCTGTATCAGCACTTTAACTATGAAGTTTAGGAACTGAATTTTGTATTATCTCCCCACCAAGGTATTAGGAAGGGTCTTGTATTGAGGTTTCAGATCACTCTTAATGCTCCCCTTCACCCAGGGAGAACCACTCCTCATATACAAAAAAAGTAAAAATGAAATATTGCAAAACTTAATTATCTTCTCATTCAGTAACATTTAGTAATCTGATCTCACCTTTGTCCTGCCCCAAGCATTTAGATATAAACGGCGGGCCTTCTTCTAGCTGACTTATTTACTTCTGGAGTGACTGGCTCTGGGCACTTTTCTTATGTTTTATAATTAATCATTTGTTCTTTCAAGAATAAAATAAAGCCGGGCGGTGGTGGCGCATGCCTTTAATCCCAGCACTCGGGAGGCAGAGGCAGGCGGATCTCTGTGAGTTCGAGACCAGCCTGGTCTACAGAGCTAGTTCCAGGACAGGCTCCAAAGCCACAGAGAAACCCTGTCTCGAAAAACAAAAAACAAAACAAAAAAAAGAATAAAATAAGGCCACATCTGATGCCACCTGCCTGTAATCTCACTTACTTCAAAGGCAGAGTTCAAGGCCAGCCTGGGTAGCTTCTTGAGACTTGATCTCAATATTATAAAGGAAGAATGTGGATATATAGCTCAGTGATGACATCCTTGCCTGGCACGTGTTCCTGACACTGTAAAAAATAGAAATATCATAAGGAGAGCTGGGTGTGATGGCACAAGCCTATGACGGCAGCACCTGAGAGGGACGTAGAAAGTGGATGTTGAACAGCAGGGGATATTAGGCTACAGAATCAGACACTGGGATTTATTTATTTATTTTGAGACAGGGTTTTTCTGTGTAACATTCCTCACTATCCTGGAAGTTGCTTTGTAGACCAGGCTGGCTTTGAACTCACTGAGATCCACCTGTCTCTGCCTCTTGAGTGCTAGAATTAAAGGTGTGCACCACCACTACCTGGCCAGACACCTGTTTTAAAAAAGGAAAAACAACAACAGTCAGGAGGCAGAAAAAAGCATATCTCTGTGAGTTTGAGGCCAGCCTGGTCTACAGAGCAAGTTCCAGGAGAGGCTACAGAGAAACCCTGTCTCGAAAAACAAGCAAGACAAAACAAAAAGGAAATACAAAACAAAGCAAAAAAAAAAAAAACCTTCAACATCTTAGGGACTGGGGTCTGAGTAGCTCAGTGGTAGTTAGGCTGTGGATTTGGTCCCAGCACCAGATTCCACCCTGAGGCCCGTCCGTTTCTGCCTGATTTGTTTGTTTGTTTGTTTGTTTTTTGGTGTGATACTGGGGATTGGATTTGGAGCCTTGCATGTGTGTGGAATATGCATCACCGGTGTCCTCTGCCCCCACCCCCAATTCCTAAATTATTGGATGTTACTGTATGGGAAGAGCATCTAGAGGTTTTTTTTCCCTGTTACGTTTTTAGTTCTCCGTATGTGGGGAGTGGTTCTCCCCAGAAGAAGCGGAGTGTGGAGCGGTCTGAAACCTTAAGCTGCTCCTGTGCTGTGCAGGCGCTCTAAGAATGTTGGGACTCTGATTTCTAGGATTAGCATCTGGTAATCACTGTGCCTCTCTGGACTTCTTGTTGAGAGTTCAGGGTTTACCCTGTTACTATCCCCTGTAGTGAGTATTGTCATTTAATGAATTTCTTAACCCTTTGAGGTTAGATGTGAAGGTCTGTATCAGGATCATTAGGGAAAAGGTAGATTAGAAAGAGTTAGTCTATACATCGTTAGGACAAACACAGTTTTTTAAAAAAAATTTATTAAAAACATTTTTTATGCAATATAGTTTGATCATATTCTTTCTGCTCCTCCAACGTCCTTCTCACTTCCTTACCCACACAACTACATGTTCTCTCTCCCCCCCCCCCTTCTCGCTATCTAATAAATACATGGTCTGTTTATCTCTTAAAAACCAACAGAAAGCTGAATGGTGGTGGCACATGCTTTTAATCCCAGCACTCAGGAGGCAGAGGCAGGTGGATCTCTGTGAGTTTGAGGCCAGCCTGGTCTACAGAGTGAGACGCTGTCTCGAAAGCAACCAAAAAAAAAAAACCTCAACCAAAAAAAATGTTAATCAAATAGACAAAACTAAAAATAGATCAATAAGACAGAAGAAAAAAACTCAACAACAAAAACCAGGGAGTCTGTTTTGTATTGGCCAATTACTCCTTGTCATGGGGTCTGGAGTATGGTTGGTGTACCCAGGAACGGTTCATGGAGAAGACTGATTTTCCCTTTGTCAGCAGGGAATCGATTGCAAATAGCTTCTGGGAGGACAAAGAAATTTTTGTTTGTATGTCTTTGCCACAATAATATTTTGGGCCTGCGAGATGTCTCAGTAGGTAAAGTACTCGCTGTGCAAGTCTGGCAGCCTGTCTGATCCCGGGAATTCACGGTAGAGGTGGAAGAAGAGAACAGCCTTTACAGTGTGGTCTCTGACATCACACTGTTGGCATGGTGCCTGTGTGTGTACCACCCCGCTCTGCCCCACACGTGAAATGCATTGTAGTCTTCTGTGAGAGGACGTGTCTTGTGTTCGTCCTGCCGTGGGGGAATAGGAGGGACAGAAAGTGGAAGCAGAGGTTGTAATAGGATGCTGATCTGTTTTTGTTTCCTCAGTTTCCTTCTGTGCTCAACAGTCATGGACCATTCACTCTGTCTAGCCTGGATGGACCGTCCACTCCTGGGCCATTTTCTCCAGACCTGCAGAAGACATAACCCGTGCAGTTGGGAACTAAGAGACCAAGGAACTAAGAAACAGAGATGTCCAGCAGGATGGTTTGAAATGAGGGATAGTTCTGCAGTGCTCTTATAGACTGTCATAATTTTCCCATTGCCTGTTGAAAACCTTTTCAGGATTCTCAAAAGTTGGACTGTATAAAAATGCCTTAATTGGAGTTCAAACTCCGCCTCACTTCTTTTTTAAAAAGGTGTTTTGTTGTTGTTGCTGTTTTTTGTTTGTTTAAGCTTTGTGCAAAAAAATTAGTCTCTTGGGGTTCAGCAGCTGTGTTTTGCAAGAAAGCCGCAGAACAAAGTTACTGGTCCTGGATGTTAGGACTCTTTGGCCAGGGGGAAAAGTATGCTTAGAATCTGTTATTTAAAGAAATACTTGTTAGCTGTGTATAATGACCCGCTTCTGTGATTCCAGCACTTGGGAAGCTGAGGCAGGAGGAAAACACCAAGAGTTGAGGGCCAGCCTGGGCTATAAATAAAGTGAGACTGTCTCAAAAGGATAAAAATACTACTTAAACGAAGTTGATGCTATGTTTAGTAGTAAGTGTGCTCTGTTGAATGACTAAAAGGAGCCACTCCCTAACAGTGGGAGAGAGAATCATTCCTGTTCTGAGGAGGATTAGAGCATTACCACATAGGAGGCTCTCTGTGCTCTACCCTTGATCTCGTCTGAACCTGTCAATGGATCCTGGCCCTGAGCTTTTTAAACACAAAGCTTTGAAAGCTCAGTTTTAATGTGGGTTTCGGTAGGAATCACAGGACCCCACCTGGGGCACAGCGCTCTCGTCTGCTCTGAGTGGTGTGGTTCTGTGCAGCACGTCTTGGAAAATGATGACTTTTCAGAAGTAGAGTTGGGGTTTGAAAATTGAATATTAGAAGCAAGCAAAAAAGTTCAATTAAATACCCTGAGACACAGGTGGGGGCATTTTCCAGCTAGAAGACACCCAGAGTGACAGACTCCCTCTTCTTCCTGCTAATTTTACCCACTCTGCTCTGCACTTACAGGCTTCCTTCTAAACATAAGGTTAGAGGATAAAGCAGCATTCATTCAGGTGCAGTCAGGAAGGTGGACTTGAAAGTGAAATATTCTGGTCAGGAAATAAAGATGTGCTTACTTCTTTCCAAAAATGTTTTAAATGAAGGAAGATTAGATTGCATTTGGGCATTCTCATACATAGGAATATGGCTGTTAAATTAGTAGCGAGAACTACTTTTCATTACTACGGACCTTCATCTGCAGATTGTCATCTATAAAATGCTGTGTGTAATTCAGAGTCAGGTGCACACAGGTACATTGATCTCTCAGTCTGAATTGAGGGCCATATCACAGCAGAATCTTGAAAATTTCGACTCTACAGTCCAGAACTGAATTAAATTACATGCCCTGCCCTCCACCCATTAAACCCCAGATATGACCAGAGTGGAATGACGTAGGGACCTGCAGGCTCAGAATGACACTGATGCAGAGTGACATCTTTCAGGTGCACAGCATTGGCTGTCCAGTGCAGAGATGCTTACGTATGGAAGTGTGTGCTGGCTGGGTGAAGGGCGGCAGTTGGAGACCTGTTACTGGTTCATTGTGGTTAACTAAGTGTCCTGTTCCCATGATGTGCAATAGTAGGACTGAAAGGTGGTGCTCAGAGTGCTGGGAGCAGGCACTGCAGTAGGCTTCCCTTCCGTGGCGGAATATTTAGTTTGCATGCATATTTGTGATTACCCGCAGCAGCACTTTGTAGTAACTTAGTGGGTTTTCATTTTGTGTACTAAGTAAATATTGAGAGTTGACCTAACTAGATGTTTGCAGTTCTGAAAACATCCAGTTTTATCTTCTTGAGGTAAAGGAGAAAAGCCATTGGTTTGTTTTGACAGATGATAGATTTGATAATTTACTGTTTTAGCACAGGGTGCCAAGGGCCCAAGGGCACCATTTAAACTCTGGCTGGGTGTGGTAGCGAGGTCTGTGATCCCAGCACTTGGGAAGTGGAAGCTGGAGGATCAAGAATCAGGGATAGCCTCAGCTACATAATGAGTTTGACACTAGCTTGGACTACATGAGACCTTGTCTTAAAAAAAACAGAAGCAAAAAACTCAGAGCAAGTTAATAAGAAACCATGAGGCCTTGGGGGGTAGATGGACCTGCTCTCTTCTTGAAATGAGTGAATTCCAGGAAGCGTGTGCTTGATCTCTGTGCGTGTGCGTTTCCGCCTTGCTGTGTGTGAGGCAGACATTTCTTTCTGTAGACTACCTCCTTCCTGAAAAAGTTTGAGCTTTGCATAATGGAATAGCCATACAATTCTTAGTGTCAACAGATCAGTATTCAGGGAGAATTCTGGACCTTCGGCTCACATCTGGTGTCCACCCAGCCACCTTGCCAGGCAAATGGTGCTGACCATCAGTAGCCTGAGCGTGGTCTCTAGGTCCTGGGAATGCCTGGGTTTGAAGGATCTGCTGGTTTCCTTGGTTTTCTGTGGCTCAGTGCGGTGGTGCCACACACCCCTGTGTATACGTCTCTGGGTGTGTTTTCACTTGGCCTTTACTTTTGCTCTTACTCATGCTGATTTTTCTTAAAATACAAAATGAAAATGTCAGGTCTAACTTAAATAGTCTTTTAATGATTTCTTAGAGTATTATTGTGATGTTACAGTCTCTGTGCCATAGTCTGTGTGTTTGAATAAGGGTAGAAATTTCCACCGATTAAAAAAGTATATAATATATAATTGAATCTAGAAGCCCTCAAAAGGCCGACCTTAAGCTTCATCAAGTTATAATATAAGTTTATTTTCCTTTATATTTTAACAGTTAAAATATAATTTTTTTCACTGTGTTTTTTTGTTTTGTTTTGTTTTTGAGATAGGATCCTTCTTTATCACCTTGGCTGACTGAACCGAATCCCAAATGTACAAGTGTCCACCACCAGGCCTGTTTTTTCAAATTTTGGTGGAGAAAGTAAGACCATGAACTTGCATAGAGTACTGGATTTTTCTTCTTAACCTGGAAAATTCCTTTCAGATGTATACTATACTAGAGATCAAAAGGGGCAGAGTAGCTGGCCCAATACTGGAGGCTTGGTGTTCATGGCTTAATGCCAGCTGTTGATATTGCCAGTGTTATTTCGTTCACCTTGGCCTTGTGCCGCGTGAGGTCAGGTACTCTTTCTGAGGCCTGTGGTTTTAGCATCTGAAAGGCAGCTTTGTGTGTGTGAAGTCTTCAGCTCTGTGCAGGCCCTCAGTGGAGGTGCAGAGCAGTCAGCAGTCTTCTGGACACACACCTTGATTAGGAAAAGGTTTTCTTTTTGGTTTATTTTCTTTTTTGATTTTTGGGACTGGGTCTAAGTCTTTAGGCTGACCTCAAACTCTCAGCAATTCTCCTGCCTTGACATCCCAAGTACTGAGATGATGAAAGTGAGCTACTGTTTGGCACAGTAGAAGTTTGTCAACATAGAAATTTCTCTCAAAAATATATATACATATCTCACTCTATTAAAGTCCCAGTCCCACTCTTCTGTGCATACAAAATGGAGGGTTAGCATAAGAAGGAAATTCTATAAAGCATCCAGGCCTCTGAGCCCTTCCTGTACCCAGCAGATGCCTCTTCCTAAATCATCGAACTCAACATGCAGGTGCTCATTTGGTTCTCAATACAGATTTTTTTTTTTTTTAATGAGGAGAAATTCCAGCTTGAGATTTTCTGGAACTTTGTCATAGCTTTTCAAATTTCCCAGTAATTCTTTCTCGTGGGGATTCATTCCCAAATGCTTTCTGGATTCCGTGCATGTCCTGACAGCTCTTCCTTTTCATCTCTGTGTTACGCATGACTGACATTTTTATTTGTATAGTCTTCTTACAGACTTCTTTGGCCTTGTGTTGTATTTTACCAGCAGCCTCACGATTACGTTAGGACATTTATGCTAAAGTGTGTGCCAGCTTCAGCTCTTGCTGGATTAGAAAGTGCTGTTTTTGTTGTGTCTTTTTATTTGGGACATTAAGCATCTGAAGGAATAGTTTACTCAGTTGCTCTGTTTATCACTCATTTACTACATACGTGTCATTAGCCTGTGCCGAGAACTGGGAGTCATGCCATGGTGCCATTCTTTGGCTTGGGAAGGTATGGAGACAAGTGCAGGCCTGAGCAGAAACCCGAGGCTCGGAGTGGATTCCAAACCAACAAGATTGAGAGTGTTGATGCTGTAGTCTGTCAGTGGGGGCGGGCAGGGTCATCGACACACAGCGCTGGGAAGGGACAGACACATGGTCTGTCTCCAGCAGACTCTCCCAGACACTGGCTTCTGTGGGAAAGCTTTCTTCCTTCTGTGGGAAGCGCTTTCTTCCTTTTCTTTCTAGGTCTGCTGTTGTCAGTGGTGGTGCTGCCCCGTCTTCTCTTACATTATCAGAACTACTTACTGCAGGCGTGGGCTCCGTCTCTGAGCGGGCTCTTAGGGGTGATGGTGTGTCTTGTGCTCGGTGGAACTGGTGACTATCAGGGTCATGTCTTCACCTATAAACAGCAAATGGGAAAGGTCAGTTGTCATCAGACTGCAAGTCCAGCAAGTGCTCCATCTCGAGCTGGCAGGCCTTCAAGCTGCCTCGTTGCTGAAACAGAAAGTGACGTGTGGCTAGCTTGCCAAAAGGAAGCCATTTCTTAGGTGCTGCTGTTTGTAGTTAGCCCTTGTGAAAGGTGGAAATGCAGGTGGCTCGTGGGAGAGTTACTCTGCGTGTTAGATGCTGTGGTGCTGGGGATGGAACCCGGCCCTCACACAAGCTAAAGAAGTGACCCTGCTGGGCTGCGTCCTAGCAACACCTCCCCCTTAACTAACTGGCAGCTTCAACAGGAAATTCCTGCAGAACACAGCAGTCTCCTGAAGGTCAAGTGTACTGCACACCTGCACTTAGGGAAGTTTCAGGAATTTAACTTGACCTTGAAGTACGAACCTGGGAACCAAGCACATTTCTAGGTCCTGCCTAGGTACTGGCTTTGTACATCTTTATACTACCATGTTGATCGGGCTATGTGAATCTTTTTCCAGGAGAGGCATATTTCTCCCCTAGGATGGAAACCCCTTACTGCTGTCCTACAGGTGTCACTTCTAAAGACAGTGCCTTGTTCTGTTCAGTTTTTAGTGCACAGAATCATAGGCCTTACAGACCAGTTGCCGCTGTGTTGAGACCCCTATCTTAGACTACTCTCAACAGTCATCTTACCCTGCACACTTCTCTTCATCAGTAAGTGTAAGGACATCTTTCCTAAAGCTCTCTGCACGTCTGTTTGCTCCTAGGTCGTCTGGGAAGTTTCTCATGAGGAGTCCAGGGTATAAGTGGAGGGAGGACTCCTGGCTTGTTGGCATAAAGAACCCTTTAAACCTTGTATTAGCATTAGCGGAAACCTCCCAGGGGGTCAGGCTGAATAGCCTCAGCTTTGCCTTGTTCCCATCTTAGTAAGGTCCACCAATTCCCATCCCTCTAGGGATGTGAGCTGTGTTCACAGAGTCTGGAATCTTCTTGATAAGGTGAGAGGGAGATGGTGTGCCTGGCTGCTGGCCCACGAGTCCTGCCAATAGAGTCATTCACTCTGCCAGTTTTCAGGAGTGGGAATTCTGTGGACTGCTATTAAATCACTTGGCACTTTCTTGGGATTTATATTAGCACTGTTTGCTTATTTGTTGTTTTTTGTTGGTTGGCTTTTGAGACAGTGTCTCACTGTGTAGCTCTGAGAAACTTGCTATGTGAACCAGGCTGGCCTTGAACTCACATAGATCCTCATTCCTCTGCCTCTAAGTGCTGGGATTAAAGGCATGCACCATCATGCCATCATGCCAGCTGTTTTTGTTTTTAATAACTGGAAGCAGTTAATGGTTATTTTTGCTTGATTTCAGCTTCAGGACATTGAGGGTCAGGGAAATATGGTTCATTTCTCATTTCTAGTTTTGGGAACCTAGGTGTGTCTGGAGAAGGAGAAATGGATTACCTGATGGGTCTTCTTCCAGGCTCCGTAAGGCAGCCTCTTCCAGCTAGGATGTAAATGACTCACAGACTTTTAATATTGTTCTTTGTAGAAATTTAATGATTTTGAAAGATTTGCATTGGTAGAATGCACTTAAATTCAAAAAGTATACAGCTGCAAGGGATTCTAGTTGTTGCTTTCTTTCCTTGTTTATTCCTGTTACGTAGGGAACACGGTCCCTTCTGAGACATTTTGTTGTTTGCTTGAGGACAGTATTACCAGTGGGCTCTGTGTGACAGCAGTTGCTGCTGCCGTTGCTGGCATGTGTGATGGAACAGCGTGTTCAGCCCTCCCCGTTGGGCGTTACGGGGATCAGCTAAAAAGCACACCTAGGCAGGTCTTTGAGTTCCTTGAGGCCTGCTTACCAGTGTGGCCGAGGTTCTTTCCTTTGCTTCTGGTGGTTTCATGTATCTTTGTGGGCAGTGCTTGGGAGGTGCAGGAAGAGGATTCTAGAGGTCAGGGTTATCCTTGGCTACAGAGTGCGTGGGCAGCCTGAGTCATGTGACAGCCTGCCTAAAAATACATTTAAAAAGATGAGGCGGGGGTTCAGTGGTTCACAGCACTAGGTGCTCGTCTAGAGGAGCAGAGTGCGATTCTCAGCACCCATGGCAGATGGCTCAGAACTGCTGTACTCCTGTGCTAGAGGATCTGATACCCTCTTACAGCCTCCGTGGGCATCTGCACACATACTGAACACATGCCACCTTTTTTTTTTTTTTTTGTTTAAGAAGCCTTGGTTCATTTTGATACTGATTAGTTTGGGTCTAAACATAAAATTCTGGGTTAAAATTAGTTTATTAGAATTAAGTCCTTTATCCACCAAATAATTAAATTGACTTTTTTAAAAAGTAGATTTTGTTTTTATGTCTTGTCTTGCTTGTCTGGTTACAACAGTCTCTTCAGTCAACATCCTGAGTAGCTGGGACTACAGGTACATGCTACCACATCTGTCTTAAGTCTGCATTAAGAACAACCTAATGATTTCCCGTGAGTCCTACTAGAACTTCTCTGTAAAGAGGACCTCCTAAGCTGGGATTTCAACTCAGTTGGTAGAGTGCCTGCCTGACACACTAGCCCAAAGTTTGATCCCGTTATGTCATAACCTGGGAGCAGAGGCAAAGCCTGTAATCCTAGCACTAGGAATGTAGAGTCCAAGGTCAAATGGCGAGTTCGGGGCCAACCTGGGGTACAAGATCCTTATGACTAATGGGAAATAACCACAGGTTATTTTAAATGACGTTTGCCAGGTGGTTGAGTCCCAGTGAACCTGGCAGTTGCTGCAGTATAAGGAGTGAACGTGAGTTAAAAGGTAAATGACATTAAATAACAAACTCTTACTTTCCATTCAGTTCATCTGTAATAAGTAAAAAGCATGTGTTCTGCCATAGAGTGATTGCAATGTATACCCACCAGTGTTTGCACAGGATGGTGGGTGGAGACAGGTTCCTGTGTGTGTGAGTTAGGGGTGGGTGGTAAAGGACTTGGCAGGGCACTCAGCTCCTTAGAGGAACCGTTGCCTGTGTGTCCACCCCTCCTTGCTTATTTTATTGAAATCTATATCTCATATTACTCAATGTCACCACTTGGTATAAGTAGATCTTAGATGGGTGTAAGCAACACCTGCCCAAAAGAAGAGCTGTCAGGGCGATACTACTAACATGTCTTAACTTAGTTTAGTTTATATTAAAGAGATCTGCAGAGTATTAAATCACTTTTTGTTCTTTTCAGGAAAAGCAGTTGAAATGGTAACTGCTAACAGTCCTTAAAATTAACACTGGTGGTTCTTAGACCCGGACAGACTGCGTCATCTCACCCAGCTACAGAGTAGTAACACTTAACTGCAGAGATAAAGGGGTGTTGTTTTCAGGCTGGTAAAGCTGGTGTGGAGTCAAGAATTCTGCCTTGGGGTGACAGAAATGTCATGGAGTTGAGGGAGGGGGGTGAAGGACGCATGCGCACTTTGAGGGCTTTCTAACGCACTGCTGTTCAAAAACAAGATGGCGATCCACTGGGTGCCATCTGCAGGCATTGCTAGGGACCTTACTTCTGTTGCTTCTAAGCTTTATGCAAAAGCTTTGTTAACTTCTATAAAGATCATGTGTATTTTGAGAAAAATGATACATTTTTTAAAAACTTTTATGTAAGAACTGACAGAGGGATTTACTTGTTTGTGGAAAGCTGGCTTTGAGGAAGCACTCTGGCGTGTTTACTGTAAGTCCAGAGCTGTAGAGATCTGTTTATAGATATATGTGCAACTAGATATGGACAACGTATTTTTTTAAAATAAATATTTTTAACAAAATGACGTGAGTTGATCATTCCTTCCCCTGCCTCACATCCATCACAGTTTCGCTGATATTTTCATCACACTGACTGGGTAAGGACTGAATTCAGTGGGTGCTGTTGAAACCTGGTCTCCGGCTGCTTGACACGTCTCTGTGAAAGTGTTTAAAGCCCAGGTCAGAAGAGGTAGTGAGAAGGGGAGATGGCAAAATGATTGTTGGCATGGAACAGATGGGTTGGGGGCCACCTCCACAGTGACACACCTCCGCCAGCAAGGCCACACCTTCTAACAGTGCCACCCCCTTTGGGGTCCATTTTCTTTCAAACCACGATAGAGACGATGCTTGAGAGTCATAAGATCACACGTTCATCGTTACTACCGAGCGATTCGCCGACCAGGGTACACCTGAACGGAAGTACAGTGGTGTGTCAGCGAGACTGCCCAGGAGTGGGAATTTCAACAGCAGTGTAGGTGCCTGGCAGAGGCTGGCGGTGCTGCTGGAGCGGAAGTGTGTGGATCCCACATATTTGAACACACTGCTGTCATTTACTAAAGCGCCCTCATCTGGCCCAGTGGTGGCTTGGTCCTCCTAATGACCTCTCCTTGAGATGCTCTTTGCATACCTACCAGGAAACCACTTTGACCCTGAAATGTCCCTACCCCTGGCTTCTCATTTTTATTCTACTGCATCTAACTCTCTAGTTTTGGGAGAACTGCCAGGGTTCAAACTCTCCCAGTCCCTACAACCACTATCTAGGTGATTTCATTTGGTCCTTGGCTTTGAACACTATAAGTTATATGACGTATATAAAACATCATAAACGGATGTGTAAAACTTTTTGGGGGGGGTTAAATATTTTTAATAGACTTTTATTGAGCTCTACATTTTTCTCTGCTCCCCTCCCTGCCTCTCCTCTCCCCTTCAACTCTCCCAAGGTACCCATGCTCCCTATTTACTCAGGAGATCTTGTCTTTTTCTACTTCCCTTGTAGATTAGATCCATGTATGTCCCTCTTAGAGTCCTCACTGTTGTCTAAGTTCTCTGGGATTGTGATTTGTGGGCTGGTTTTCTTTGCTTTATGTTTAAAAACCACTTGAGTGAGTACTTGTGATAATTGTCTTTCTGTATCTGGGTTACCTCACTCAATATGATGTTTTCTAGCTCCATCCATTTGCAAAACTGTTTTTAAAAAGACATGGCCTCACTATGTAGCTCTGGTTGGCCTGACTCAATATGTAAACCAAGCTGGCTTCAAACTCACAGATCTGCCAACCTCTCTCTCTCTTGAGTGTTGGCATCAAAGGTGTGCACCACCACACATATCAGCTAATCTGACTTCTGGTAGCTATTCTTGAACGATATATATTTCCACATTTTATGTGTAGAAGAGTTTAGCCTGTGTGTGCATAAATGTAGCACACAGGTGCCTGCTGCCTGCGCAGACCGGAAGCGATAATCAGATCCCCTGGAAGGAGTTAGAACTGACAGTGGGTTGTCAGGTGGTGCTGGGAATTGAACCTGAGTCCTCTGGAAGAGCAAGTGTCCTCAACTGCTGACCTCTCTCTGGCCCTAACAGCTCTTGGGTGTTTCTGGGCTTTCCAGTGTTGGAACTGTTACCAGCGGTCTCTGTCTGGACGGAGCGTTTCTAGCTCCATGGCATCCTTCAGAGAGTTCAAGTGAGGCAGTGAGTGTGTTGGGGAGCTAAGTGAGCGTGGAGTAGATACACCTAGATATACCCAGCCAGGGAGATGGCTCAGTGGGAAGCAGTGCTTCCTGCACAAGCCTGGCAACCTCAGTTCAGATCCCCGGAATACAAAGAAAAGCCACATTTACAATCCTAGCTTTCTCTACCCCAGTGGTTCTCAACCTATCGCTGCAACCCTTTGATACGTCTCCTGGTACTCACACGTGGGTGTGTCTGCATGAGGGTTGGCCCGCCTGGAGAGGAGCAGTGTCCCAGTTCCTAAGGCCATCAGAAATTGTGTTTTCCAGTGGTCATAGGTGACCCCAAAGGGGTTATGAACTGCTCTACCCAGGGATGGGAAGCTAAGGCCAGAGAATCCACTGTAAGTTTTGGGTCCAATAGCTTGGCCTATGCAGCAGCAAAGAGCCCTCCCTTCTCAGACAGGATGGAAAGGCAGGGACCAGCACCTGACGGCTGCTTTCTGACCTCCACAGGCATGTGTGGATGCATGCACTGTACATGCCTTTCCCATGATGCATCTGATTTTAATCTCATGGACAGGCATGATGACGGTAAGTAGGGCTTTTTCCTACATGTACTCCAAACCAGTCCAGGCTGCCTCACGTTCCCAGCCAGACATGTTTCAGACTGTGTGGCCACAGA
Source organism: Microtus ochrogaster (assembly GCF_000317375.1). Lineage (NCBI taxonomy): Eukaryota > Metazoa > Chordata > Mammalia > Rodentia > Cricetidae > Microtus > Microtus ochrogaster. Next base: position 22,523,259 of record NC_022013.1, read on the forward strand.
AGGGGGGTTACTAAGCATTGCTAGCAGACTCCAGGTCAGTGTTTCTAGGTACTTTATTTAGGGAGGGGTGTGCAGCTCCATGTTGGCAGGCTCTCATTGGTAAGTGCCTCGTGTATAGTTCAAGCTAAGTGGAGTTTTCCCTTTGTGTGCCTGCCTCAAAATGGGCTCATGGGGACTTGGCTCCAAGATGACCAAAAAAAGGAGAAACAACGGTCATGCCAAAAAGGGCCGCGGCCATGTGCAGCCAATTCGCTGCACTAACTGCGCCCGCTGTGTGCCCAAGGACAAGGCCATTAAGAAGTTCGTCATTCGGAACATCGTAGAGGCGCCTGCCGTCAGGGACATATCCGAAGCGAGTGTCTTCGACGCCTATGTGCTCCCCAAATTCTATGTCAAGCTGCATTACTGTGTGAGCTGTGCTATTCATAGCAAGGTAGTCAGGAATCGATCTCGGGAAGCTCGGAAGGACCGAACATCCCCACCACAATTTAGACCTGCTGGTGCTGCACCGTGACCTCCACCAAAGCCCATGTAAAGTGGCTTCATAAAGATAGAAGAAAACACCTTGGAAAAATAAAATGGAACTTAAACTTAAAAAAAAAAAAAGGGCTCATACCCGTGCACAGGCCAGACACCTGGGGTTTATCTGGGACTGCCACCTTCCTCAGACACACCCAGCCCATCAGCAGATTCTGCCAGCTTGACCTTCAGACTGTATCCACTCTCACAACTCCTGCTACCCACGCGGTCACTGTCACTTCTCTAGCTGGGCTGTACCTGAGCTGATCTCAACTCAGCCCCGCAGTCGTCAGACAACCAAAGTCACCGTTTTAAACACGGAAATCATGCCATGTCACCTTCTGCCAATCCCCGCATGTCCCCCAGAAGAACCAACATTCTTAGCCTGGTATGTGTGATCTGGGCCCCAACTAGCATGCCATCCTGTTTCTTGCCACCGTCTGTCTTCTTCGCAGCTGGTCCACACTGGCCTGCTGGTAACTTCTCACATTCTATGAAGCATATTCCAACTCAAAGCCCTTTCTTTCCCCTGCTGTAGCCCCTGCCTGGCAGGATTATCCCCAGGTACCTAGCTGGCTTGCTCCTGTGTAGCACAAATGCTGTCCTCTTTGCAAGGTAGCCTGAGCATCTCTAGGCATCTCCGTGCCTACGCCTTCCCTGCTTTTTCTTTACTCCACCATCCACATGTTATCTATTTATCTGCTGTTTCTGTGGCTTTGACCTTCAGTCCTTGTGAGGCAGGGACTTTCCTCATCCACTGCTGAACCTGCACTTCAGCTTCTGCTTTGTCGTGGTGGGTGCTCGTCTTCCCTCCCTCCCTCCCTCCCTCCCTCCCTCCCTCCCTTCCTTCCTTCCTCTTCCTTCCTTTCTTTCATTGGGTAACAGCTTTTGCTTTGCCATGGTGGGTGCTCAGTCTTCTCCCCCCCCCTCTCTTTCTTTCCTTCTTTCTTTCTCTCTTTCTTTCTTTCTTTCTTTCTTTCTTTTTTTCTTTCTTTCTTTGGTAAATGCAGTCTCTAAGAAACTAACCCCCTCTGGTACCCTCTGGTAGATCACCTTCCTCTCTCCTCTCGTGCAATCTGAGTTTGGTTCCCACACCCAGGTAAACTGACTGTGGTGAGACATGTCAGTAATCTTAGCACTCAGGGTGTAGATACAGAAAAATCCGGAGTTCAAGATAATCTGAACTACATAGCAGGATCTAGTCTATCTTAGGCTATGTAAGACTGCTTTCAACAGAAAGACCCTTTCCAGTGGAGACAACCTCCCTAGAACTTGCCTCTTGCAAAGATCTCCTTCATCCCTCTCCAGAAGAAGAGAAGAGGAAACACAAGAAAACGTGCCTGGAGCAGAGCCCCAGCTCCTAGTTTACGGATGTGAACTGCCCAGGATGTTATAAAATCACCTTGGTATTTAGCTATGCACAAATGGTGGTGTTGGCTGCCCCACTGTCTTGTCAGCCTACAGGCAGAAGAGGAGGCTGACAGAAGAGATGCTCCTTCAGGAGGACGCAGCACTGAAAACACCTGATTCAAGATGAGTCGGTACCATCCTAAGAAACACACTTTGAAAAAAACATATGAAAAAAAATATATGAAATAATAATAATAACCCTCATTTATGTTACTGTGCCTTCCTCTAGGGAACAAGGTGTGCTGACGGGTTAGATTCTCATTCTGCAAAAGGAATCTGGGAACAAGGAGACTCCATAACACTCTGAAATGTCAAAAGTTTTGAGAGCTAGAAGTGTGGCTCATGGGTAAGTGCATGCCTAGAATAGAATAGTGCTTGCATAGAAATCCCTAGCACTGCCCCAGACCCCCCAGTGTTTACATACATACATACGCACTTGTCATGTATGTGTCACAGATAGGAGGTGTGTGCATGTGTGTGCACCGTGTGAACCTATAAGAGAGACCTGTCTCCGGGGAGCATTAGACCAGTCGAGCTTCTGTAAAAAGGGTCACCTGCCTTTCATGATGGATCACACACCTAATTTTAAAATAGTTTATTTTAGGAAAGTATTAGATTTGTTTAATCTTCTCTGTTAATACATCAATCGTCACCAATGTAGATATAACCAGTGATTTTTCTTTCTTAATCTGTATAAAAAGGATGTTTTCTTGAAAAACTACAAGAAAAAATACAACTGCTTTTCTCCTCGCCCAGGTCAGTTACTACAGTTGGATTGCACATTTCAACTTGGCTAGCATCAGGTGCTTCGGAAAGGATTTATAAATAGAGTTAAAAGGATTTGCTAGGCCATCAGCGTTTCAAAGTGGCCTTTGCTCCTCGCGTTACAGTTTGTACCAAACGTGAATGGCGTCTAACCTGCTCATGAAGCTTGTAATAAACGTGAAAACTTGAGCACTCGGTAGTTCCCACGTTGGGCATGTAGCAAATACTCCATACACACTTAATTCTCTCAGAACTCCTGTGAGGTAGGGTGCTTTTAGAAACGCCACCATACTGGTAATGCCTGGGGCGGGGCAGGGGGCGGAGCTGTATGGGGCGGGGCGGGGCGGGGCGGGGCGGAGTCAGGCTCACAGCTCGAAGGTGAGGCTGGTACTTGATCCAGATCTCTGCTCTGTTGGTGTCTGGTGTGTGAACAGCCCTTGGGGCTTTCACATAAACACATGTCTACGCACAGAGAATGTACAGGTGAACACATGACTGTAACGGAATGTTTCATTCCTTCCAGAAGTTTGTAACAGCCACACCAGTGATTCCAGAAACCTTGCGCTCAGCCTTGTCCAGGCTGGTGAGCCTGCATCCTTGCATTCTCTGCCTTACCAACCCTCTGTGTTCTGTATAGAACTGCGGACTCCTGACAGACACCGCTCTCTGTATACTGCATGGCTTGAATTATTCAGTAGGTCTAGATTTCTATGAAAAAAAAAAAAAGACTTTGACACCGTATAAAATTTTCCTCTATAAAAGGTACAAAACGTCAATGAGCTGTTTTTTAAAAATTCTCAGCGCTGCTTCTGCACCGTGTAGATGTCAGTAAGGAAAAACAGGATGTCCATTTCATTCTCCTTGTGCTTTCTGAACCAATTAAACTTTGCTTATTAGTGAGATGCTGGTAAAACCATCTGTTCCCGGGGAGGGGGGACACGGTCGCGATGTGTAGGTTTGCCATTTCTGTGCCGTGGCTGACCTCGGACTGTCACTGAGCAGCTGAGAGGAGCCGCAGCATTCTGTCACATAGAAATACCACCCCTTCTGTGTCACAGACAACAGTGACCTCAGGGGCATCGGCCATGTAAAATTAGAAAGTGGTGTCTTGAGTATTACCTCCGTTTAGCTGCAAATTAATTTACTTAAAAATCATGGCACGACTAGCTCTCAAAATGAAAATTTAACAGTCGGCTTGTATAAAGCTGGTCCGAGTTAGCCCTGTGTGCCACTGACCTAGGATCTCAAAACAAGATTCAGCATTTCCTTTGCTGTCTTAGGACACAAGTGACCTCCTGGTTTCTGCAGGAGTAATGCGAGGGACTTTGGACCATGGGTAAGGGAAGAACACATAAATCCTTTTCAACATGCCAGGGGGGTTTGATTCATTTAAAATATATCTAAATATATCTACACCTAGCAATGATTCAGCTTTATGATTTCAGCATTTTTGTTAAACCTCAACTAAAAGTGATCTCAAGCCCAGAGTGTAGCCCATGCACAGGGTGATGGGACGGGGAGGTGTGAGCGCTGTCTTTTGCTCTCCCATCTGGTTACCGTGGGCTGTAAGTCTGAACCAGAGAAGAAGACACTAAAGTGCCAGGCAGGTGCTTGATTTGTCCAGGGAACACTCAGGGAACAGGACCCAACTTCTTGGCTAAGTGTGAAAGGAAAAGATAAAAAGCGAGGTGGCAGGGGAGACCTCTGTGACCCTTGGCCTCCTGTGTCAGTTTGGTCACCCTGTCGCTCAGGAGGCTGAGGTCTTCACCTCTGGTAGCTCTCAGGGTTCTCCACGCCAAGGGGTTTGTCTTGGGTAAGGACTACGAAAGAAAACATAAACAGCACAGGTAGCAGATGTGGGTGGCCCCAGCTTGCTCCGCAACAGCTCGCTCTAGAGAGTGAACTAGGTTTTTGCTTCTCTGCTGTTCTGGGGCTCTGTAGCACACACAGTGGGAAGTCAGACCAAGTTCTGGTGAAGTGCTGATAGCGAGACTAGTGCCTGGGGCTGGGGGAGACACAGGGGCTGTCAGTCACTGGATATTTGGCAGAATGGCGTGCCTCTTTTTCCTTCTTCCTCCTCTCGCTCTCCTCCTCCTCCTTCTTCTGCACTGTCTTTATTGGGATATTTGTGTGTGTTGGCCTCTCTCTTGCTGGGGCCTCTATAGTTCTTGCAGGGTGGGCAGTCCTCTCTCTTGCTAGGGCCTCTATAGTTCTGGGGGTGAGGGTGTCTGCTCTCCTGTTGGGCCTGTATAGTTAAGTTTTGTTGGTTTTTGTTTTGTTTTGTTTTGTTGAGGCAGAGTCTCACTATGTAGTCCTGACCTGAAACTCACTCTGTAGACCAGGCTGGCCTTGAACTCACAGAGATCCGCCTGCCTCTGCCTCCCAAGTGCTGGGATTAAAGGCGTATGCCACCATGCCTGGCTCAGTGCTTAGTATGTAGAGTGGAGAGTGGACATGGCTACTTAGCAAGAAAGGATAGTAGTTCTTCAGGGTTTTTTTTTTTTTTTTTTTTGTGTGTGTGTGTGTGTGTGTGTGTGTGTGTGTATTGTGTGTATTATTCTGCTTTCACAGAAAGAATGCTAGTCGTGCTTGGGCACCTTCTGCTAAGAACAGCACAATGCATGGCTGAAGTCCCTGCGCAAGGGACATGCTGAGTTACAAAAATAGCCTTCGTACTACCCTGGCCTGGGGTCTTCAGGAGGGAGACTATTCTTAGGAGTGTCTCTGTCCCAGAGGAACTCTTCCTTGCCATTTGGCCAAAATGATTTCTTTTTGAAGAAGCAATTTGGACAAGAGTCAAAACCTCAAATTGCAAGGAAGTGGTCAGTTAGGCCACTGGGCCAAGCTCCAGCCAGGGAGGCAAGCTCTGTCCTCTCCTGCTCTCGACTTTTGGCCCCAGGACCCACTGTGAAAGGAACTGCAGGAAGACAGGTTCATGGTCCATGCCCCTCTGCTAACAGGGAAGCCGTGAGTCAGCCTGTTCTCTCGGCTGCCTTCAGTCTCTAGTGTGAACAATCAAGGAAAGCAGGAAGAGGGGAAATGGCAGCGGTAGGAAAATAAACACTTCCTTGCACTTCACTTGGGACCAAACAGCTCTTCTGACTGTTAAAATCACATTCTTTCCCCACCCCCGCTGTTTCCCCCCTCTGTGCAGAAACAAGTTTTCTCCTTACCTGATGAGAGTTCAGGGTGTATCCTGTGGAAAAACAGGAGCGAGATGTAGAAGATAAAAGCCAGGCAGCCAAAGATCACCCCACAGACCAGGAAACTGTAACTGCCCTGGGCCTGGAAGATCTGCCAGAGAGGAACAGAAGAGTGGCCATTAAATTCCCACGTGACCGTGCACCAGAAAATAAAATGGCCACCTTGGGCCCTGGTAGGCTTCTCAGTCAAGTTGGGGCCATCCTACCAGACACAAGAATGTAGGGGAAGTCTTCCCAAGGTTACAGGTCTGGTGAAGACAAAAGCTCTGCTCTAAAGCCAGGGTTGGACCTGTCTATACCCCATATACTCTTTCAGTTCCATCTTCTAGAACTTTCTGGAAAACTCCATATGATAACTGAAATTCCAAACACATGAGATGTTTCTATACCCATGGGTCTAACTGAAACTTTGCTGAAGGGGTGTGTGTGTGAGAGAGAGAGAGAGGGAGGGGGATCTTTTAATTTTTTATTATGGAAATGTAGAACATGTCAAAGTAGCAAATAGAGCTTTCATAGGCCACCAATTTAAGAAACCACACCACGTCCAGTATGGTGGTGCACACCTTTAATCCCAGCACTCGGGAGCTAGAGGCAGGTGGATCTCTGTGAGTTCAAGGTCAGCCTTGTCTACCTAGCAAGTTCCAGGACTACATAGAGAAACTAAGATTTTTTTTAAAAAAAAAAGAGAGAGTGAGAAAGGAAGAAAGAAACCACACCAAATCAGACCCCAGACATGGCATTTCAATGCAGAGAACAACAAAATCAATTCTTCGCCTTCGTCAGGATGGATGGAAGAGAAAGGAGGCTCCAGGAGCTGACAGGAATTTTGGAGGGATACAACCTAGGCTACACACCCCTGCTGGCTGTTACTAAGAGCCAACTGACCTAGGGAAAGCTGCTCTGTTTGTTATGTTTCGGGGTCCTGTGCTGTGAAAAGCCTGGCCTCTCTGTATGGTAGTCAAGGAAAGCAGTGTTGATTTTAACATTTGATTTCCGGGGAAACAAATGTAACCTGGGCGTGTTGAAGGAAAGCTAGGGCAGGCGCTGGACGTGAGCGGGGGTTCTGGTTAGCAGGGCCACAGACTGGGAGACATGGACCTGGGCAGATGGATAAAGAACACTGCCAGACTCAGGGCACACCATCTGGACTCTGAGGGCCAACAGCATTCTCATGGGGCCACCCTGGCCTCAGGCCCAGACAGCCGTGTTTGCTTTGGATTCGTGCATTTGGTCATTAAGGTCTCCGCATCCCACATCCAGAGGCCTGGCTTTTGAGTCTGGCTGGCGTGGAAATGGGAAACGGCTAGCTCCAGCCTGGTGGGATTCAGGAAGTGAGAGCTTGGACTTAAAGGCGGTTGGCTGAATCTTCTCATCTACTTGGGGGGGTGCTCCCCAACCACTGCCCCTCCCACCCCGAGAGGACCTCACTTACCAAACCAACCAGCATCTGCAGGACCATCTCGCCAATTCCTGCCCCGGTCACCAGCACTGTAGTCGCACAGCCTAGCCAAACGGGAAGGGGAGGTTGGGTGAGAGCAAGCCAAGGATGCAGAAGTGAAGCTATCCAAATCCAGAGAATCCTGGGACGCCTCTGGAAGGTCTGAGAGAGGTTAAGACATCTAGGGCTCCGATCATTGACTACCTCAGGATGGTCTCCCTCCGGTTATTCCTATGTCTCTTTCTTGTTCTCAAACCTTCAACCGTTCATAGTTGTGTAGCCTGGCATTCGGGACTCTTTTCAGCCTGACCACTGCCTGCCCTTCCAGAGAGATCGAGACCTTCAGAGCACAAGCGTAGCGTCAGAACCTGAAGTCCAAGGCCAGTTATAACACCCCTCGCCAGGTTTGCGTGCTTTCTCTAGAATGCTGGTCTAGGACAGACACTTGAGGCCAGGTCCCTCCACTTCAGGACAAGTCTGAATGCTTTATGTGGTTTGTAAGGCTGTCTCTCACACTTTCTGCTCCCCAGCCACCCTTCAACCAGGATAAACTGACTTCATGACCTGTGTTGCGGCCTGTCTCGGATGCGATCCTTTACTGACCCTCGGAAGATTCCTCTCCCTCCGCCAGCTCATGTGTTGCACCTGAGTTTAGATTTCCTTTACGTACATCTTCCACAGTCCCTGTGCATAGGATGGCAGCTTCTTCTCTAGCCCTGAGTGCCCGTTCCCGGCACATTCTGACCCCACTAGCTGATGGTCTTTCTTGGCTACCAGACACTATTTATTCCAGGAGGCTGACTGCCTCTCTGGTTCCCTGACACATGCCAGAGCTCATGGCACCATGGCCAATGAAGACACATCTCCTGAGGGCTCTTCCAGCCCTTTCTCCCTCAAATCAATCCCTGTCTTGCTTGTGCCTGCACATCCTTCTTCGTCTTACTTTATTTCCCACCCTGTTCTCCATGCAGGGCAGCTCACATTCCATCAGATTTCTAAACTGCATGCTGCTCACTCCCCTCTCTGAATTCCAAGGGCTCCCCACTGTTGTGTGTGTTCTTTTGAGTCACCCTGGGACCCTTCTGCACATCAGCAACAGTGTCATAAACGTGCAGCTAGGGAGCCCTGTGAGCCGTCAGTGATGCCAATCAACCAAGAGCTTTCCATTTTCTACCATGCAGTGCATTCCTACAGGATCAGCATCTGTCTCTGGGTTGTTTTCGTGGTGCTGGGGAGCAAACCCAGGGCTTCCACATGCAAGGCAAGTGCTCAGCCATTGAGGTGCAACCAGCCCAGCAGAGGAAGGCTGCTGCTGCTGCTACTTCCTCCGTCCTCTTCCTCCTCCTCTTCTTCCTTCTTCTTCCTCCTCCCTCCTCTTCCTTTCTTCTTCTTTCCTCTTCCTTCTCCTTCCTCTTCCTTCTTTTTCTTCCTCTTTCCTCTTCGTCCTCCTTTTTCTCCTCCTTTCTCTTCCTCCTCCCTCCTCCTCTCCCTTCCTCCTCCTCCTTTTTAGAGGTCAGGTCTTACTATGTAGCACTAACTGGCCTATACCTTATGTAGCTCTGCCAGCTTCTGTTTCCCAAGTGTTAGAATTACAGGTGTGAGCACCATATGACAGACAAGAAAACCAAGGCTCAGTGAGAAGAAAGAAATGAGGTCACTGGAGGTCACTGACCTGAAAATAAAGAGGTGGGACTGATGCTTGTGTCTGCAATGTCCTTAAAGCCTAGACTTTCTGTTGTCCCTTTCTGGGACTGTGTTGGAGAGGACACAGCCTAGATACAGAAGCTGTGAGACGGGCCACACAACAGGGATGGGCCTGAGTCAGCGATCCACAAAGATGGAGGCCATTCCTCTCTGAGGAGATAAGAGATACTTCCTGGAAGGGCACAGGGGGGGAGTTGATGGAGGCGGTCCAGATGGAGAGTGGTTATGGCCAAAGCATGATGGGTCAAAGTGCCCTGTCATCAAGAAACTCCAAGTACTTGGTGTGGCTAGACTGCAGGCCTGTCACTCAGAGGGTTCCCTACGGCAGCACAGAGAGTGGCCTTGTGACATTCCCACACCTAGATGCTGTCAGAGCAGGCCATCTCCTGCTCTTTGACATCCCACTCAGAGGAACCTGGGCTCTGGTTGCCTATTAGAACTCCAGGGAATCCCAGTGCTGAGCCAGTGGGTCAGAGGGGGGCAAGACTGAAGGGCAACGAGCAAGTCGAGACCTACAAAGGCAGAGGAGGTGACCGGAGAGGGCAGCATTATAAATATTAAATATGCCAAGCAAGTAAATGATGAGGCAGGCTGAATTAAGTGTGGAGCATGGGAAGTGACAGGCAGATGGGGCTGAGTGTCATCCGGCAGACCCTGTTACTGCCATACTGGAACACCAGTTCATCTCTCAAAACTGACATGGGACGTTGTTCCATCACTTAACTGATTCTCCTGAGTTAGAGTCCAAGAACTTTGGTATCCCGGGAAGTTGCCCTCCCTGCCCTCCCCCAGGATGAGCTGGGGGAAGGGACTGTGTCTCCTGGGCATGTCCCCTGTTCTTCATGATGTCCTCAGTAGCACACAAGTGTGTTCCCAGGATGGGTGCTGACTCTGGCTGATGCTGTTTCTGCCCTCAGTTCCACCAAGGTCAAGGCTGCTTCTGAATCACCGTTCAAAAGAATTTTTCCTGATTTGAGATGTGTCTCAGCCATGTGCTGAACCCCACTTAGAGGATCCAGAAGCCAGAAACTCAAAGACACTTGATTCTTCAGCTCATCCTATTCCTGGATTGTTTTTCTTCTAAGTTGATCACAGACATGACACTATGGCAGCCAATATGTCAGCTGACCCATAATGTTTACGAGGAGGAGGAAAGAGATGGACAAGGAAGCCACAAGACTTCCCTGTGGCTACAAGGACACACACAGGAGACAGACACAGAAAGCCACGGACCGGACACACAGGAGACACAGAAAGTCACAGATTGGACACCCGTGATCAAACATGCTTGCTCTCACAGGCCAGGGGGCGTTTTAATTTTCCTGGTAAAAGAAAGTCCAGGCCTAGAATACCACAGCAAGCTGGGAGCAGATGAGGAGGTGGCCACCAGCTGCAGAGAACATGCTTCTGTGTTCCTCTGCCACTCACCTTTGTACTGAAGGATGTCCTCCGTGTAGGCCAGCATACTGGGGAAGGTGCTACTCAGAAACAGCCCCAGGCTTGCGGTCCCCACGAACAGGAAGATGACATTGTAGGAAAAAATAAGCAGCAACAGGAATGTCACCACCACTCCCACCTGTCACAGTGGAGGCAGAGGCAGTTTAGAGAGGGCACAAGGCTGCGCACCTTAGAGAAATGCAGGAGCATCCTCGCTGGCTCCAGGAGAATGGTGTAGCCCACGCGCCACCGTGTGGTCTCATTGATACCTGCAACATCGCTAGTGCAGGGTCCGGGAAAGACTGCAACCTGGGCAATCACGCACTCCTACCCCCAGCATACAGTAAACACAGGGATTAAGCACTGCTGGTCCCCAGGGTATTCTATGAATCTGGGTCATCAATATTCTCCTTTCCACTGGTGGAGGGGGTAACACCCCACTCTTCCATGAAGCATGGTTTCTTGTCCCCTGACATCTGAGTTCCAGGGTCCAGAGTGAGGAAGCCATGAGCCAGCAGTATGGGTGGTGGACATTGGGTCCCCACCCTCTGGGAATCAACACAAGCACCCAGGAGGACCAATGGTGCTGGCAACCAGCTTGGTGCCTCTTAGATGTCTCTTAAATCCCATGGCTGGAGCTGAGAAACGGATAGCTCAGGTTGCATGCCCAGACATCTTTGTGGCTCAGCCAAGTCTCTGCCCTACAGGCAGAGTTTCACGAAAATAACCCAGTTTCTATGCTCTTTAAAAATGTTTTTTATGTAAGTGTTGAGTGATTTCTATGCGAAACCCAACTGGGAAGAAAGCAGAGCAGCACAAGGCTGGGAGTCCAAAGCCCCAGGAGTGGGTCCACGCTGAGTGTCTCCCAGTGTGGAACCCTGAAGTGGCCATCCCCGGGAACCCTATAGTCTTCATCTTTACACCAGGCGCTAGCAAGGGGATGGTAAGGCTGGTGGTGAAATGATTTGAGACTGGAAGTGTTGAGCTTCCAACGAATGTTCGATTACTCTAGGATTTCTGTGTGGTTTCCCTACCCTGAAGGCTGAGAGACAAACCCACGACTTGGTACCCACTTGGCAAGTCCTGCACCTCCAAGCTACAGCCCCAGCTCTGCGCTCTAAAGAAACTCCGTGTTCTATGCCAAGTCCTAGCTTTGATGGGAAAATGTCCCTGGATTGGGGGCTATACATGTAGATCAGTGTTAGAGAACTCAGCCTGGGCGCCCAAGGCCCTGGGTTTGATCCTCAGCACCACAAAGCAAATCGTATCCTAGGATGTGCCTGTATGCCTGTTTCTAGGAGAATAAATACACAGACCTAAAAGTCATGCAAAAAAATCACAGCCAGTCCCGAACCCATTCCTCCACTCACAGATGAAGGACTGGACAGGCGGAGAGGAAGGGACCTTCACAGAGTCACAGCAGACCTTGGGGAGAGGGAAGCGAGTGACCCCAGCACATGAACCCCATTAGCTCGGCCTCAAGGTCTCTCAGAAGTGAGGTGTTCTAGAATCACCCTCCCCCCTCATGCCCGAGAGGAAGCCATCAGGAAATAGAGGCTGAAGATGAACATGTCCCTTCACCATGGAGAGGCAACTTCAAGGCCTCTTTCATGTGGTCAAAACACAAAGGCAGCGGGCTATGGCGGTGCACACCTGTAATCTCAGGGTTTAGGAGTCTGAGGCAGGAGAATTATGAATTAGAAGCAGCCTGGGCTACACAGTAAGACCTTGTCTCAAACAAACCAAACAAAACCAGAAAAGCAGGCACTGGAGTGATCACTCAGCAGTTAAAGAGCACTGGCTTCTCTTTCCCAGGACCTGGGTTTGAGTCCCAGCACCTACATGATGACTCACAGGCAGCAGTAACTCCAGTTCCAGGGAGTCTGATGTTCCCCGCTCCCTGCCCCTGCCTCTGTGGGCACCAGGCAGGCAAGGGACCTGCACAGACATATATTCAGGGAAAGCACCCATACACAACACCCGGAACCCTCATAAAGGTGGAAAGAGAAAACCAGCCCACACACTTAGCATGGTCCAGGTATACCTCCTGACATATCTCTCTCTCTCTCTCTCTCTCTCTCTCTCTCTCTCTCTCTCTCTCTC
>NC_022013.1:22536474-22567182 GCF_000317375.1 Microtus ochrogaster
CAAAAAAAAAAAAAAAAAAAAAAAAAAAAAAAAAAAAAAAAGAAACTGCTCCACAGACACAGCTATCCCCTGGACCACTGACAGTGTGATCCCCACTGAACTCGGACTTTCCACTACCTGTCTGTCCCTGCCCAGCAGCTAACTGAAAACCCTATTCATTCTCTGCTGTCCACCAGTCGTGTCTAGGGGCTGGTCTAGCTCAACAGTCTAGCATATCCTTAGCACCCCACCCCCTGAAAAAACAAGACTCCACACACCTGTAACTCAGAAACAAAGAGGACATTGTTCTGGAGTCTGCTGAACATTGGAGGAGGTGCTGAACAAGAGGTACTGAAAACCATCCTGACCACTGGTGGCCCAACACTTGAAACTCATGAAGCTGTGAAAGCCTCTGACTAGCGCCAAGTGCCTTTTTTTGTGCGCCTGCACCTAACTGTGAGGAGCTGCGTTTGTCAAGGTGGTGAAGCCTTTGAGGCTGGGCACATCAACCTGGTGACTAGGAGATAGGAGAGGATTGGTGGGCTGGGGAAACCCCCAGGGTGGTCAGCTGCTGCCTTGTACTGGTTAAAGACTAGCGCAAAGAGTAACCTCAAGATGCCACCAAAGATGACTTTCCACACAGGAAATGAGCAAAGGAAATACTTAGCTCTGAGGGGCGGGGGAACACTATGTCGTCGTTTGGATTTCAGAAGACCCACAGGTACAGGCTGGATCTTTAGGGGATTTTTGTAGCTTGAACTTACAGGTGGTAGGACCCTGACCCGGTGGGACTCCCTAGGTCACTGGGAGGGATGGGACTTCCATGTCATTGGAAGGGACTGTGGCAATCCCACCCTTCCCTTCTGCCCTTTTCCCCGGCTTATGACACTAACAATATGCCCAGGCCTACTCCAGCCTTTGCCATCCAGCACCCCATAGACTAGATCATAGACTAGAACACCCCAAAGTGAGAGCCAGACTAACCCCTTTCTCTTTATAGTTACCGTATGCATGTCACTGTAGTGATGGAAGAATCCCATCCATGTGATCGCTCTAGCCCCCTCCTTGAGTCCTGTTTTCTTCCTCCTTCACTCAGAAAAGTCCTGTCCCCTCCTGCCCCACGAAACGTCAGAGACCCTTTCTGCCTAGTTCTGCCCTCTCTCAGCTATTCTGCAGGAATGAACGACCTCTCCCTGACTACCACCAGAAGCGTTTTAATTGCTGCTTGTTTATTCAAAGTGAGTTCTCTCTGTTGCCCAGGCTGACCTTGAACTTAACCCTTCTGTCACCTCCCAAGTGCTGAGACTGTAGGGATGCACCATCACCACACCTAGCTGGGAAGTCTTTCTTTGTTTGTTTCTTTCTTTCTCTTTCTTTCTTTCTTTTTTTTTTAATATTTATTTATTTATTATGTATACAGCATTCCTTCCATGTATGTCTGCAGGCCAGAAGAGGGCACCAGACCCCATTACAGATGGTTGTGAGCCACCATATGGTTGCTAGGAATTGAACTCAGGACCTTTGGAAGAACAGTCAGTGCTCTTAACCTCTGAGCCATCTCTCCAGCCCCCATCTTTTTTTTAATGTTATGTGTACGGGTGTTTTGCTTGCTTATATGTCTGTGCACCAATTGTGTGCAATGCCAGAGGAGGACACAAGAGGGCATCAGATCCCCGGACCTGGATTTACAGAGCGTAGTTAGTCATCCCATGGGTACTAGAAATTGAACCTGGTCCTGGAAGGGCAGCTAGTACCCTTAACCACTGAGCCATCACTGCAGCTTGGGAAGTGCTTTCTTTCAGTGGATTTCCTGGAAAAGCCGTGAGTTCCCAATCCCTGGAGGTTTTAAAACAGAGACTGGCAGGGATGTCGCAGAAGTGATCCAAGACTCAGGGGAAGTTTGACAGAGATGTACCCTAAGGGTTCTGTAATCTGGAGTCCTTTGTCATAGATGGTGACATGGACGTACATCAGGACACAAACCTTTATCTATTTCTTGGCCCAGACCCTGTTCCCAGCCAAGCTAGTTCCTTTGCCTGGCTACATGGTAGTCTGGCCATCCAAGACTCTCCTGGAGAGTTGCCAAAGGCAAATCCTAGGTCAGGCCAGAAGCATTGACTCCAAAGCCTTGCTCCACTGGCGAGAGGGCTCCGAACAGCCTGGCATGGTGAGAAGTGCAAGAGGACCAAGGCTGAGATCTACATCCCTCATAATCCTGGCAGATGTCAGCTAGGGACCACTTTCCATGCTATAGTAATCACCCACTGTCTCTTCTGATGAGGTGTTTAAGGACGTAAAGTCAGTGGCCCAGGCAGGGGAAGGAACTCTGCCAAGGATACACAGCAGGTTCCTCTTCCTTGATCTCCACCCTCCCTTGCCAGCATTCCCCTCCTCCATTTCTACCTCCTCACGGTTCCAGCAGAATACAGTCCTGAACAAATGTCTCGGGCAGTGGTAAGGGCAGAAATAAACAAAGTCTGTGTTCCTAAGAACACTTACCACGTTGATGAACACCATGGTGGCTGGCCTCATCCTGGAGGAGACAGGGATGGAGATGAGCCGGCCCAGGGTGATGAAGCCCCAGAAGAGGCTGGGGAGGTAACCAGCCGTCTTGTGTCCGACAGACAGTGGCTTCTCCACAGCATAGCTATACACAAAGGCAGAATACGCACCCTGTGTGAAGAGTGGAGAGAGTGAGCCTCACTGAGCACGCCAGGGCCTCAGCTGGGACAGGCTGGGGAGGGCGGGCAGAGGCCATCTGGTCTTGTCCCTGGTGGCTCAGCCCAAGATGCCCTGGGAGCTAAGATCATGTGGTACACTCACACCCAAGCTGAGGACAGAAATGGTGCCACATAGGGCACCTGAGATATCACTAGGTCCCCATGGGGAATCCCTACAAGGCTTGGGCAGACAGGCCTGGCTAGAAGGAAAAGGGCTTAGCCTCTTGCTTTACAAATGAAAGAAAGAGAGGAGAGGGGTCCACGTTCACCCTAGAGCGGTCTGCTGTGGCCTGAGGCTTGTGAATAGGGCCTTCTCTTAGGAAAGTCCCTCCTACAGCAGTCAATCACAGCCAATCAGGATGTCCCTAACCTAGAAGACTTCTGGAAAGGGCACTAAATAGAGTTGACAGAGTCACCCACTGGATGGACAGATAGGCTGGAATGTTTATGACATGAGCTTGTGAAGCCCCATTGACAGCACACCAGAGTTTATATAGTGTGGCCTTTCACAGGGCAACAGGGCTGTGAGCTGTCAAAACTGTGGGTCACAGCCAGGCATGGTGCTTTTGGGAGAAGGAACAAGAGTTCAAAGCCAGCCTAGGCTACATTTGATCAAAACAGAGCAAAGCAACTAGAACTGAAAAATCTTGGGTCACATAGAATTGGAAATAAAACAAACAAAACACCAGACAGGGCTCTTTCTAGAATTCACCAATAAAACCAAATGGTGAGAACAGAACAGATTCCTGGTCCTCACGGGCTGTGGCCACTGTAGAAGATGAGCAGGACACCAGTTCATTGCTCTGTAGGCGAAGTTCTGCAGACCCCTTGTGCTTTTTTATCTTCTTCCCAGTCCAGGCTGGGTACCACGGTAGAGGCCTCTCAGCAGAGCATGCTAAGATGAAGGCTCACCATCATCCCGTCGGTCATGAAGAGGACCAGAGCGGCTGTGATGTGGATGGCGAAGAAAGAGCACGGGGCACCCCGGAAGTTCCTCCTCTGACAGCAGCTGAACAGGTCCTCCTGCCCTGAAGGAGGCACAGAAGGGTGGGGAGTGTCAACCCTAGTCTGCTCGCCTAGTTAGGGGGGTCAGCAGAGGCTGCTTGCCGCCTCCACATTCCCAGCTTTCAGGTACCTGTGAGGAGCAGCCACTATTCTTTGCCCACTCCTGGTAGAACTCAGGCTCACAGAGGTTAACTAACTCCCCTAAGGTAACCCGGGAGAGAGTAGAGAGGATGGAGACAATCTTCCCTTTTCATTCTTCCTGCCAGGTAGCTCCATCTCTTACTTACCTTACAAAAACTGCCAGGACCAAAGATTGTTTCTGACCCCTAGCCCTGCGCTCTAGGTTCATCTTCTGGGTGTGGGGTTTCTAGGGCAGCCAGGAGAGATTACAAGAGCCCGCACCTGATTGTGACTGAAACCTGGGGGCCAGTGAGGAGGTGTCGTCCTTCTCAGCAGGCCGGGTCTCCAGTGCCAGCTCGTCTGCAGACAGGAGCAGTGGCTTCCGCTGGGGGCAGGTCAGCAGCCGCTCCTTGGACAGCAGGAGGAGAACAGCCAGGGGCACTGGGAGCTGAGGGCGGTAGAGGGGGCAGGAGGGTCTGGCTTGCTACATGTGGTCCATGCGGCAGGCTCACAGTCCAAGGTGCCCACCTCACCAAGAGCCTTTGCCAACCCATGAGCCAGGCATCTGGGTACCATCTAGGCTTGGTGTGAGCACTGCTGGCCTTGGCCACACCTATTTCTCACAGGAGATAGGGAAGCCTTTCAAAGCCTGGATTTACAAGGGTCCTGACTACTTAGGCCAGGTGCCGGGTGACCGGCCACTAACACCCTTACTCCCAATACTGCTACAGCACAGTGCCTCTTGTTTCTGTGTGTCACAGCCCGATAAAATGTGACTGGGGGTGGCAGTCTGGAAAGAGCACTCACTGTTCTTGCAGCGGGCTTAGATTTAGTTCCCAGTACCCACATGGTGCTTCACTACTGTCTATAACTCTAGTTCCCGGGCATCCGACACCGTTCTCTGGCCTTCGCAGTCACTAGATGCACCTGAGATACACTGACACGCAGGCAAAACACTCATACGCATCATGTCATTTTTGAAAGTGCCATCAAGGGGCAGAGGATGCGGCTCAGTGGACGGTACCTGTCTACCCCTGGGTTTGTCTCTGGTACTATCAACGGGTGAGAAAAATGTGCTGAAAAGATTTGTTATCACATTTCCCAGATGGGACAATAGAGGCTCAAGGTTATTATACAGCCACAAACTGTTAGGACTGGAGGAGACCTGGGAGGTCAACTAGACACAGAGAGTGCAGGGTCCCCCACACGGCCAGCACTGGTTTTCGGATTCCAGCCTACATGCATGTTCCTACCTCTGGGCTGCTCGAGTGATGCTGTATCCTCGGAGGGTACTGAGCTCTGTTAGGAGCTAGATGACTAAGCTAGAAAACACAGGCACGGGAAAAGTGCCTGTCTCCCCTCCCCCTGCCCAGCTCTCTGCTCCCAGTTAGTCCCAAAGGTGCTCCCTAACCCAGTAGGAAACTCCTCCTACTTCTGAGGTTGCCTGGAGAAGCAGCCACTGCCTCCCACAGGTGTTCCTGCCCAGGCCCAATCACTCTCACTACCAGGAAACTTTATGAAATCTAACTGCTGTTCTTCCTGGTCTGGCTGTAAAGATGCTCACAACAGTTTGAAGACAAAAAGCCACCCAACCCCACGCCGACACTTCCCTGTGGTGCTCTTGAGAGCCTATTTCAACACTTGAAAGGCAGCCAAGGTCACAGTTAGGTGTGTTGCCACACACCTGGAGTCTCTGCTACTCAGAAGGCAGGAGCTGAAGATCAAGCCCAGGGCACCCCAAGTGTAACCCCAACTCACAATTTACAACAACAAACAAGTTCAAACAGCCCTTGGAGACCTGCATGGCAAGAGACCTGTGTCTCTGTGCTGGGGAGACTCAGCCCTCCCTCCAGCAACTGGGGAAGCAGGAAGCAGGCATGGAGGCCTCAGCAGCAGAAAGCCTGACAGAAAGCCAAAGGGAAGCAGCTGAACCCCAGGCCTGGCACTTGGGAGGCCTGAGGAGGTGGGTGAAGGGAACGGCTTCACGACAGATTAGCTGGCAGAAACATACCTTGCTTTTACAGGAATCTCATTCGGGGACACCGGTGCCACCCTGAAGACCAGCCAGTGCCGGGCAGGTGTGTATGTGTGTGAGCATAAGGAAGTCAGTCCATCTACTGCTGTAATTCCTTCGGCTGCGGGCTATTTATGTTCAGACACACACAAATAGAGAAATTCCCGGAAATCTTGTAGCAAGCAGCCTCGCCAGTCTGCACCTTTGTGGGGAGAACAGACCCTGGGCCTATGCAGGGCTTCCTGCACGCAGAGTCATCGCAGGGATCCTTCCCTAAGCAGGGATGCAGGTTCAAAGCTGCCTTGATCCAGAATGGTGGCCACCATTATAAAAGGGACAGGAGAGAGGAAAAGTGGTACCTTGTTGAGGGCATCACTGACCTTCCAGCCCAGGGAAAGGAGCAGACTAGGCCTCTCTCAGTTCCCTATCAGGGCCTCAGGCCAGTGAGGTTTGACACCCCTCTGCATGCCCAGCACTGATCTGGTCGGGGCTTAGGGCCCTTTCAGTCCTTTATGCAGGCATTCCTCTGAAGCAGTGCAGTAGCCAACGGCCTCTGGAAGATCGGGAAGGCCTACGGCAGAGAGGCCCTGGGCGAAAGTGAGGAGGCTCGCACAGCCTTTCTCCCACAGCCAGGCTATTGGCCACCTGGAATATCTTCACTTCTGGCCCATGGATGAGGCCAGTCATTAAGATGGCTTGAGCGGTCACTCCCAAGCCTGGTGGGTGGGGGGACCAACAATCTCCCCTGGGCTCCCAGGGGATCCTCTTGAGGTGCAGAGCACTGGAGGGTTCTAGGTGGAAGCCAGAATCAACGCTGACTTGGCCATGTGCACGAAAGGGGCCTGAGCGGCTAAGCTGGTCGGGGTCAGTGGTCTCTGTGTTGTCTAGTGTCTTGTTAGTGACCCAAACTGGAGTCACATGGAAACAGGGAACCTAAATTGAGAAAATGCCCCATCAGATTGGCCCGAGGTCGCGTCTGTCGGGCATTTTCTTGATTTATGCTTGGCGTGGGTGGTGTTGCCCCTAAGCAGGTAGTCTTGGGTTGCTTTATAAAAGCGAGCTGGGGGGAGCAGGGAACAGCAGTTGAGAGCACTGGCTGCTCTTCCAGAGAACCCCGGTTCAATTCCTAGCACCCACATAGCAGCTTACACACGTCTGTAACTCCAGTTCCAGGGGTTCTGACACCCTCACACAGACATACATACAGGTGAAACACCACAGAACATAAAATAAAAATAAATTATTTAAAAAAAGCAAGCAGTAAGCCACGGGGAGCAAGGCAGCAAGCAGTGTTCCTCCATGGCTTCCGCTTCAGTTCCTGCCTCCAGGCTCCCGCCCTGGTTTCCCTCCATCATGGGCTATAAAGCGAAAGCCAAAATAAACCCTTTTCCCCTTTAGCTGCTATGGTCACAGAACAAACCAAACGAGGACAGTCTCTCTGTCGTTTCTACCACAGGAAGCAGGAACTCAAGGCGCAGGGCCCAGGAGATCCCCATCAGTGATGAAGGACCCCAGAGAAGAAGCCACTATCTGCCATGATGGGCCTCTTGGTCATGGAGGAACAGAAGCGATTTTCCACAAGCCTCAGAGAACTTGGAAGCTGACCCTGATTTTCACTGTGTAAACATAGCCACAGCCTTCCTTTCTTGAGAACTGCCAACACAGAGTCACAGTGAGGGACTTTGGAGATGATCCCTACAGGTCACTTCTCTCCCCTGACTGGGGCCAGGCATGTTTCTTGGGTCTGAAAATTCTGTGCTGGGAAGCTGGACTGGGAGGCCTGCATTGTTCCCAGCTCCTTACCCTACCTGCACCAGGGACACTTACGTTGATGAGAGCCATGATCCAGAAGGCATAGGATACGTGGTTCTCTGTCGAATCCTTTGGGGGCAGCCTAGGGATCGTCTGATTTGACCAAGGTTGGGTTGCTGCATGATGCTGGCCCAGGACCGGGGATGCATGGAACAGGTGGCTTCTGGAGGTGGCATTGGCTGTGCTATTAGCAGGAAAGCAGTTGGCCTCTGACAGGAAGGGATCAGCAATCAGGGGGCTCAGCAGAGCACCAAAGCCCACGAAGAAATGGAGGACCTGGGTGGGGGGTGGGTACCACTCAGCCTGCTTCAGGACTTGCTTCCAGAGGGTGCAACCTCCCCTCACCTTTTACCTGGTGTCCCAGCCAGGGTCCCCCTGCCTGGCCCGAGAGTTGGGAGGAAGACTCAGGAAGCAGGAGAGAGAAGGAAGAACGTCGAGAAAAGCCCCCTTGCGCCACACTCGATACCTGGGGTAACTGGTGTGGCAGGAGTCAACCCTTCCTCCCCCCTCCCTTCCCCAACTCTATTGGCATTGGTGCTGTGCCCGTTATGGTGGTCAGTTTCACCAGCTTGATTGGACTAAGACACAGCTGGGGCACTAGGAAAGCACCCCTCTGGGGATGTCTGTGAAGGCATTTCCAGGAAAGCTTAACTAATGAGGGAAGACCCACCCCAAATATGGGTGACCCCATTCCATCAGCTGGGGGCTGAGGCTGAGTCACAAAAGGAAAAGGAGACAGCCAAAACCTGGCATTCCCCTGTCTGTTCCCTGGTTAGTGCCAAGGACTGAGCCACTCCTGACCACACCGTTCCTCCCCACCCCCCCATCATGGACTGCATCCCCCTAAACTGTGAGCCAAAATTAACTCTATTCCCTTAACTTGCTTCCTTGGGTACTTGGTAACAGCTACAAAAGCTGGGTGACTGGAAGGAAAGAGGAGAGGAGGAGAGAGATGTGAGAACGGACAGCGAGCCCTCAGTAACACTGCCTTTCCTCGTTAGAGAACTTTAGTTAACACCGGGATTCCTGGGAGAGGCCAACAAGGCAGGCAGAGATCACCTCTGGAGAGAGGGAGAAAGCCAAACCCAGGTATTAGCTTACTGACGGTGTGTGGCCCAGCTAGTAAGTGATCAGGACAGGCTGAGCCACCACCATCCCTGGGGACAGCCTGGGAGCTCCCTACGCTCTGCCCAGTACCCAGCCTCCCCCTGTGCAGCTCACCTGAAGGAAGAAGGCTGAGTCCTTCTGGTATATCCTCACCAGCTGCATGTTGGCCACGGTGTCGATGCAGCCCATGGCTAGGCCCGCCAGCGCTATGACGGAGGCCAATACCTTCACATCATGGCAGAAGGGGATGACAGCAAATACCAGGGAGATGGCCAGGGTAGAGGTGAAGAGGGCCCATAACGATTGGGCCAGGCTGGGCAGGGGAGAGCTGGAGTCAGCAGAGGAGCCCAGAGCCTCCCTGGAAGGCCCCTGCTCCTCCCCACTGCTCTGCTACCAGTGGGAAGGGAACTGCTCACAAGCTGTGGGCTGCAGGCAGGTGCATGAGTAAGTGCGTCCTAAGTGCAGCAATAGCCTCTCATGGCTGCCACGAGTACTCCGGATGTCATCATACTGGTGCTCACTAAGCTCAGCTACTATGTTATGTTGCTAAAACCTTAAATTACCCACTTTAAGCAATTCTGTGAGACAATATTCCTGTCCCCCCAGGGAGGCTCCTTTAAGTATCTTCAAGGGACATCTACAGATAAGGATTGGGGACCCAGGATGAGCCTGAGCCTAGAAGTCCTCAGCTGGGCAAGAGTAGGGCCAGGTAAGCTACGTGTACCCTTCACACAGGAATTGACAAGGCCTGTCTTTCCAGGCAGAGCCAAGCTGCCAGGAGCAAAGCTACAGCACAGAATCTGGTTTATTCAGTACGCCTCTTCAAGGACAGAGGTCAGGGGCTATCCCCACAGAGACCAGTGTGAGTAGTTCCTGGTTTAGACAGACATCAGAACATGTGGAGGACTATCCCCATGAGAGATGGATGTCAAGATCCTTTTGGCAGGGAGTTCTACCTTATAACCAAGTGCCTAGCGACAGGATCAGGCTTGTGTGTTTAGGACCACTCTATAGGCTAATGGGCTGGGTTGGGGGAAGAGCTTGGGCAGCAAGAAGGCTCTGGAGGCTGTGGAAGAATGTCCTCAGATTATGAAAAGGGAGAGGGGTGATTCCAGAACACTGGAAGAGCAGAGGGGACCCCCAGAGGTGGAGCAGACTGTCTTTTGCCAGCACTCAACTCTGGTCTCCCGGGCACTCAGCCACCTCATCTCCTTGCATCCGATTAAAGCCTTTATCAGAGGAGTTCTGTTGATAGCAGCGGTTCATTATTTTGTTATTTTCTCATTTCCAGGCTGATCTGCTGAGGAGATCACTGTTCATGACCCCTGTCTGTTCCCACTCGGAACCTGGGGGTAGACTTGCTTCAAGGCCCGAATGAAGATGGTAGAGGGAAGGGGCTACAACATGGCTGCAGTCTTACAGCTGTCCCTTGGTCCCTGCTCTGACATTCCCCAGCCCTGACCACCCAGCTAACCTTACTCCGGCTCTTGCTTGTGTTCCTGCTTCCTGCTCTGTGATACCACATCCCACTGGCCTCTTCCTCCGAACCCAGTTCAGAGGGGATGCCTATGCACACAGGCTTGACGAAAATGGTAGACCTTAACTTTCCACCCTCTCTATCTCCTTCCACACTTCCTTTCCTTGTCTAAGACAGGCAGGCAACCTCTTGCAGACCAACTTTGGGAATAGCAAGAGTCACTTCGATATGTACCTTCACCGACCCATTACCATGACCTCACTCACAGGCCAAGTACAAATACTCTCTGAGGAATTAACCCATTATGTATGGCAGCTCTCCTAGCACTCTGAGGTAGAAGGAGGAAGACAGAGAGTTCAGCACAGCCTGGGCTACACAGCGAGACCATTTATCAAAAATGCAAAAGAAACCAAACAATTGGATGAGACCTGGAGAAGTGGCCATACTGTGTGTCTAGTGTGTGTTTATCAGGTGTCCTGGGGTACGGCTTGTGTGGAAGTGGTCCAGGACAGCCCTCAGGCTTCTCGCAAAACCCTGAGGGCATGGAATCTAAGACCAGCAAGCTGTGACAGAAGAAACCACAGGGAGGTAGGGAAGGGGAGGAAGGGTAAGGCCTGGTGTTGCCATGTGTGCAGAAGCACCTACATTCATCCACAGTGGTACAGACTTTTAGTACACGTGAGCTGAGCATACTGGGAGGTGGACCTCACGCCTGTGCCCATTTGACTCATGAGTGAACCCAGGCTAGGAGGAAGCAGAAATGGAAAATCCCTTCCCTCTGTCTCCTGCCAGGACTTGGGCTGTAGTTGGCGTCTAAGCTGGCTACCAGAGTCTGGAAGGCTGACCCCCACATTTGTCCTGAGAGTAGACCAGCGGTTCAGTCTTGCAGGTGTTGTAGACATTCCAGAAATCCTCCAGAATGGAGCGTGGCTCCCAGGGCCAGGCTAAAGTATATGCACTGCCGATTTTAAATCCCTTTCAGGAAGGTGGGTAACTGGAGATTACAGAGTAATGTTAAAAAGATTTTGACATCAAAGACACAGTAGACTGTGTGATGAAAACACTTGGTTCGAGGCTCATCTCTGTTCTGCCCAAAGTGTGACCCGTGGCAAGTCACTACCTCTCCCCTCTTGAGCCTCGGTTTCCTCCCCTCTAACTGAGGATAGCCAAGTGCTCCATCTTAAGGCCTCATGCGGTTCCCTCTCCAGTTCTCATCCCTCCTTACAGCGCTGGGCTTCCTCAGCAGGGCCCAGGATATGTGCCAGCGAGAAGAAGGCCGGGACCAGTGCCAGCTCTAGGTGTCTTCCTCGCCTTTCTAGTGAGTGATCCTTGTAGGTTGATCCAGGAATGCCCCAAGAGCCCACCTCCTGGCCCCACGGTGTGTACTAGTGAGAGCAGCTCAGCTAGCACCTAGGGACCTTCTCACCTTACAGGAAGCTGAGGTCTAGATGGGAAGACAGCAGTGTGGAACTGAGCCCAGGGGCTTGATGCCCAACTGAGGCCAACATCTAGCAGAGCGCCACTGACCTGCCCTCTACTGGAACTCAGACATGAATGTTAAATGAATCTCTTTCCTCCAGGGCCTAAGAAACATATGCCAGAAAGCCTGATAAATGGTCAAGTTACTTATTAATGACTTCACAGGAAGCCGTAAATGGGAGTGGAGAGAAGGAGGGGCCAGCATCCTCCTTCAAGTTGGCTGAGATTAAGGAGGCATTGCTTGCTGGGCCACTTTGGCTCTGTGACCTTGAGTGAGCTGCTCTAACCCCTCTCAGCACTGGTTGCCAGGTATACATGTGACCACCTTGGTGTGTCCCTGCCTTGGGCACCTGGTGCCGTGAAAAGCAGGCAGGGCCACTCCTGCTCTCTGTCTGCAGCTGGGGAGAACTCTACTGAGGCCTCATTCCGCGCTGCTGGAGTCACCCCAGGATCTGGGATACCGCTGTTCTCCTCAGGAACTCCCTCCGTGGCAAGATGCTCGGGGCCTCTCCTTTCCCAGTTCCAATGGACCCATCTCTTTCTATAGAAGACCCAGGGAAGGGATGGGGACAGATTGGTGGGAGTCCCAGGAGAAGCCTTACCTACCTACTTGAGGGAAAGAAAGTCCTTTCAGGAACTAGGATCAGTTGGCAATTTTCTCTCAAGCCAGGCTGGTGGGGGCAAGAAGGGCTCCCTATACCGCAGTCACCTCAAGCCTCCGTATGGATGTTCATGGCCCCATGTTGGGGAGGCAGGACTGCCCTGTTTGACCCAGGCTGTGGCTGCACCCTGCCCCAGTGTCTCTCTGGGTGCTGAACATTTGCAAAGTGCCTTAGAGCCAAACCTTAGGTCTGTCTGCCCAGACACCTCTCCCCCAGTTCCTGACATACCTGACCTGTTTCTCAAGAGGCAGTTCTTTTGCTGTATCAGACACCCTTGTAAGGACGGCCCCATAGGCTTGCCTGCCCCTTTTTTATGCATCGTTTCATTTACCTGACCGCCTACTTGTGAAAATCTGGTTATTTCCACTTATTTATGACGAGTAATGTGCACATCCAGGCACACATTTTGGTGTGGGCAAATGTTTTCCCTTCTCTTGAGCGTAGACTGAGGAGCAGAACTATCGGGTTCATGCTAACTCCATGCTGAAGCTTTGCTTGTCTTATTTTGATTGAGACAGGTTCTCAGGTAGTCTAGGCTGGCCTTAGAGGCCTTATGTAGTGAAGGATAGCTATGAATCTCCATCCTCTTGTCTCCGTCTCCCACGGACTGGGACTACAGGCTTACACAAGAACCTTTCTGGTGCTGAACTCCCGGTAGGACTCTGGCACATGGTGGACAAGCTGTTGACGGGACAAACAGAGGCTTCTGGAAGTGAGGTCAGTCAGAGCCCAGCCCAGAGAGGGGAACTGGAGGTGTTGCGGTCCAGGGTCTGCAAGGGGCCAGTGACTCGAGATACAAGTGGACTTGGAGCTGGCTATGAGGAAGGTGTGAAACTCACTTAGCTCTAAGGGTTTGCAGGAGGGATTTTTAGCTGGGTCTAGGCAGCAGGAGACTTGATGATAAGAAGGACTTAAGATTTAAAAAGATAGATAAGGAAGGTGACAATTGGCGCGTGTAGCTATCCAGCCCTCGACCACTTAGTGCAGGGGAGAAGCCAAGGAGATGCTGGCGATCTTAGATTGTCAATCTACTGATTTCCTGAGATAAGGGGCTTTCCCAGCTGACCGGGGTGATTAGACAGGTCCCACAAAACCAGAAAAAAACCTTTTGTCTAAATACCCCTTATCTGTCCTGTCAATCACATACCTCCTCAGCCTGCCAGCCACATGGCTTTCTATGTCTCTTCTCTAGATTTCCTCTTTGCGCTCAGCAAGATTTTCCTAGGGAGGCTCCAGTTCAGGATCCAGTGGCTGTTCCTCCTCTGCTGGCCCTGCAGATGGCCTTCTTTAAAGGCCAAGCCCTTTGTCTCTGCTAAGGGGAGCGGAGGAAGGCTGGGTTGCCCTGGGGTCCCACTCCAACACTTGCCCTACAGAGGCATCTAGAAGGCTCCCTGTGGCCCAGGGCCCTCAGATTAGGCAGGAGATAGGATCTAAGCAGAACCCTAAAGCAAAGCATCTGTGTGTCTCTCCCGCTCCCCTCTCTACAGCTGGCCCCTGAGATTGGTTAAGGCAATCCCCCATTCTGAGTGCCAGCCTGGCGCACTGACTGGTAATCACTTAAGCTGAAAAGCACTTCCTTGCAGGGACATTAGCATTTCAACAGACGGGGAGGTTGTGCTCCCCACTTTAGAGGCCACTTCAGGATTGGCTGGGCTTCTGTTCACTTCCAGGGTGGGAATGGGGAGACTGCTCAGACTTAGCCAGGTGGGGGCCATCATTGCAGACACCCAGAATCTCCCCTTCTTCCCCACCAGAACCCTGCTTTGCTCCATACCAAAGAAAACAGTTCTTGGTCTTGAAGCTGTGAGGGCCGAGACTTAGAATTTAAAGGCCAACCCCGAGAGTCCTGCCTGGCTCTGGAAGAGCCCAGAGGTCCACACTGCCTTCCCAGGGACTGTCAGAGCTCAAGAAAACTCAGCTCATGAAGACCGACAGGATATCTATGCATCTCCATCTCCTGCACAGACCTTAGCAATGGAGCAGTCACAACAGAGCGGGAGCCCCTTCCAAGGCACCTGGGACTCTGGACAAACGCCCACATGCAAACCCTGGAACTGTGCAATGTGGGACAAAGTCCCCCTTTCTTTCCTTCCTTCCTTCCTTCCTTCCTTCCTTCCTTCCTTTCCTTTCCTTTCCTTTCTTTCTTCCCTTTTCCTTTTCCTTTTTTTTTTGTTTTTGTTTTTTGTTTTGGTTGCTTGAGACAAGGTCTTGCTATGTAGCCCAGGCTGGCCTTCAACTCAAGGTTCTCCTGACTCAGCCTCTGGAGAGCTGGGATTACCACACCTAGGTGAATTTCATAACCACTCTATGCCTCTGCTTCCTCGTGTATAAAACAGAGACAATATTATTACTTTGCAGGGCTGTAGTGAAAATGAAATGGGTTGATACAAGAACTAAGAATAGCCCTGGCACAGGCCTTCTGCACAATGGTTTAGTAACTATTGTTGACATGGCCGTGGTTTCCTGCTGCAGGGCTCTCTCTCTCTCTTGCCTATTCAGAGCCCTGGTGGATAAGGAACCTAGAGACAGGAGCAAAGCCAGGGAGAGGTAGCCCAGTTGGATGTGTATGTCTTCCCATTTCAGAAAGACAGGCTTAGAATGATCCTCATTCGCCTTCCTGTTTGCACTACATATGTTCCTAAAAAGTCCTAGGAAGGAGAGCTTCTCCAAGTCACATCCGTGAGGATCAGGAGTGTGGCCCAGCAGCAGGGAGCTTGCCTGACACACATGCATCCATGGGTTTCACGCCCAGCACCCCCACACAACGACAGACTCCCCTCCTCTGACAGTCAGAGATATTCCCTCTTTCTCTTCATTAATTTTCTAGGTTGAACAGGTCTTTAAAATTCCTGTATATCTGACCCTATCCCAAACTGACAAAAAAAAACCCAAAAATCAAAAAGCAACAACAAAAAACAAAACAAAACAACAACAAAAACCACTGATAGGTACAAGACTTGCTTTGGAAAATTCTTGCATTTGCAAGAGAATATGGGGGAAATGAAAATCGTCACTTTGCAATTCTGAGGTATGGCAGGCTCTGGAATGCTTTGACTGGGGTCCACTTTCTGTGGACATCTGTACTGCATCTTCCCACCGCTGCTGCACACACAGCTGGAGGATTAAGCACTTAGAGCCTTCGGGCCCAGAATGGTCTCTACACCCAGATATTTTAATTACTTATTTTGCGATAGACCTCCCAACCGTGGTTTTACAGTCCAGGTGGAATTTGGAGGACCACATAGCAGCCTCAGCTCTAGGTCTCTCTCTGTTCCTGACTGAACAGAGAAGGAAGGCTGCTGCCCTTCTGGGAGAGGGACTTCTATACAGTTAGCCAGGAGAATAACACTCTGCGTGGCACCCAAAGGGTGTCATTCCGAGTGCCAGAGAGAGATCAGAGCTCTGTCCTGGCAGAGGCCAGGGAGGAGTAACAAGATAGAGGGGTAGAGAGGGGGACCCTGGGCACCAGAGATAGAGGATGGATGAGAAGCTTTATATTTCTCTACTTGGCCCTCACTATACAGTCTCAGAGACCCAAGGGCTCAACCTCCGCAGACCAGCGCTGGCTCCCTCAGGAGACCCCAGGAGCTTACCACCTGTGCCAACTGATGCGGAGCTACTAGTAGTAGACCCAACAATGGGTGCCTGTTCAAACCCACAGGCCAGTCCTGTCACCGAGAACTGCTCCCTGAACTGGCACCACCTCAGTGCCAATTCCACCTCCAGTGCTGGGGCTACAAAACCTCAAGAGGAGTAGCGAAATAAGGGTCCTACGCATCTCTGTACATTCCATCATTTCTTGGCTGGTGGGCACGGAGAGCGGGGGCGGAACGGTTTTAAGCTCTCTCAGGGGTGAGTGAAGGCAAATACAGAGCCCAGAAGTCACCTTCAGTCCCGGGAGAGTTTTCCGGGAGAGCTTGTGGTGGGGGAGGGAGGCAGCCCCTGGGCTAAGACCCAGTCCAGCAGGGCAGGTGGTCGCAGCTGCGGGGAAGTGGAGGGGCGCGCGGGCGCGACACTCACGTCCTCTTGAAGACGCCCCCGAGGGCGCTGCCCAGCAGGAGGCAGAGCTGCTGCGAGAAGAAGACCCAGGAGATCTGGGGCAGCGAGCTGTGCGTTTGGCAGCGGAGGTCCAGCAGCGTGGGCCCCAGGAAGGCGATGCACAGGCCGAAGCTGAAGAAGACGCTCCAGTAGGTGAGCGTGGGCTGCAGGTTGCGGCGGAGCAGCCCCGACACCCGGCCGTCGCAGCCCATGACTCGGCCGGCTGCTCGCAGCGAGCCCAGGGCCGAGTGCGGCGGTCGACAGGAGGCCGGGCGGGAGGAGGAGTAGAGAGGAGGGGAGCGCCAAGCGGCTGCCCCGCCCTCGGCCAGCGCGGGGACGCCCGGCGGTCGGGGGCGCCGTGGACGCACGTGTCCCGCCGCGGGGACCGCCCTGCCTCGCCCCGCCTTGCCTCGAGTCCCCGGGGACCCGGGCTGGAACCCACCCGGGCACGACCCGCCGGCTAGCGCCAAACGCTCCACGAACCCCACACTGCAGCCTTTCCTCTTGGAGACCTGAATCCTCTTCAGTTGATCCTGGGGGTGCCGCAGGTAGACTTCGAGGATCTGCCAGTGCCTCCCTCTACCCCACCCCGAGAGAAAAAGTAGTCTCGTGTGTACATTGTTTTCTTGTGGCTTTCATTTGTAACCTAAAGGGTTTAGCATATTGTCCCTTGGAGCCCCCTTTTCCACCCCTAGACACTTGGACCATCGTTTTGCTGCTTTTAGGTTCTGGGATTGATTCTAGGGCCTACAGCATGGTAGGCGAGTGTCCCCAGTCTTAGAAACTTAGGTCTTCTCCACTCTAAACTTGGGGATAGGAGGGCTAGCACCGGCACCTGTCCGATAGCAGGTGTGATAGCAGGTGTGACATGCAGGAAGACTATTTCTTCCCAGTGCAGTGAGGGAGGGCAGAAACCCTAGGACTTCTAGAGTAATTCTGAGATAATCCTCCAGAGTTCTCGTTCTTGAAAAGGTCTGCACAGGGTGGAGGGGCTTGTTTAGGCTCCAGGACCTTGCTGCAGACCCCAGTAACCCTGGATGGTTGTGTGTGGTCCCGCCTCTGATGGAGCTAGGATGTGCCTGTACCAGAATCTAGGAGCAGAGCAGTAAGGCCCTTCGGTGTCTTTCTTGCCATGTGTTCTAATAGTGGTGGAGGTAAATACATCTTGCCCGCTTGTATCTAGGGGTACCAGGACTGAAAGTTCCCAGACAGCGTTTGGCTGAGTGACCCCCGTGGCGACTTGGCATGAAGTAGAGACCATCAGTTTCTCTTGCAGGCACACTGCCTCAAAATGCTACCCCATACCTGTTCCATCCTGCCCTGGACACGTCCTGTCCTGGGCTGTATTCATCAGAGGAAGGCTCCAGCCCGCTGTCTCAGTCACTCTGTGTGGGTGATGGCAGGGACTACCTTAATGGTAGTAAGGGTGGGCTTTGCAATACTTGTTATAAAGTACAAAGTTACCATCTAGAAAAAAATGTCATAATCACCAGCTTTTGAGTCCTCTCAGCCACTGCTGCAACATTCTAGAGCAGTGAAGCTCAGAAATGGGGAGGGTGACCTCGGGTTCAGACCCCTGCCTCCTCTCGTTGTCCCAGTGATAGCTTGATTGCTTTGTTCCTGACTGACACTTCTACTGATGGAGACTTTGCTTGCCATGTTCTTCTCATTTTTAATGTTTTTAAAAGATTTATTTATTTTATGTATCATTTGCCCGCATGTATGTGTGTGCACCTGGTGTATGCCTGGTGTCGGTGGAGGTCAGCAGAGGGTGTCAGATCACCTGGAACTGGAGTTACAGATGGTTGTGAGCCACCGTGTGGGTGCTGGAAATCTGATATGGGTCCTCTGGAAGAGCAACCAGTGCTCTGAATTGCCGAGCCATCTCTTCAGCTCCTGCTGGTCATTTCCTGGAGACCAGCTTCCATCGTGAGTCAGCTCTCGGGTAGGCTGTCTTACACTGAGCCGAAGTGTCCTTCTTGTAGCTAGCTGTTCCCCAAAGCCTCACACAGAATGACCCTCCTGCTCTGCACCTGTTAGTCCTTCCAACATGGGATCTGGATGCAGGGATTTCACTTCTCCAACCAGGTTACCTGGAGCTCTTCGTGATTTTTCCAGATGGTGCATTCCAACTGCCTTGCCCTACCTACCAGCTGGCTTCTCTGCCACAACGGCCATGACCCTGATAACTGGGAGCAGCCCAGTGTCTGGGCTGATAAAAATATTTTATAGTTTGATCTGAATAGAAGTTGCTGTTGACTTTTAGAGGATACCTCCAATATATTGCTTGCTTTTTTTTTTTTTTTTTTTTGGCAAGCTGAGCAATTCAAATTAAACAGAAAGCAAAAGTCTTAAAGTGTTTGAAATCGGGACCCTGTAGCCTGTGCTTTCCTTTCTTCTCCCTTCTCCCTTTCCCTTCCACTTTCCCCTTCTCTTTCCCCTCTCTTCCCCTCTTCACCCCTTTCCTCTTTTCTTTCTCTTTCCATCTTTTGTTTTTGTCTGCCTGTCTGTTTCCCCACTTGGTGCTAAGGACCAAACTCAGGGCATTGTCCATCTGTGTGTCACTCTGCCTCACACTATACAGCTGGCCCTTGAGATTTGTTAAGGCAATCCCCACTGCATACTACATGCATGTTCTGTCACTGAGCTAACCCCCAGCCTTCCCTGAACCCTTCCCTGCCCCTCTCCCCTAAGCACACAGAGAGAAATCCCTTATCAGCAGTAAGGCCAGATTACAAAGGGAGCCCACTGTCCATCTCAAAAGACTGGGGACCAGAACACACACAGAATAGCAACTGTCCCTGTGCCCATTTGAACTCCAGAACCAGATACTTCCTGATAATCCCTTAAGAAGCTCTTAAAATTGTCTGTGTCTCTTCACCCCTCCTCTATAGAAAGAGACATCTAAGCTTCCAAGTGATGTCGTTTGGGCAAATTATCACACCCCTGTGATTTCACCCGTGTCAGGGTTCAACTTTTTATCCCATTTAATGTTCCTCAGTTTATTCTAGCAAGCTTTCAAAGGACAGAGGGAATCTCCCTTTACCCCCACATTACCCATCAGAAACATCTCTGGAGGCTTACTGGGCTGTACACTTACAAAGTGGGCGCTTTATCCCATGTAATCCCTATAGTAAAATAGTCAGAGAAGAGAGTAAGCAGGAGTGAGGGGAACACCCTGCACCGAGTCTGTGCTCAGTCCTCTTACATCACTGGAGGCTGTGCTGTACGAGGCTTTGGGTGGAGATATCGGGAGAGGGGGTGGGCAGCTAGGGGATGCACTCTGCAGAGGTGATGGAAGCAGATTGAGAAGATGAACTGGGGACAGCAGGGTCAGGCTCATCCTCTTTCTTGTCTTCTACTTCACACATTCTCCACGTCCTCCTGAAGAATTCAAGCTCGGACACTGTAAAAGCCAGGCGACTTCATCTGGGGTCTAAGAACTGCAGCCGGGAAAGCCCGGATCCCACAGCTGTGAGTGCGCCAAAGCGACTCATCTGACAGACGTTTAGGACAGAGGAAGTGCCACAGGTACCTGGGGGAGGGCGGCTGTCAGAGACACAGGCCTCTCATCCCCCAGGCTACTGTTCCGGACTTGCACATGATTGGCTGAGCTGTATGCACAGGTATAAAATTCGTTAGTCTTTTATGAGCCTGTTACAGCTACCGTATCCAATAAAAGACATTAATACCTTCCAAGGCCTTGACCCAGCTCAAAGTTCTCATTCCCATGCCATTTTCACTGCCAGTTTAAGAATTCTCTCTCTCCCTTGCCAGGAGGCAAATACCTATGTTCCCAGTACTTGAAGGATAGGGGAAGGAGTTCCAGGTCACCCTAGATGCATAGAGAGTTGGCTAGGCTACCTCAAAAACTAAACAATCAATCCCTATGCGGCAGCCCAATATTTGCATAGATCAGTAGTTCCTTAAAGTCCCCCCAATTTCATCTTATTTTTTATTTATTTTTTGTCGTTCTGAGGCAGGGTTTCTTTGTGTAGTCCTGGCTGTCCTGGAACTCACTCTGTAAGCCAGACTGGCCTCAAACTCATAGAGATCTGACTGCCTCTGCCTCCTGAGTGTCGGGATTAAAGATGTGTGCCACCACATTCGATTTATGGTTCCAATTTTACTTTAAAATCTCCTCAAGAGTTAGCATTTATGAGGAAGGGAGGCTCACAAGGCCCCATCCTTCCTTGAGGATCCTTAGGTAGTTAGTGGTTGCTAACTAAGGAGGTGGAAGAGACATTTTCTTCAGTGATGTGGCTTCTGGTAAGTCACTCATGTCCCTATAAATAGCCCCCTCCCGGGGTCCTGTAAGTAACCCTAGTTAAATTCACTGGACCAACACCCACCCACACACATGACACAAACACACACACCACACACAAACCACACAAACACACACACCACACACAAACCACACAAACACACATACCACACACAAACACTCATACCACACACACATACAGATACCACACACAAACACACATATGCATATTACATACAAACACACCAAATACACACACCACACACAAACACACACAAGCAATAGATTACACATATACACCACACAAACACACACAGGAAAGTCCCAGGAGGACTAGTAGGGAAGAGGAAAGGATTCTAAGGGAGTGGAGGGGATGAGAGAATAATAGGGAGGATGAACATGGTTAAAGTGCGTTTTGAACACATATGAAAATGTCATAATGAAGCCCATTATTGCTACAACTAATGTATGATAATAAAAATTATTTTCAAAGAGAAAATAATGTTTTAGTCTGTGATGCTTACTTAGAATGAGAAGGTGTGCCCTCCTCCTGCATTTAAAATAAAATCAAGCTGGGGGCTGGAGAGATGGCTCAGTGGTTAGGGGCACTGGCTGCTCTTCTAGAGAACCAGGGGTTTGTTTTCTAGTACTGCATGGCAGCCCCCAACCATCTATGACTCCAGTCGCTCTTCTGACCTCAGCAGGCAATGGGCACACAAGCGTTGCACAGATAGACATGCAGGCAAAGCATCCATACACATAAAATAAAAATGAAAAGCCTTAAAGAGAAACAGACTGAGAGGCTGGAGAGATGGCTCCGAGGGTAAAGGCACTCGCTGCCAAGCCTGGTGACCTGGGTTCGATCCTTAGGCCCCTGTGGTGGAAGGAGAGACTGGCTCCTATAAGTGGCAGAAATGTGTCCACACTGTCCCCCACACTAATATAAATACATAAAACGTGAAGATTGAATAGAAACAAAATGCAAATGAAAGAAACCCCCATCTCCACCAAAGTTAGTCTCATGGTAATTTTCTCTTTGACTCTATGCTCCGTTAGGAACCTTCCCAGATAAACTCTGCCCGACTCCCCTCCACCCTCCACTTCTTCCTACTGCTCTCATTCAGGACCACTCCAGCTGCTGCCAGACTGCATCGCACAGGCTGGCGGTCTTCAGGGCTTCCGAACTGCCCCTTGAGCTCTTGGGCCCCAGGGCAGTACCCTAAGTTCCAGCTTCCTGCTCCTTCCCCTTTCCCAGGATGCCCTGCCTGCCAGCAGGACAGCAAGAACTGGCTGCACAGCTGGGAGCTGTTATTTGCACAACTTCTTTACAACTTTTGGTTTTATGTTTCTATACCTTATCGCTCAACTAAAACAAGTTCCTTAAGAACAGAGGCTGTCATCGTTTTCGTGTTTTAAGACAGGTCTTGATGACTCTTGAGACAGACCCAGCTGCCCTTGAACCCACAACCACTCTTCTGCCTCAGGATCCAAAGTACGAGGGTTATAAGCATGTGCACCTGACTCTATTTTTCATTATGTTGTGTATTTAAACCTTTTAATTGATTCTGGCGAGCCTGGGGATTCCAGGGATGGAACTCAGATCTTCAGGCTTATCAGCCCATATCTGCTGAGCCATCTCACCAGCTCTCGGTTCTGTACTTACACGTCTATTCTTCGGGCTGGGGTAGAGTATTGTCTGACGTGTGAGGTCCTGGGTTTGACCCATAGCATCACAAAAACAAAAGACCTTGCCTGTGATCGCTTTCTTATAAATTGGAAGGAAATTGCCCCCAACCCTCACAAGCTCCAGGGAGGAATTTAGGATACCTCCCCCCGCCCAAATGTGAAGAAGCTGGGAGGAAAGAGTGCTCAGGGGTGAAGGGTTTCTAGCTTGGAAATAAACCTGTTGGTTTTCAAAAGTCACCTAAAGCTCCTCTGACCTTCCTGGGTCCCTTCACGGGACTGGTAAACTATCTCCACCATCACTACCTGTTCACTGCTGCTCTTCAGAGACAAGGACGTGGAGTTTGGTCCTTGCTGGGTGCCCGGGTCTCCTAATTCTTCACACTGAAATCCTGCACTCCATTGGGAAGCTGCGCCAATCTGCAGTCCTTTACACAGGGGTGGGATTGGGGTTGGTGGGAGGGGGAGAAACTGACCACACCCTGACCACCCTCCTTTATGTTCACCGCTGCTGCCGGATTCCTTAGTGTCTAAATTCGCACCGCCCAGCTTGGGTTTGCTACCATTTCTATTAGAACTGAAACTCTTCAAAGTAAAAATAACGTACAAGGAGAACAGGTCTGTGCGCCCAGGCTTGGACCTGTCACTGTGCTCGGCTGGGTCATCTGCACGATCCTGAAGCCCTGTAGCGTCGCAGGGCCCTACCTGGTGGAGCAGCACCAAGAGGTCTGCTCAGTTCAAGGTCAGTCAGTACACTCTGCCGTTCTGTGGCTAACCTGGAGCGTGCGGTCACCCTGTCCACACCTTCAATGCTGTCATCACAAATGCCACATCACTGCCCTGCTGGCAGCAGCGTGGAACAAGCTGTGCATAGGCTGTGCGTGGGGCGGGGGGGGGGGTAGGTGAGATAGCTGGGTGCCAAGAACATTACCCTGGTAGTTAGGCCACCTTACCACACACGAACTTGAATAGAGCAGAGGCAGGTGTGTGCACAGAGAGCCTCCTTTACCAAATATCCACGTGAAGCCCAAGTACCCAGCCTGCCTGGAAAGGGGAGGGTGTGGTCGCAGGTGCCACAGAGGACAGGAGAGGTGGGAAGAAGTGAGATAGAGAGAGAGCTGAAGATCCTCTGGAGAGACTGTACAGGAGCTGCTATTTTGTTGGTGCTTAGTATGTGCTCAGGTTTAGACAGAGCCCACCTTGAAGAGTCCAGAGGGTCTGACATTGTCTCATGTAATCTCCCACTGGAAAGTGGAACTTCCACCCTGCAGAGAGTCACTCAGTCTCAGCTCGAATATGCCCAGGATTATGGCCAGGGGCGTCTCACCTGCAAGAACGGAGACTCAGTGCACTCCTCTCTAAAATGGGGAGACTTGTGACTCCTACAGAGAGGAAATGTCACCAGTATGCAGCATAGCAGCCAGTCCCCATGAATTCTTTTTGGAGGAAGAGATGAAGAAAATATTCTTTTGTAAGTCATTGGGCAGCAAAAATCCTTTCTCCGCTGTGAGAAGCCAGTCCTTCTAGTTTGTTGTTTTCTTTCTTTTTTTTAACACTTAGCCAAGGATGACCTTGACCTTCTGATTTTCCTGCTCCACCTCCTGAATGCTAAGATTGCAGGCTTACACCACTGCACCTGGTTTAAACAATGCTGGGGACTGAACTCAAGGCTTTGTGTGTGTTAGGCTAGCACTCTGCTACTGGGGCTATATCTCCAGCAATTCCTGTGAATTCTTACTGTCAACAGCATCACAAACAGCCCTACTGGTTTGGTACACTAAAGACTAGCAAAGTGCATTCACAGCCTAGCAGCAGAAGCATGCCCAAAGAACTTTCCAGAAATGCAGATTCTAGGTCTTGCTGAGTTAGAAACAGGATGGACTCAGTAGCTGTGCCTCAGCAGCCTTCTAGGAGCGTGGAGGTGGCTGAGGTTTAGAATCAGTGCTTTAGGCTAGGAAGAGGAAGTCTGGTTCCCATCTACTATTCAACGATGGCGGTTACTATTTGAAGACACTGGCTACTCTGCCCCCCAGACCACCCTTGCCACTTCCGGCAGACACCCATTTACCACAGCTCTCATATCATCTAGTCCTTGAATAGTGCTCCGATGGCCAGTGACTTCAAAAGCCACGTCCCCAGGGCTCCTAACGACTGTTGTCTCCTTTGTTCTGGAAATTCCACTGAGATGGTATTTTATTGTTATTTTGTTTGAATAAGATGGCCTGGGTCCCAGTGCTGGGGTTATAGGTATGTGCCACCATGCTCTGGTTATACTGTGCTGGGTGAGGATGGCCACCCACACTAGCTCAGTTCTTACCAACTGAGCTACATCTCCAGCCCTGCACTTTGCTTTTGTCTTTTGTTTGTCAGATGAGGTTTTGTAGTGTAGCCCAGGCTAGCCTCAAATTTAAGGTCCTCCTATTTCAGCCTCCTGAGTACTGGGATTACAGGTGTATATCACCGCTTCCACCTTTATTCTGGAAATTATGACAAGTACTACTCTCAGGGCTTCTCTGTTCTAAACAGACGGCATACAGCAACTTCTTGTGTTTTGGGGGGTTGGGTGGTCTCATTTTGTTGGAAGTGCCTGAACCCAGAGTCTGGTGCATATTTGGCAAGCTCTCGTCCACTGAGTTATATACCTAAGTTTGTTTTTTAAGATGGAGTTATACTTACATATACTAAAATGTGCAAGTATCAAGAATAATAACATGGGGGCTGGAGAAATGGCTCAGTGGTTAAGAGCACTGCCTGATCTTCCAAAGGTCCTGAGTTCAATTCCCAGCAACCACATGGTGGCTCTCAACCATCTGTAATGGGGTCTGGTGCCCTCTTCTGGCCAGCAGGCATACGTACAGACAGAATATTGTATACATAATAAATAAATAAACAAACAAATAAAGAAATATTAAAAAAAGAATAATAACATGGTGAATTTTGAGGTGTGTACACATCCCTGTGATCTTTGCTCAGAATGAAGTCTAGGACAATTCTAGTGCCCACCCAAGAAGTGCCAGAACATATGTTCAGTGATGTCTGTGAGAGAGTCTCTGGTTCTTCTGCATTGCCTGTTCTATGGCCCCACCATATTTCCTCGTGGACATTCTTGGTGGACATTCAGATTGTTTCCAAATAGAATCTACAATGCCACAAGGTTCTTCTGAATACCTGCACACTGTCTTGTGGTGGACAGTGTTGGAGAGGCTGCTTGTTGGTTTTCAGCCTCCCACCTAGGTCAGTTGGTAGAGCATGGGACTCTTAATCCCAGGGTCGTCAGTCTGTGCCCCACGTTGGGCACCAATCTGTTGTAGGAGAGAGGCCACTAGTTAGTTCCTGGCTGCTTAGCCCCAAAATGATCACACAGAAACTGTATTAATTAAA
This sequence comes from Microtus ochrogaster, assembly GCF_000317375.1. NCBI lineage: Eukaryota > Metazoa > Chordata > Mammalia > Rodentia > Cricetidae > Microtus > Microtus ochrogaster. The sequence continues at coordinate 22,562,219 of NC_022013.1, forward strand.
TCACTGCTTGGCCCATTAGCTCTAGCTTCTTATTGGCTAACTCTTACATATTAACTTAACCCATTTCGAGTAATCAACATATCACCACGTGGCTGTGGCTTATTGGGTAAAGTTCCCAGCATCTGTCTTCAGTGGTGGCTCCATGGTTTCTCTCTGACTCTGCGCTTCTTCCTCCCAGCATTCAGCTTAGTTTTCTCTGCCTAACTAAGTTCTGCCCTGCTATAGGTCCAAAGCAGTTTCTTTATTCATTAATGGTAATCACAGCATACAGAGAGAAATCCCACATCACCTTACAACAGATTGGTGCACCAATATGGTGGACTAAAATCTACATAAAACCTGAGAAAGCTTGGAAAAGAATCCTAGACACAAAAGAATAGAGTTAAGCACAGCTTCTTGGTAGCCAGCATTTTGCTGGCAGCATGCTGTGGCTCCTTTAAGAAAGTTTTTTTTTTTTTTTTTGATTCAGTGGTATCAGGAAAAAAGCATCCGTTTTGAAATACCAGCTTTCTGGGCCATGCTGCCAGCGTGACCTCTGACTCTTTCTGGAGGTCTAGCTATGGAGCACTTGAATGGGGTTTGTGGGCCCAGTGCTTGTATGCCCACTTGGGAAAGTAGCTGAGACCATGCCTGCAGCTCAGCAACCCTCACCTGGGCAGGCAGTGGGGTCAGGACTGCTAGGAGTGCACAGGCAGGACAGCATGGTGGATTCCTGCCACCATACACAGAGATATCTTCAGGCCACACAATGTTCTGCATGGCATATCTAGCTATTACTCAGATAAAAAGGGTTTATGTGCTGCACGCTCATTCTCAGAGTTAAAGTGCTGAGCAGGGCTCCTACCTGCTGGTCCCAGAGCTGGCAGTAATGGTATCTCCACCATATTGGAAGTGGAGAGAGGTGGAGCCAGCATATAGAGCCACTGCAACCAAGCTGCTTAACATTTTAAAAGCTCTTCAAGACAATAAAGAATTACAGGTACACAATAGGACAGATTCAGACATAAAAGACCTCTAAATGGGTCACAGTGTTAAATAAATGTACGTAGGCTTGGGAGAAAGAAGAAAAAGAGGAAAGGGTTATAAAAAGAAGGAAATGTTTTGTTTAAAAAGTAAATCAAAGTCTTTAAAGAAAGACAGAGTACAGACAGTCATAGATTAAAGGAGTAAAGATAATAAAATAAATATTAAACTTGTAGAAAAAGTAATAGAGTAAAAACAAGCCATGTGAAGCTGGAAAATTCACAGAGAATCTGGATTATGTATACCATTGTGTTTTCTTTGAATTTTTTGACTGCAGAGAGACATTTGATTCTGGGGACTGCTAAACTAAGCCAACATATATATTTCAAAGGTATTTTGAATTCAAATTTTGAGTCTAAGGATATGTTGCTTTGGAAAAGAGGTTCTTCTTTTGTTTCCACAGAGGATGAGAACCTGTGAATTGCTTCCAGACTAATATGGTTTGATGGACCAAGACTCCCTGAAAGGTTGCCTTGAACAGCCTCAATAAATTACTTCTCCCAATAAACAGCAGGAAGCAGTTTGGAGAATAACTACGCACATATTCTCAAATATTGTTCGTAAATGTTTCTTTACATTTAAAGGAGGATATGCTATAGAGATTTGCATTGGTATGGATCTTGGTTTATTGATACAAACTTAGGGTCAATTTTGTTATATGTATATTTCTGTTCTTGATTAAGGTATTGTGTTTGTGCAGCTCATTTAAAAAATGTAGTGTATAATTAAGAAATATAGGTAAATAGAGAGTCATCTATAATAGTCAAGCTTGTAGTCATGTTAGTTAGGTTTTCTAGATATATACAGATATATTTCAGTTAGATAGGTATTCTTCAAACCTTCCAAAGTCTACAGAATATGGCATTTAAAATGTTTAGGAACTTAAGACTTTTCAAGACAGTGAGACACATCTGTTCCTGGCAGCACCAAGCTACTTCAAGAGGATGATGGGCATTAAAGAGGAGTTGGTTAGCCATTTGGGAAAGAAAGTGCTCTTGCTGGACTGCTTGATGAACTGGACATGCAAGACCCACAGAGAAATGACTGCTGAACTTGTCTAAAGGTGAGACCATCCTTCAGGGTTCCTGCTTCATGAAAGAGTCTGCAAGACATTATGCAGGACCCACAGAGAAATGACTGCTTTAACTTGCCTAAAGGTGAGACCATCCTTGAGGGTTCCTGCTTCATGAAAGAGTCTGCAAGACATTATGCAGGGCACAGAAGAAAGTGACTGACAAACTACCAATATAGGCGGAACTATCTTTAAAATTTCCTGCTTCATGGAAAAGTCTGATGGATACTATGGGCCTGTAGGCTGAAGATTGATGCCCCAACAATACAGAAGAACTTTGGGTGATTGTCCAGGCAGTGAGATGTCTCTGTCAATTCTAGAGTTTTGGAAGTTGTTTATAATGCACTTCCTATTTTCTTCGGTAACATTATATCCTTCTGGAGTCTTTGATGGAGTTGAAGAATTTATAGTTATAGTTTTCATGATAAAAGGTAAAATAGATATAAATATTGTAACTGTAATTCTTGCTTGATAGCTGTTTTGTTATATGTAATTTTACTATGTTAAAGTTAAAACCTTCCTTTTTTATTTAAATAGAAAAGGGGAGGTGATGTGGGATTTCCCTCTGTATGGTATGATTACCATTAGTGAATAAAGAAACTGCTTTGGACCTGTAGCAGGGCAGAACTTAGCCAGGCAGAGAAAACTAAGCTGAATGCTGGGAGGAAGAAGCGCAGAGTCAGAGAGAAACCATGGAGCCACCACTGAAGACAGATGCTGGGAACTTTACCCGGTAAGCTACAGCCACATGGGGATACACTGATTACCAGAAATGGGTTAAATTAATATGTAAGTGTTAGCCAATAAGAAGCTAGAGCTAATGGGCCAAGCAGTGATTTAATTAATACAGTTTCTGTATGTTTTTTGGGGGGCTAAGTGGCCAGGAACTAACTAGCAGCCTCTCTCCTACATACAGGACGGTATGCCCAGAAATGGAGTTGTTAGGTCAGAATATTCAGCCTAGTCAGATACCACCATGTTTTTCCAAGTGGCTATACTAATGTGAAGATTGTCATGGCTTATTGGTACCCCATGGGCTTCTCAACATTTGTCATTTGAAGTCATGTTAACGTTAGCTGCTTTTCTGGGGGAGCACTGAAGTCTCAGGGCTCTTTGTGTTCATTTCCCTTCTGCTCATAAGACCAAGTGCCTTCTGTGCATATTAGCTATTTGTACATCTCTTAGGAAATGCTCCTTATGTGAGAATCTTCAATTTCTGTTTTAAGTATCATGGCTATAAGGTATGCTGTGATATTTCAATGTAGTGTGCTGCATAGTTTTTGGTCTACTTATCATAAAGTAGGGTCATCTGGGAGAAGGGAGCCTCCATCAGGTTGGTCTGCAGGTAAGTCTGTGGGACATTTTCCTGACTGATGATTGATGTGAGAAGTCCAGTCTATGGGTGGTGCCACCCCTGGGCAGGTGATGCTGGGTTGAATGAAAAAGCAAGCTGGAGGCTGTGTATAGGAATGCACGCCTTTAACCCTCACATTTAGGAGGCAGAGGCAAGCATCGAGAGCTGAGTTTGAGGCCAGCCTGGTCCAGTGAAACAAACTCAGTGTGCTATACAGTTCTGCTCTAGGCCCCACCTCCAATCCTCTGCGTTGAACTACTGTGCCATCTTCCCTTCACAATGGACTATAAGCTCTTTGTTCTTTTTAAAAAAGGTAATATTATATTATATTTATTTATTTTTGTGTTGGGGAGAATGCTGGTGTGTACGTGCTGTGCCACACATGTGAAATTTCTGTACATAACCTTTTAAAAAATATTTTTCTTTCTTTATTTAGAGATACAGGATCTCATTTTTCTCTATAGTCCTGGTAGGCCTGGAACTTACTACTGTGTAGGTAATCCAAAGGCATCTTGAACTTCTGGCAATCCTCCTGTCTCAGCCTCCCAAGGGCTAGGGTTATAAGCATATGTTTACCACACTTCACTTACGTACCCATTTTTATGGCAAGGTCATGCTGTTTGGTTTTTTATGGCTTTGTAATTTGTTTTGAGGTGTTTGATGAAAGAGGTTTTTGCTTTATAGCCTTAAACTAATTATCTTTTAGCTCCGGCTTCCACATGCTGGTAGTAAAGTCATTCCTCTGCTGTATGGTTTGAAGTTGGGCTTTGATTCTCCCCTTTATTATCTTTGCTCAGGATTGCTTTGTCTTTGGGAAGGTCTTCATGGTTTTATATGAATTTTAGGAGTGTTTTCATATCTCTAAAGAATGCCATTGGTTTTTTATAGAAATTGCTTTTGCTTGATTTTTTTTTTTAATTTTTCAAGACAGGGTTTCTCCGTAGCTTTTTGGTTCCTGTTCTGGAACTAGCTCTTGTAGACCAGGCTGGCTTCGAACTCACAGAGATTTGCCTGCCTCTGCCTCCCAAGTGCTGGGATTAAAGGCGTGAGCCACCACCACCCGGCTTGCTTGATTTTTTTAAACAAACAAATAAAAAAAAAAAACAGGGTTTTGTTATGTAGTCCAGAGTGACTTGACCTCATGAGCCTCCTGCTTCATCCAGATTCTCAGACTGTAATACGTGTTGCCATTCTGGGCTAAACATTTTGCATAGTTTTAAAATCAGACTGTATGTGTTAGTTGTATTTTTGTGGCTGTAATAAACACCCAAGAGAAACAATCCAGAACAGAAAATGTTTATCTTGGTTCATGGTCTTGGAGGTCTCTGTCTATGATCACTTGGCTCATAGTTTTGGAGGTCTCTCTCTGTGGTCACCTGGCTCACAGTCTTGGAGTTCTCTGTCTGTGGTCACCTGGCTCGTGATTTTGGGGGTCTCTGTGATCACCTGGCTCATGGTCTTGGAGGTCTCTGTCTGTGGTCACCTGGCTCACAGTCTTGGAGGTCTCTGTCTGTG
>NC_022013.1:22567327-22578946 GCF_000317375.1 Microtus ochrogaster
GTGGTCACCTGGCTCATGATTTTGGGAGTCTCTGTGATCATCTGGCCCATGGTCTTGGAGGTCTCTGTCTGTGGTCACCTGGCTCATGATTTTGGAGTCTCTGTGATCACCTGGCTTATGGTCTTGGAGGTCTCTGTCTGTGATCACCTGGCTCATAGTCTTGGAGGTCTCTCTCTGTGGTCACCTGGCTCACAGTCTTGGAGGTCTCTGTCTGTGGTCACCTGGCTCGTGATTTTGGGAGGTCTCTGTGATTACTTGGTTCATGGTCTTGGAGGTCTCTGTCTGTGGCCAGCTGGCTCTGGGGCTTCAAGCCTAAGGTGGAGCAGAGCATCACGGCTAAAGGTTGTGCAAAAGCAAAGTTTTTTACCTTGTAAGGCCAGGCAGTGATTGGAAACAAGACATGTCTGTCCAGGGCACATTCCCAGTGACCTTTTTTCCATATTTCCAACACATGCCCATTGTCTGTTCTAATCTTGAGTCTATCAGTTGATGAATACCTTGATAAGGGCAGAACCCTTATGACTCAACCCTGTCTCTAAAGCCATGCCTCCAACACTGCCCTTAATACATGAGCCTTTGACAAATATACATTTACAGCACCTGCCCCTTTGATATCTACTTTAATTTGTGATATATTCTTGCTCTAAGAAATTCACATGTTCCAATTTCATTTCTGTTTCTATGATAATACACCCTGAGGAAAAGCAACCCAGGAGGGAAGGGATTTATATGGCTTATAAATCCTTCATTGTGGCGAAGTCAAAGCAGGAACTTAACTTGCACCCTGACAGTCATGAATAGAGAGAGAAATAGAACCAAGTATGCTGCTTGCTTGCTTGCTCCAGCTAGCTTTCTCTCTTACGCTGGTCAGGACTTCCTGCCTAGGGAATGGTGCCACACACAATGAGCTGGGTCTTCCTACATCAATTAACAATCAAGACGGTTCTCTGAAGACATGCCTACAGGCCTGATCCGGATGATGCCTCATTAAGGATCTTGTCAGATGATTCTAGGTTGTGAAACTGACAGTTAAAACCAGCCAGAACACACGTATCACAAATGCCTTCTTGTCTGCACAAATACGATCTTTAATCCTCACAGTGATTCTGTGAGGTAGCAATCATTATCGCTGTCATAGACAAGGAAAGTGAGGCTCAGGAAGGCAGAGTGCCTTGCCCGCAGTCACATAGCCAGATAGTACTGAAGCTGTGTATTGAGACCAGATCTGCCTCCAGATCTAGATATTTCCCAGGAGCCCGTCTGCCTCTCAGTCTGCCCCAGTTTACAAACCTACGGCAAGTGGTAGCCGCTAGCACATCCTCCTCAGGAGTTGCCATGGAATCAACCTTCTTGCCTGATCTATATACAGCCCATGTTTTCAATCAAAGCGCAGGGCTTGACCCATGTGGAGCAATGGAATGAGGTGGGATGGAGTTTGGGTGGCCACACGCTGGCTGTGCCAACTCGGGGCTGCCACTTTGGCATCAGGAGCCTAGTTGCTCATCTCTGACCATTGGTGGGGGATGAAGAAGAGTGTGTGCTTTTGGAAGCACTCGGCTTCTCTGGCTCCTGTCCTTAACACCTTGCCCGGCTCCAGTCTCGTCTAGTTTAGGGCTCCTCTCCTCTGCCAGTCAGCCATGCATCAGTGGGTGCCCTTCCAGCTGCTCTGGAGTGAGGATGGTACCTCACAGGCCTGGGGGATGGAACTGTTACTCATCCAAGTTCTGAGGAAACGCTGAACAGAGCAGTGTATTCTCCTCTCTGCTTTTGTGCTGATGTAGGAGATCTGGGAGCCTCCACCTCAGCACAGGGCTGCCTTGATGCCTGCCTGTGTTCCCTCCAGCCCCTCACTGCCCTTTCCTGTATTGACCATTTGCTATGTCCATGACAACAGAGAGAGGCCCCATATTCATCATGGAGGATTTAGTGGGTTGAGCTGCATTTATCTATGACCTGGTAGGCTCAGAACTCGGTGTGGCCCTGTGTTGGTATTTGGAAAGCCCCTGGTGATCCAGGAAGCCCCTGGTGATCCAGGAAGACAAAGGCCTTCTGTCCTGGTAGTAACAGAAATGAAAACAGAGGCTTGACATGGGGGCTCAATGCTCAGAAAACTGAGGCAGAAGGATCACTGGGCCAGCCTGAGCTTCACAGTGAGTTCTAGACCAGCCTAGGCTACAGAGTATGACCCTAGCACACTTTTTTCTGAGTGGGTGAGAGGCTTGGGTATAGCCTCTGCACATCAGTCTGATGGGCTCAGTCTGCTGCACATCAACAGAAAAACAGGCCCCATTGTCAGGTTTCTGTGATGGCCTGGAGTTCCGCACATTTTCTAAGAATAACAAGACCAGCATTTTTTTTTCAACATGACTTATTTATTTTTATGTGCATTGGTGCTTTGCCTACATGTGTGTCTGCGTGAAGGTGTCAAATCACTTGGAGCTGGACTTACAGGCAATTGTGTGCTGCCATGTGGGTGCTGGGAATTGAACCTGGGTCCTCTAGAAAAGCAGCCAGTGCTATTAAGCACTGAGCCATCTCTCCAGCCCCAGGATGGCATCTTAAGACATTTCTTTCCTTACATTTTAAGATTGGCTTGTGTAAGACACAGACCAGTTCTTTAAGGACCGAATAGCATCATCCTGCTTCTGGAAGAATTTCGTACTCACAATAAGAGCAGGAGCCTAGGAAAGACATAGTTCATACATACACTGTCAACCGGAGAGGCAGGCAGACATATCTTCCTTTTACAGAATATGAGTTAAGAGCTCAGAGGCACCCATGATGGCTAATCTTGATTGTCAACTTTATACATCTGGGAAGTAAGGAACAGCCTCCATCACATTGGCCTCTGAGCATGTCTGGAGGGCATTTCCTTCATTGCTAACTGATAAAGGAGGGCCCAGCACACTGTGGATGGTGTCAGACCTAGGCTAGCTGTGTAGGCAAGCTGAGCAAGCTAGAGGAAGCAAGCCAGGAAGCAGCGTTCCTTCATGGTCTCTACTTCAGTTCTTGCCTCAGCTTCCCTCAGTGAAGCACTAGAAGACTAAAAGGTACAATAAACCCTTCCCTCCCAGGACTGATTTTGGTCATGGTGTTTATCATAGAAGTAGACTTCAAACTAGAACAGTCCCTGTGAGCATCTTTGCCTCTTCATTCACACCTCAGAGTTCTTCCTCCTTAATCTTAAAGGACACAAAGAAGCGCAGGTCTCTAGCCTTTTGTGGCTATTTCTGACAACTAGATGGACATTGCCCATGTTGCGAATAGATGGACATCGTCCATGTCGCTGATAGGTGGACATTGTCCATGTTGCTAACAGATGGACATTGCCCATGTCGCTAACACATAGACATTGCCCATTCGCAAATAGATGGCCATCGCCTATGTCGCTAACAGATAGACATTGCCCATGTTGCTAACAGATGGACATTGCCCATGTCGCTAACACATAGACATTGCCCATTCGCGAATAGATGGACATTGCCCATGTTGCTAACAGATGGACATCGCCCATGTCGCTAATATATGGACATTGTCCATGTTGCTAATATATGGACATTGCCCGTGTTGCTAACAGATAGACATTGCCCATGTCGCTAATATATGGACATCATCCATGTCGCGAATAGATGGGCATCATCCATGTCGCTAATAGACAAACATTGCCCATGTCGCTAACAGATGGACATTGCCCATGTTGCTAATATATGGATAGCAACATAGATGGATATCACCCATGTCTCTAATAGATGGACATCGTCCATGTTGTTAATAGATGGACATTGCCCATATCTTTCCTTGGAGACAGTGATTTCTCTTCACCTGGGGACCAGACTGACGGCATTAGTCTCTGAAGAGCATTGGAAACCCCCCCGGTGAGTTGAGCATGACTTTAAGTGTCTTTTGGCCATTTGAACTTCTTCTGTTGAGAATTCTCTGTTCAGCTCAGTGCCCCATTTTATAATTGGGTTGGTTAGCCTTTTACGGTCTAGTTTCTTGAGTTCTTTATATATTTTTGAGATCAGACCTTTGTCAGTTGCGGGGTTGGTGAAGATCTTCTCCCAGTCAGTGGGTTGCCTTTTTGTCTTAGTGACAGTGTCCTTTTCTTTGGCTTTGTGGGAGCCTAGGCTGTTTGGATGCTCACCTTACTGGACCTGGAAGAAGGTGAGAGGTCCTTGGACTTTCCACAGGGCAGGGAACCCTGACTGCTCTTTGGCCTGATGAGGGAGGGGGATTTGATTGGGGGAGGGGAAGGGAAATGGGAGGCGGTGGTGGGGAGGAGACAGAAATCTTTAAGAAGGAAAGAAAGAAAGAAAGAAAGAAAGAAAGAAAGAAAGAAAGAAAGAGAGAGAGAAAGAGAGAAAACCCCTGGTGAGCATTAGCTTGACTTGGAACTGGTGGAGTCAGGAAGACATGAAACTTGTAAGCGTTTTAACACTGAAAGAGGATGAGTGTTGTGGCTTACAGTAACCCTGGAACTCAGGAGGCCGAGGCAGTGGGGTTGCCGAAAGTTTGGGGCTACATAATGAGTTCTAGGCCAGCCTGAACTACAGTGTGAGGCCTTGTCTTACAAAGCAAAAAGAGGAGGCTGGAGAGAGGGTTCATCAGCTAAGAGTACTCCAGAGGAGAAGGTTCAATTCCCAGCACCCACATGGCAGCTCACACCTGTCTGTAACTCCAGTTCCAGGGGACCTGACACCCTCACACAGGCAGACATGCAGGCAAAACACCAGTGCATATAAAATAAAAATAAAATTTAAAAAAACAAAAGCAAAACATCTCTGGCCTCCATATCTGCATCCACCCACCACACACACATGCAAACCCATACACCAGACATACACAGACCAACCAAACTGACAAGAGACATAAAACAAAAGTTAGAGAATAGTGACTAACAGTTCCCAAAGTGGTGGCAGCAAAGAGAATTTGAGCAAGGTTTGGCACAAATCTTCCGTCTTCTATGGCATCCCTTTTGGTTATATGTACAATGACTTTTAGCTTCTCTATTTCTCCCTTGGTGTTAACCTTTGTCTGCGTGGGGTCTTCAGCCAGTCATAACAAGTGGAGGTCAACAGGAACAGACAGACCTTCTCTGTTTTGTCAATGAAGTTAGACATGGGCCAAGGGACTTAATGAGCCTTAGGCCAGCCAGTGACTCACTGTGCTTTGTTTCCTTCACGGACCTCGGTGGAGTTGCCCCAGAGAGGGGAGCTGATGGTCTCTCTAGCTCCGGTGCACTCAGGTGGGGCAGCTTACTCTCGTCTTGGGCTTAGGTTGTATTTGTAAGAGCCTATGGGTTCCTTGTTTTATTGCTTCACTGGTGTTTATATAAAAACAATTTCAGAAGAGGTCCGGCATTTAATCCTGGAATAAGAGGGTATTATAAACCATAGAGAGGAGTATAGACAGGTATCCAGTTTGACTGGAAACCACACAAAGCTGTCTTTTTGTGTGTGTGTGTCACCATCTGGCTATCGGATTGTTTAGGCGTTGCACTTGCTAGAGCCATGATTACGGACCTGGCATCCAGCCTTGACTTGATACACCTAGAGAACGTCATAACGGTGACTGGCTTTGAGTAACTCTGGTGTACAAGGTTTGAGAGGACACCAGATGGGCTGTAGCTCAAAACAAGCAACATTTAGTGGCTAGATTTATACTGGCATTTTTGTCCCATAGGTAGACACCCCCATGAGAAGCCAGATCTTTGCTCAGAGATCCATGTACTTGAATACACAATGAAATGGCATCACGGCTGTTTGCTGAGACTACCTGCTGGATGCCTTCTGCAGGAGCTGGGGCTGCTTGGAATCAGGACTTCTGTGGCTGCCTGTTAAGAAGCTACGGGTGTGGCCGAAAGTTGTAAGAATTTGTCAGCTGTTCTCCCAGCTCTGAATAGATCCTTTGTTGACAGCTGGTGTGGCTGTTAGAGCCGTGTCTCTGATTCAGTGTGGCTCCCCTGCTGTGTATGACACCAGGATTTTACCTGAGCATGTTCCAGACTGAGTAAGAGGCTCTAAATTACCCTTTTCCGTTCTACTGTGAAGGTCAGAGGAGGCCCCTTGGTGCCACAGCCACCCTCGTCCCGCAAGGATGACGCGACCACCGGAGCTCTTCTCACTGTAGTTTATTCCAGGACTTTATTCATTTTCTCACTTTTCCTCTCTCCCCCATTGACCTCTCTCCTCCGGGCAAACCTCTCCCAGCCCTTAAGTAGGCATGGGCTGCCAATCCCGGATTGCTAAGTGGGCATTGCCCATAGGCCCACGCATATGCAGGCAGCTGATGATCATAGCATAGGTCAGACTTTAGCCATAGGAGTTGATTATACATCTCCATCAGTTGTGATTCCATGCAGCTCGCTACACCTTGGGTGTTACTTTTGGGGCCCTTCAATGCTCCTCTGCACAGTCTAGGTCCAGTGATTCTCAACCTTTCTGATGCTGCAACTGGTTGCTCAGGGGACCGCAGTTTTCTCTGGTCCTTATGCCCAGAAATCTCTCTATGTGCTTTCCTAAGGAGAACCCATTGTAGTTCCTTGTGTTGTGGTGACCCCCCAATCATAAAATTATTCTCATTGCAGCTTCATAACTGTAATTTTGCTACTGTTATGAATGGTGATGTAAATATCTGATATTTCCAATGGTCTTAGGTGACCCTTGTGGAAAGGGCGGTTGACCCCAAGGGGGTCACGACGCACAGGTTGAGAACAACTGGCAGGAACTGATGCTGCTGGGGTTAGAGCCGTACCTAAGCTTCAGATCCACAGTCATGTCGAGAGACCTGCTTGTGGGTCTCATACCACTGAGGTCCCACATTAGATGTCTTCAGTGAATTACCCTAGGAATTTATGTCTAGCTTGAGTGTCCCCAGGGCAGAGCTAGCTGTGTGGCTCCTGGAGTTCTAGGGATGTCACTGCAATGGGTTCTCCTTAGGAAAGCACATAGAGAGATTTCTGGGCATAAGGACCAGAGAAAACTGCGGTCCCCTGAGCAACCAGTTGGTGTTTAACTAAAGGATTCTGGGAATCGTATAACTCATGATGTTTTCCAACCTTGTAGTAACTGTTCACAGTCAAAGCTGTGGACCCTCTCAATCACTTGCGCAGCACTTTATGACATATGTGTTGCATGTCAAGTTAGTTCTCCTTATTTTCTGCCCTTCTTTCCCCCCTTCAATGTAGTGGTAGTTTTTTTGTTTGTTTGATTGCTTGTTTTGGGTTCAGATAATTCACATATCACAAAATTCACCTTTTAAAGTGTCTAGAGTCATGAGTTTGATTATATTTGTAAGATTGAGTGATCTATTCCCACTGCCTAGCCTTATTTTCTGTCATGATTTTGGAGTGTATGTGGTGTGAGTGTGTGTGCATGTGTGTGTGTGAGTGTGTGTGTGTGTGAGTGTGTGTGAGTATGTGTGTGTCTGTGTGTGACAGTGTGTGTGTGTGTCTGTGTGTGACAGTGTGTGTGAGTATGTGTATGTGTGTATATGTGTGAATATGTGTGTGTATAGGTCACAGGTTGATGGTAGGTGTGCTCTTCAGTTCAGTAACTCTCCACATTGTTTCTTGAGGTAGAGCTTCTAGCTGTACCTAGAGCTTCCTATTTGACTAGGCTGGCTGGCTGGCTGATAGGTCCCAGGGATCCTCCTGGCTCTTCCTCCCCAGGACTGGCATTACAGGTGTGCATCACAGCATCTGGCCTTTTACCTGGGTCCTGGGGATCTGAACTCAGGTCCTTATGCGTGAGGTGCAATCGTTTTACTGACTGAAGAAGCATCTCTCCAGTCCCTGATCTGAGAGTCTCACAGAAGTGGAACCAAATAGCACGCAGCTTTTCAGGCCCAGTTTATCTTACTCAGCCTAATGTTTCCACATTTCCTCCATGTTATAGCATGAACTACGCCCCTCATTTTTTTTCTGCTTTTGGAAACAGGGTTTCATGCAGCCCAGACTGGCCTCAAACTCACTATGTAGCCAAGGATGATATGAACTTGTGATCCTACTGCATTAGCTTCACAACTCCACACCTGGCCCTCCCTCCCTTCCTTCCTTCCTTCCTTCCTTCCTTCCTTCCTTCCTTCCTTCCTTCCTTTCTTCCCTTGTCCCTCCCTCTTTTCCTTCCTTCCTCTCTCCTTCTTTCTTTCCTTTCTTCTCTGAAATAGGCTCTCATTATGCAGTCTAGGCCACATTCGAACTCATGGCTATGCTCCTGCCTTATGTCCCCAGTGTTGTCATTGCGGGTGCGTGTTTAGCTTTTTTGAGACCCTGTGCTCACTAATTTTTCTGTCTTGTTGTACTGTGCATAGCTCTATAAGCTACTGCAAAAGTCTCTTTTTGGAATGAGGCAGAGTATAAATAAAAATAAACCCCCAACAACTCCCGAACCATCTGTTTAATAATCTGTGCAAGAATTTTGCCAGGATTCTATATTGAGCCACTTGGTCTATAGTTTCCAGAAATACCTTCCGTCTCCTTGTAAAAACCAGATCATTTGCTCGCCCAGTGCCCCCACCAGAGCGTTTGCTCGCCCAGGGTCCTCCTGAATCGCCTTTCCGCCTGGCCTGGTCTTTCCTGAGTCTGGCGCGTGATTCATGTGAATCCAGCCCCCAGGCTCAGCCACAGCCCCAAGCTCTCACCTCCGCCTTCTCCTCTGTCTCATAGTGTTCCTTCATTTTAATATCAACGTCATGCATGCACATGGTTAAAAATATATCAGAACAGAAGAGCTCACCAAACAAGTCCCGCCCGTCCTGCCCACCCTCTCTGTTTCCCAACTGTTCTCAATTCTCAGTGCTTACGCTAGGGCAATTGTTCTCAACCTGTGGGTCCCAACCTCTTTGGGGATCAAATGACCCTTTCAAGGGGTCACCTAAGATCATTGGGAAGCACAGAAATATGCATTATGGTTCACAACAGTGGCAAAATTACAGTAATAATGTAGAAACAAAAATAATTTGTGGGGGTCACCGAAACATGTGGAACTGTGTTAAAGGGTCATAGCATTGGGGGTAACTGCTAGTGATGACTTGCAAGTCTCCAAGACAGGCTCTTGCTGCTGTTCCCTGTCTTCTCATACTTAAATATTCTGCACTGATTTGTGTCTATGAGACTGAAGGTTGAGCTTACACGCACCGTCCAAACAGCAGCCCCCACTCACCATCTGACTAGATGGCTGTCTTTATTTAGTTCCTCTAAATAAAATTAAAATAAATATGTTAATTATCTTTGTCACTTCAAGCAATACACTTGAATCTCTCTCTTTTGAGATAGGGTCTCACAGCCCAGGCTGGTCTCCAATTCACTATGTAGCTGAGGATGACCTTAAACTTGCCATTCTCCTGACTCCACCCCTTAAATTCTGGGATTACAGATGTGTACTCTCACTCCTAAAGGTTTTTTACTTTAAATTTTATTTTATATAAGTATATATATGCACACATTATACTATATATTATATATAGTATATATATATCTCATGTGTGTGAGGGGTGAGGGAGGGAGAGAGAACTTTTGGGGGTCAGTTCTCATTTTTTTGGGTTCCGCAGTTCCCCCTGGAATCTGCCCAAGCTGTCGGGCTTGTATGGCAAGTTCCTATACCCACGGACCCGTCTCACCTGCCCTGTCCTTTTTTTAAAAAATAACATTTGTATTTTAATTTTCTAAGCATAATCAGGTCTTCCATGCTTTATTAATGGATTAGTTCTTGAAGATTAAATCCAGTACAAGGTTTACATTTTTGTGAATATTTGTGTAACTATAGACTATTGCAGAGCCACCCAATGGTCTGTTATCCGTTTCCTTTCTTCTGTTTCTGTAGTGTTTCACAGTTTCAGACACCATTCCCTCCCTTCCCTTTGTCTTCTCTTTCATTACTCACCTCAGCCTTTTGCTCAGTGTCTTAAAGTACTTTTATTGCTAATAATGGACTACCAGGTGTAGTAATAAGAGCGGCAGGGCTGCATCCCCAGCACCCTGGCCTCCTGGCTACCTTATGCCCCGAAATAATTACACGGACACTGTATTCTTTTAAACACTGCTTGGCCCATTTCTATCTAGCCTCTTCTCAGCTAACTCTCGCCCCTGGACTAGCCCATTTCTAGTGTAGCCCACGAGGTGGCTTACCAGGGAGATTCTAGCCTACGTCCATCCTGGGTCGGAGCTTCATCATGATGTGGGAATGATTTCTTATTAATAAAGAAACTGCCTAGGCCCATTTCATAGGCCAACCCTTAGGTAGGCGGAGAAAACAGAACAGGATGCTGGGAGAAAGAAGCTGAGTCAGTGAGTCGCCATGGTTCTCCAACTCCAGGCAGATGCAGGTTAAGATCATTCCTGGTAAGCCAGCTTGTGGGCCACACAGAATAATAGAAATGGGTTAGATCAATATGTAAGAGCTAGCCAATAAGAGGCTGAAACTAATGGGTCAGGCAGTGATTAAAAGAATACAGTTTCCGTGTAATTATTTCGGGGCATAAGCTAAGCTAGCCATGTGGGCGGCCGGGTGTGGGGGACGCAGCTCCGCTGCTCTTAATTCAACATCATCATGTGTGCCTCAGAGAGCAGAGCTCTCACATCCGCCCTGGAGATGGGAGCATGGCGTCTCTGAGCTCACTTCCTCTTCCTCCCAGCATTCTGTTCTGTTTACTCCTCCCACCTATGTTTTAACCTATCAGGGCAAGCAGCTTCTTTATTTAATTAACCAATGACCTTCCTCCATCAACCAGGCTGGTGGGTTATACAATAGAGGGGTTTGTTTTGCTCACAGTTCTGGTCCAAGGTCAGGGCTGCATCTGTTTGTGGTCTTTCAGCTTTTATAGGGGACTTCATCGCCAGAGATCCCATCAACCCATGAATCCCTGTGGCCAGCTGAATGAGACTGGCCCCCATAGGCTCTTTTATTTGAGAGTTTAGTCATCAGGGAGTGGAACTGTTTGACAAGAGTATAAGGATTAGGGGGTGTGCCCTTGTCGGAGCAAGCGTGCCACTGGGTGTGCTTTGAGTTTTCAGAAGCCCATGCCGGTCTTGCTCTCTACCCGTGAATCAGGGTATGGTTCTCAGCTACCGCTCCAGCACTTGACCGTACACCGCCATGCCCCCTGCCCCAATGGTGATGGACTAAACCTCTGAAACTGTAAGCCAACCTCCAGTTAAATGTTTTCTTTCATAAGGGTTGCCTTGGTCGTGGTGTCTGTGACTAAAATAATCCCTTAATCCATTAATACAATGATTGGATTAATCCCCTCAAGAACTAAACCCTAACTACTTCTGAGAGGTCCCACCCCCTGAGACAGACTACTTAGGTCTGAGCTCTGAGCTGGTCCCCTCTCCTAACCCGGCATACAGAGCCCTGCCCTTCCCCTTTCCTCTAGGCTCAGTGCTTTTCTGCCCTGTACTTTGCCTGAGACATCCCCCACTCTCTGAGATATATCCCACTCTCTGAGACATCCCCCACTCTCTGAGACGCCCCACTCTATAAGATAACCCCCTACTTTCTGTGACATCCCCCAGTTTCTGTGACACCCCACACACTCTCTGAGACACCCCCACTCTCTGAGACATCCCCCACTCTCTGAGACACCCCCCACTCTCTGAGACATCCCCTACTCTCTGAGACA
>NC_022013.1:22579089-22580359 GCF_000317375.1 Microtus ochrogaster
CCCCCCACTCTCTGAGACATCCCCCACTCTCTGAGACACCCCCACTCTCTGTGACATTCCCCCACTCTCTGAGACATCCCCCACTCTTTGAGACACCCCCGACTCTCTGAGACATCCCTTACTCTCTGAGACATACCCCACTCTCTGAGACACCCCCCATTCTCTGTGACATTCCCCTACTCTCTGAGACATACCCCCAACTTTTTGACACTCAGGCCCAGCTCCCCTTCTTCTCTTTCCTCTCTTCCTTTTTCTGTTCTTTGCCTTGTTCGCGTAGCCCTGCCATCTCTAGGGTTAGTAGTCTGCAGGTTTTCTGAGTCCTTTTGGTCTCAAAGTGGTGTTGCTCTACCCTCACACCAAAATGATAATTTTTTAATTATTTTTTATTCTTGACAATCACCCTGCATGACCCTGGCTGCCCTCAAAATCTCCATCCTTCTGGCTCAGCTTCTGGAGTGCTGATTGCGGGTGTGTGTCACCCAGCCTGAATGGTAGTTTGGACAGCTGAATACTCTTGGTTTAAAACAGCAGCTCTCAGCAAGCTGAAGGCATTTTCTGGCCTTTTCTAATCAGACTCCTGAGGCCAAGTTGCTAATTCTTTTTCTTTTCTTTTTTTTTAATGTGTCCATGAGTATTTTGCTTGCATGTATGTCATGCACAATCTGCATGCAGTGCCTGAGGAGACCAGAAGGGGGCATCAGATCCCCTGGAACTGGAGTTTAGACAGTTGTGGGCCACCATGTGGGTGCTGAGAACTAAGCCTGGGTTTTCTAGAAGAGGAGTCAATGCTTTTAACCCCTGAGCCACTCTCCAGCCCCTCCTAAGTTACTATTTAAAAGAACAGTGTTCTGCTAAGTATAATATTTCAAATAACTCATATGTTAATCTATATATGCTCTGAATTCAGAAACTATTTTAATACAGGTTGGATATACCTTAGAGGTAATACTTGGAGAACCAGAAGAGTTTCAAGTTTAAGCTGTTTCTGTATTTTAGGATATCAGCATACATGTCTAAAGGGATGTCTTGTGGATGGGATCATAGCTTACTTATGTTTAATGTACACTTTACACGCATTGCCTGGAGGTGGCTGCTGCTGCTGTTTCTCCTCCTCTTCCTTCTATTATCACCAATATGATGATGACGATGACGATGATGATGATGGTGATGATGACGATGATGATGATGGTGATGATGATGACGATGATGATGGTGGTGATGATGATGATGATGGTGGTGGTGATGATATGGTGGTGATGATGATGACGAT
>NC_022013.1:22580459-22590294 GCF_000317375.1 Microtus ochrogaster
ATGATGATGGTGGTGGTGATGATATGGTGGTGATGATGATGACGATGATGATGGTGATGATGATGATGACGATGATGATGGTGGTGATGATGATGGTGGTGGTGATGATGGTGGTGATGATGATGACGATGGTGATGGTGGTGATGATGACGATGACGATGATGATGAGTGAACCCAAAGCATTGCGCACACTGAGCACACGTTCCACCATGGGACTATATTCCTTGCCAGAAGGCAATCTTATGCAATGTTTTAGCACACTTGCATGTAACCGCAACTTGCCACATGAGGGCAAGTGTGGACATTTCTTTCTACTTGTAATGTCAATCGGGGCTCCCAAAGTTCCAGATTGTGGAGTATTTTGGAGCTGCAGTTTAAGGACGCTCAACTGGCGTAGCATAATCTTGGTTATAAAATGTGGATTTTGCTACACTAATATGCCTATGGGATCAGGTGTTACAGTTCTGTGATAGAGCACTGGCCTCTCATGTGGGAGGTCCTGGGTTCATCACCAGCATCACAAAACAAAACAAATAAAAATACACACTGCCTATGCAATGCACGTTGTTCTAGTTCTGTGTATGTGGTGTGTGTGTGTGTGTGTGTGTGTGTGTGTGTGTGTGTGTGTACATACCCACATATGTACATACCCACACAATCTGTGCATAGGCATCAAGAGGCATCAAGGGTCTCTTCCTGGATTGGGAACTTGCCTAGTCAAATAGGCTGGCACCTTTGAACTCCAAGGATCCACCTGTCTTTATCCCCAGTGTTGAGGTTACAGACTCACACAGCCATGCCTGTCTTCTTACATGGGTCCTGGGGATTTGAACCCAAGTCTGTATGTTTGCTCAGCAAGTGTTGTTACCCATGGAGCCGTCTCCCTAGCTACCTATAGTACATGCCTATAATTAAGCATATGGTATTAGGGATACCCAGGGCCTGTGTCATGCTGAAAAACACACACCACTGAGTCATAGGATGACTTGGAACTTGAGAAATTTTCTTTCAGCCTTCTCAAACTCTGGAGTCATTGGGTCTCCAGGTAGGCGTTATTACACTTATCAGTATGTATTGTGTGTGTATGTGTTATATGTGTCTTGATGTTTGTGTGCACCTGCATTCTGATACACTGTGTAAGCATGCATGTGGAGGTCAGGGGTCAACACTGTTGTTCCTCATCTTATTTTTTGAGGCGGTAGCCTGGCTTTCTTTCCAGGTGGGTACCACTATGCTGGCCCTTTTACCCAGTGCTAGGGATCCAAACTCAGGTCTGCAAGGTTTACAGACTGAGAAATCTCTCCATCCCCCTTTGCATATATTTGAAAACTTTTATTTGTTTATTTTATGTGTGTGTGTACCTTAGTATATATATATGCATACCGTGTGCAAGCAGTACCCAAATAGTATCAGATTTCTTGGACCCAGAGTTACAGGTGGCTGTGAGCCATCTGATGTGAGACCTGGGAACTACATTTGGTTCCTCTGGGAAGAGCAGCAAGTGCTCTTAACCACTGAGCCATCTCTTCAGTCCTCGTACACTTTTGAACTGAGACTTTCGTACACACAGGCAATAGGTTTTGATCAAATCCACCCGTGTTACCCTCTCTCTCTCTCTCTCTCTCTCTCTCTCTCTCTCTCCCTCTCCCTCTCCCTCTCCCTCTCCCTCTCCCCCACTAAGTCTGCTTAGTGTTGTGCTATGTACCTAGGTGTGCGGCCATCTACAAGAGGATGGGAAACCTTCAAGGGCCACGCCCCTGAAGAAAACTTACCGCTCTCCCCCTGGGCAGCCATATCGTCTCAGCTAGGGTGGGATGTTATGAGCCTTGCCCCTACTCATGCTGAGATTTGGGCTGGCTAGTTCTCATGCAGTGGCCCCGGCTGGTCCAGCAGATAATGTTTGGAACCAGATGCCTGCTACTTGTGGCTCTTGTCATTTTTCACTTCGTCTTCAGAAACGACCATGAGTCTTGGAGGTGTGCATGCTCCAGACTCTTATTGTGATGGGTTTTCTTTTTTTGTTTGTTCATTCGTTCGTTTGTTTGTTTTGTTCTGAGACAGGATCTAACTACTTAGTCCTGACCAGCCTGGGACTCACAGAGAGATCCATCCGCGTCTGCCTCCTGAGTGCTGGGATTGAGGGTCTGTGCCACCAAGCCAGATTTTGTGTATTCTTTTTAGTGTAATGTTTATAAAAGTCTGAAAGCAAAGAGTACAGGTGTCTACTGGCGACGATTAACTATGGGAATGCGGCACATGAGTAACAGTGATTTTTGTTTTCTTCTCCCCCCCTCCTCCTCAACCTCTTTTAGACAAAAGCTCATGTACCCTAGGTTTCTCTTGCATTTCCTATAAGGTGTGATCACAGACTGTGTCACCATGCCAGCTTGTGTGACAGTGGGGGGTCAGACCCAGGTCTTCATGCTCAGCAGCCAGCCACTCTCCCAGCTGAGCTGCAACTCACCCCGTGTTGTGCTCCATTTGATTTTAATGATGAACATATATTGCTTCTAACAGTCAGTAGGTAATGATAAGGCCCCCTCGGCCTGCACTGCTACACAGGGCCTCTACCATGTACAGTGGGAGCCCCTATATGCCTCCCATCCTCCCTTTTATCTCCTAGGCTCCCCAGGAGGGAGGTCTTGCAGTTCCTGGGCAGGGAGCTTGATGGTTCTCCCTGGCTCTGCAGAAACGCACTCGGTCCTAGGGTCTGGCTCAAATGTTACCACCATCCAGCAGAATCAGTGTCTCCCTTGCGACAGGGTGGCCACCTGTTTCCTGCTGGCCCAGATTCCTCCGGCGGTGGACCTGCTAGTGTGAGTCATTGTGCTGCCAGGGCAGGCCAGGCCCTGGCTCAGAATGAGGATGAGCATTCCCACAACGGGCGTGGGTCCAGACCCTACTGGTTCCTCCACCTCCTGGCAGATGAGTGAGTTAAGAGCCTCAGAGTGGAGCTCTCTGAAGCCCTCATATCCCTTCGATGTCTCTTTTCTGCTGCTGTCTCAGGAGCAGTCTTGGTGTTCTGCCTGATGTGACTGCAGTCTGTCTGTATTCACCGGTTGCTAAAGATCTCTACCTGGTGACATTTTCTTTTTGTTGGTAGAGGGGAAGGAACCTAAGACCTTTTGTATGGGAAGCATATCCTCTATCGCTGAGTTACCCCTATAAATACTGACTTAAAGAGAGCCTTTTTCTCTTCCCTTCCCCTCTTCCTTCTTCTCTGCATGGTTTCTTGTAGCCAGTCTGGCCTTGTACTCCTAATCCTCATGCTTCTACCTCCCAACTACTAGGATTTCAGGTACTTATACTTAGCTGTCTATCTCCCTTTCCCTCTCCTGCCTTCTTTTCTTCTTCCACCCTCTTTCTTCCAAGGATGGATAGCAGGTTCTTTTGAGTTCCACTGAGCCACACCCAAGCCCTTAGCAGCATCCTTTAAGCAGAGGAATATCTTCACATTCATGGTAGGTACCACTCTTTCCCCCATGGCTTGCATGAGATAAAGGTGTATGGCCTGTTGGAAGACTAAGCCATGTTTGCCCCCAGAGGCTTCCATATACTTCCCAGGAACCTTCCCAGCCCCTACTCAGTGGGTAACAGAGCAGGAGAGAGGAGGCCTGTGTAGGGCCCCACCCTAGTGTAGCTCCTCTGCGGAGGAGGGTGACTGTTGCCGCCCCTTGGACTCATGAAGGACAGAGCTGGCAGAGGACCCATCCCTCCTCTAATTTCTTGAGTGCACAGATCTAGGGATTCACAGTGTGCCCTGTCTGTCTCCTTCCCGGGCACCACCCCAAGCACTGGAAGCTGAGCCTAAGGAAGCAGAAGCCTGGCTTAAGAGACACCGGTGGCAGTGCCCTCTAACCCAGCCAGTGCTATGTCATCCTGACCCTCATTCCCAGGGAGCTGAACCAAGAGGAGAAGGCCCAGCCCGAGAACTCTGATTCCTAGTGTTGTTTCCATCATCATCTGAAGCCAGGGTAACCTTAGACGTGGGGAGAACACAAGCAGAAACTCAAGAAAACTCAAGAACGGGCACGCAAAATATTTATTGTTTCTTGAATGTCTGCCAAGCATGTTTTGAGTGTGTTTCTCTGGGTTAGGAAGTGGGTACATTTATTATATTTTACACACAGGGTACTGAGACACAGAGAAGCACACTTAAGTGGCCCGGGGTGGCTCACTTAGCAATCTGTCCAGTGGAGGATATGAGCCCTATGCCTTAAACTCATGAAGTTGTCCTGCCAGAATTATGCTGTCTGCTTCAGAGTACTGCAAACATAGCCTGACACTTGACCCTCTGCTCAGTGACACCTATCTGTGTCCTAGGTCATGACTCTGGTACCTAGCCACTCACGCCACACCCAGCTCTCAACTCCCCAACAGGATACGTGGGCATGAACCATAGTGAGCCCACTGGGAGCCCTCTGCTGGTATTTCCCGAAACATGAGATGTCCCCTGTAGGACTGGAGCCCAGGGACGTTCAGTCAGCCAAGACCACCGAGTGTCCCAGAAGGACGGAAGTGCAGAATTCATGCCATAGGCTGGCTTTTTGACAAACCCACAGCTGCATGCTTTTCTGGGGTGCTGTAGCCTTGGGGTCTATGGGATGCTGACTCCTCAGGACCCCAAAGCGATCCCATTTCTGCTTCTCCTCAGGTTTCCATTTTCGTTGGCATTCCAGGGAGAAATCTGAAAGGCGAGCCACCTCCCTCGCCCCAGGAGGAGGGATCAGGGCTGTCTATTTGTAGGGTGCCCTCAAACACCGTGAAGCAGGAGGGTCATGGACACCTGGTTCTGAGAAATCTGTTCCCAGGCCCCCAAGCCCTCTCTCCTGGCAGGAAGTCTGTCAGAACAACAGAAGTCCCCCCCTCCATGAGTGAACGTCTTGATTTTATTGTGTATGTGTCGCTCTCACGGGGGGCGGCTAAAATGACCAGTCCTATTTCTGTACGGAGAATGTCTTAATTAGGGATTGTGCTGGTGTGGTAAACACCATGACCAAAAGCAGCTCGGGGAGGAAAGGGTTTATTTCATCTTCCTTAGGCTGGGCTCCAGCACTGGGGGCAGGAATCAAAGCAGAAACCACAAGACAACGTACTGGCTCATTCAGTTTGCTTTCTTAGACACCCAGGACAACCTGCCCAGGCATGGCACCACCCCAGTGGGCTGGAGCCTCCCCACCCCTCATCAGTCTCAGAAAGGCCCCTCAGGCCTGCCTGGAGGCCACTCTGATAGGAGGGGGTGTTGAGATTTCCTGTTCCATGGTATGTCTAGGTTTGTGTCAAACTGACACAAACCAACTGGCATGGAGGACCAAATGCTTCTCCTGGGTCACCCTCTCTAGGCAGAGGTCTTGAGGGCTAGCAGCCATGCAGACCCTCAAAATGGTTTCTTTTTTTTAATATTTATTTATTTATTTATTTTGTATACAATATTCTGTCTGTGCATATGCCTGCAGGGCAGAAGAGGGCACCAGACCCCATTACAGATGGTTGTGAGCCACCATGTGGTTGCCGGGAATTGAACTCAGGACCTTTGGAAGAGCAGGCAGTGCTCTTAACCTCTGAGCTATCTCTCCAGCCCCTCAAAATGGTTTCTTAAGCTGTGATGCGGTCACTTCCGAATCATCCCCATGAAGTAAGCGCATGAGATCTCTGCCCTCACCCGGGACAAGGGCACAGAGCACAGAAGCCTGGCATGCGATGCCAGCATCAAAGTATGTCTTATGCACCAGAACTTTGAGTAACTTTGCTTAGGACATGTACTTTAGAGTGTCACAGACCTGGGTTCAAATCCCGGCTCTGCCACGGAGTAGTTGTGTGGTCAGAGTCGATCCCTAACCCCCGTGGGACATTTCTACATCTCCATGAACTAGGTACTCCTCAAATGTTTTGGTTTTGCTTGTCCTCACAGAGGGACTAATCTCTCTCTGTGTGTGTCTCTGTCTCTATCTCTGTCTCTCGCTTTCTCTCTCCCACACACACAGACACACATAGATGGACAGACTCACACACATGACACACACGGACACACACAGATCTACACAAACCCTTGCTTGCCTGAAGTGCATGCCTCAGCCTGATAAAGAGGCACAGACATAAATGCTGTTCTTTCTGGGGGAACAGCTGTGAGCCAGTTACCAGCAGCGCACATTAGTCAGCCACTGGCAAACACTCCACAACAATTCTAAATTTCCATTTCCTCTGGGATAGATTCAGTGGAGGTTTTGAAGGTGACCAGGTCCTTTCCCACCCTCAGGTGGGAGCCAGCTCAGGTTAGGGGTCAGGAATTGGGAATAAACTACAATATAACTGTGGCTCTCCTGATGTATCAGCTGTGTATCTCTGTCTGCCCCCCAACTCCCTGCCAGGTGTCCTCCACTTCCCATTCCCAAGCCCCTCGTGGGCTTCAGGCCCAGCCTGGGAGACCTTTGGGGCAAACCCTTAGCTTGTCAAGGTCCTTGGAACCTCCAACTTTGAAGCTGGCCTCCAGGAATTCTGGAGTCTCCACTGTTGCTCTTCTAGGCTCTAGCAGCCCAGCCAACCCCAAGGAATGGCAGAGCCTGTGAAAGTCTCAGCATTCATAACGGGCCACTCCTCTCTGGAAATGTTCCCTAACTCTGCTGAGAGCCTGCCAGGAGACTTGGTGACGGCACTCTTGGCACGCACAATAGACTGGGGTCAGAACAATGAGGAGGAGAGAAAACATCCGCCTGTCACCTGTCCATAGGCTGCCGTCCTCCTGGGACACCCCTCATCCCATGACCAACTTTGGGCTCCCAGAGGAGGGGGGAGTGCACCTCAGGGCGAGAGGCCAGCTGTGGCAGCAAGCAGGGGAGGCGCAGGCTGGATGGGATGCACAGCTGAAATTCCCCAACTTGACCGCACTCTGAACAGATGTGTGAGTCAGATTAGAAGTCAAATCCGCTTAGTCTGGCTCCCCTGCCAACCCTGGGACCGCTGCTCACAGCGCCAACACTGGACAGGATTAAAGCACAAGCTAGCACACAAAACAGTCCCGAGTGCACGGCTGAGGATAGCAGGGCTCGGCAGGTGGATGTACCTGGTGGGCTTGCTTCGTTCACCACGCACAGGGCTATTGCTCTCGATGGAGTCATTCCGCCTGCCCTCTCTGCCCTGGGAAAGCTCGGGAAGCAAAACTGGGCTACTGTGCATGAGACGCCTTGGTACTTAAAAGGGGCTCCTTGGCCCTCAAGTAGTCCTACCACCCTAACGAAGGCCTCAGGGGAAGGGCTCACCTGAGGAAGAGCACAACCAAATACAGCGTGTGCCCTCTTCAGCACAGGAAGATCAGTCCAACAGAGATCCCACAGGTGCCAAAACCCTGAAGCCCGGGGGCAGACCACAATGATAGGGAATTAGGAGATAATCTGGATTCCAGGGACCTCCTACAGTGTGATTTCTCCCCTAAATTCTGTGATGTTTAAATTTTGTCGATCTGGGTGGGCTTTGTGATGGTGAGTGGGTCCCATGGCCCTCTGTGCCAGCACTGATGGAGAATGTACCGCCAAGGAGGGCTTCCTGGTAGAGGGGAGTTTGAGACAAGCTTGAGAGAAAGGGGAACCGGCTGACTTTACGGCAGCACAGACAGTGAGAATGCAATGGGGTGGGGAAGGTTAGCATGCCCCCCCCCCATTACGTGCAGGGAAGGTTAGCACGGCCCCAGGCAAGGACGACATGCAGGGAAGGTGAGTGTGGCCCCCATGTGAGGATGACAACATGCAGGGAAGGCGAGCATGGCCCCCACACGAGGACGATGTGCAGGGAAGGTGAGCATGGCAAACTCAGAAGTAGTCCACATTGTCTTCTAATTCTTTTGCCTGTGTTTACTGACATAGAATTGAGTGTAAGCAGATGTCACGGAACTAAAAGAGGCCCATGAAGGGTCGGAGGTGGAGGCTGTAAGGTAGGGAAGAGTAAGGAAGATGTGTCATGTGAGTCCTGTGAAAGTGTGAAAGGGAATTCTGGGATGGAAGGAGAGGAAATGCAGGGAGGAGCATCTAAAACCAAGGATGCATGAAAATGCCATGGGTGCTGGGGGCAGAGAGATGGCTCAGCAGTTTTAAGATCATTGGCTGCTCTTCCAGAGGACCTAGGTTTGATTCCTAGCACGCACATGGCCGCGCACAACTGTCTCTGACGCCAGGGACTCTGATGCCCTCTTCTGGTCTCTGCAGGAACTGCACGCACATGTTACACAGAGATCCATGCAGGTGAGACATCCACACACGTAAAACAAGAATAACATTTAAAAGAAAGTGCTGTGGGCTTGAGAGGTGGCCCAGTCAGTAAGATGCTGATGGCACAGCATGAAGACCTGAGTTGGAATCCCCAGCACTCAGGTAAAAAGCCAGAATCAGCACTTGGTACTGGGTGGGGTAGACAGCAGATGAGGTGGACACCAGCAGACTCTAATCCCTAGTTTATTGGCCAGTCAGTGCAGCCAATCAGAGAGCTCCACATCCAGGGAGAGACCCTGCTTCAAAAACAAGGTGAGAGCAATTGAGACAAAGGCAATGTTGACATCTGGTGAACACATGTGCACCATACACAAACAATACATGTATGTATATACCCCCCTACACACATGCACACACACATCCAAAGACTATGTCATAAGGAAATCTGTTACTTTGCATGCTAATTAAAAATTAGGTTAAAAGCATTAACGTGGGGCTGGCAATGTAGCTCAATGGTAGAATACTTGCCAAGCATGTGTGAGTCCCTGGGTTCACCCCCAGTACAGGGATAGGTTGGCAGGCTAGTCAAGGCAGGGAGGGCATTCTGAAGTGGGGAGCCCAGTTTCAGGAACCAGGGTTGTATGTTGGTAGAGCTCATTCTTAGCTTGTATAGACCTGGGTTCCATCCCCAGCGCTTCCTGCACAACCAGACATCTAGGGCCAATTTTCCTGATAGGGATGTGAGCATTGCGGTCCAGCACACACACGGGGCCTGACCATGGCTCACTGGGTAGGAACTGGGATAGAGGTGCTGCAGAGGGGTGGGCAGGGCATCCAGCAAGGGGTGCAAAGGCTTGAGGAAGGTCGCGCCTTCTGGGTAAGTGGGCCATCAGTTAGTACGACTGCAGAGCATGCAAAACAGGACAAAGGCACCTTGCTGAGGAGTGGGCATAGCCCTTACTGATGCTAACAGGCCAGCCAGTAGCGAGTGCTGAAGCTCCCCAAGCCTGTGACTAGGAACACCTGTGGGCATAGACCAGTCACTAAGGAAGCCATGGAAAGGAACACCTGTGGGCATAGACGCACGCCGAAGTCTAAAGAGGCAGCACTCAAGGGAGCGGGGTCCCAGCATGCTGCCCCGTGAGGGGGGCCTGGCTGGCAGGTGGGTTCCAGCAGGTTCCCAGTATAGCAGATGCTTCCTGTTTATGCTAATCCGTTTAGACTTTCAGACACCTTTGAGCCTAGAGGTGAAAGTCCCATGCAGTTTCGGAGACTGGAAACACCTGCTGTACCGTGGGGCTGAGCCCTCTGCAGGAGGGGCTCCCTCTGTATATATCATCTCTGCTCAAACCTGTGGAACTCAGATGCAGCGCCCACTTGCAGCCATGCTTGTCCTTTCTGAAACAGCTGCTTTCTCCTTGACCGGACTATAAGGAAAGATCCTTGTATTTATTTTTTAACTTCTAGTGTTTTACAGAGTGCTTTGAACCAAGTGATTTTCTTTTTCAGGTAGGAGTTCACTGTGGTGCCCAAGTTAGTCCCTGGGTTAGCTCCTGAGATCCACCCACCTCAGCATCTCAAGTCTCTCCCACTGACATCCTCTCTCTCTCTCTCTCTCTCTCTCTCTCTCTCTCTCT
>NC_022013.1:22590394-22604758 GCF_000317375.1 Microtus ochrogaster
CTCTCTCTCTCTCTCTCTCTCTCTCTCTCTCTCTCTCTCTCTCTCTCTCTCTCGGCTTCTCTGTGTAACAGCCCCTGGCTGTCCTGGAACTCCCTTTATACACCAGGCTGGTCTCAAACTCACGGAGATCCTCCTGCCTCTGCCTCCTCAGTGCTGGGATTAAAGGTGTGCACCACCACACTGGGCTCTAAAAAGATTTCTAACATTCCTGCTTTAATAAAAATGATTTTGAGCACGTGTGGGGGCACACGCCTTTAATCCCAGCCCTGAGGAGACAGAGGCAGGTGGACGTTTGTGAGCTCCGTAGTTCTAGAGTTTAGGAGTCGCAGGCCTGTTGCTGGCAGATCCAGACTGATTGGGACTCTTCAAGATGTCTGTCTGAGGTGGGGGAAAAAAGCAGGCCCTAACTTCCGCCCTTCTCCCCAGCCCTGGCAACAGTCTACTCTCCTACACTCCGGCCTCAGGAACCCCAGAACCTCACGCTAATCTGTGGTCCTCAAAGGCCATCTGGTTGAAAGCCAATACCTGGTCGCATCCTGAGGTCCAGGGAGGAGAGACTTCCACAAGCACAGAAAGCTCGCTGGACGTATTCTCCCCAGGCTCTGGAGAATGTTTTTTCTAGAGAATTCTTAGAGAACACATCTAACTAGCCAGTTATACCTGGCTGCCCTGTGAGGCAGCAAATGGGAGAAGCTCAAGCAACAGGGTCAGGCCAGGCATGGCGGTGCTTGCTTTGGATCCCAGCACTCAGGAGGCTGAGAGATGAATCCCTATGAGTTCCTGGCCAGCCAAGGCTACAGGGTGAGACTCTGTCTCAAAATAAAAGGGGGGGTGGGGAGCAGAATCAGAGTAGACGTGGATCTGCTGCCTTCCTCAGGACCCTGCTGTGACCTGTTGGGGTCAGTGGTGCCCCCCCCCCCGAAACTCTCAATCTTTTAATTGGTCTCCAGTCAGCTTGGAAGCTCTTAGAAGGTAGCCAGGCTGCACTGAGGAACCTGTGAGCCAAGGCTTTTTGCTATAAATTTCCTTTCTATGTTTACTTCAGACACATTTAAAGCTCTGGGAAACAATGCAAAACAAACGAACAAACTCCAGGGTTGTCCGAACGGCTCTGTGGTTAAGAACACGGACTGCCCTTCCATAGGTTCCAGCTTCATCGCCAGCACCTACAGGGCAGCTCTGGTTCCAGGGCATCTGTTGCCCTCTTCTGGCTTCCACAAGCACATGACACGTAAGCACAGCACAGACATACATGCAGGTAAAACACTCATACACATAAAATAAAAAAAAAACACACTCTCAGATAGTCATCTGATTTTTAGATTTTTTTGTGTTTTTTTTTTGGGGGGGGTGGTTTTATTCAAGACAACGTTTCTCTGTGTGTAGCCCTGGCTGTCCTGGAACTCACTTTGTAGACCAGGCTGGCCTCGAACTTACAGAGATCTGCTTCTGGGATTAAATGTATGTGTCATTACTGCATGGCTCTAAAGTCATCTTTGGAAGCCTCACAATATATTTTAAATAGGTTCTACTAAATACGTTCATACTGAGATCATACCATAGGTAAAGACTGAGAGAACAGTAAACATGACTTTCAGTTTTAGTTCCTGGGCTGGGCTCCCCTGGGAAGAGAGAAAGCTGGAGTTCCCGGTGTAGATCGGGTAGCAGCGTGCAGAGGGAGGGCAGCAAATTTCCCGGAGTTCTCTGGGTGTTGGGCCCCTGTGAAGATTCTGTGAAGGGCACCGGAAAGAACTGTTTTACAGAAAAGGAAATGAAGGCTCAGAGCAGTCACAAATCACTCACAGAGACCCAGCATTGGGGATGGGGTGGGACTTGAAGCTGTTGTATCCCTAGGTTTGCAGCTCTGTACCCCGCACCAGCTGGGACGGGTAGGTCCTTGTCAAAGGACCATGCAGGCATTGCCACACGGCTCTGTTGCGTCTGAAAGAAGAAACTCTGGCAATTTATTTGTATTACTTATGTGGTATAAGGGACTGGAACTCAGGGCTTTCCACAGGTGAGGTAATCATTCTACCAATGGGCTAGACACAGGCGGGGAACTTGTGAAACAAGGACGAATGGGCCATTCCTCATCCCTCAAGGCCTGAAGTCTCAGGAGAAGAGGCAAAACCCACATCCTAAAGCCACAGGCTATACAGCTCTTGAGAGTAGGCGGGGCTAAGCCAGAGTGGTGTTTACACAGGGCACTGAGGACAGCCTGGCAGGTGACTGGGAGTGGTGGCAGAGGAGGGAGCTAGGGAAACTTTGGGGGAGGAGGAGGTACTGACGGTTTCAGTCCAGCAGGGAGCAGGGGCAGGTGCTCTTGCCTGGTTCTTGCTGTGATATCCACACCTGCTAAGCCATGTGCTGACATCACTGGGAAGTGGACGGGGTGCTGAAAGGGTTGATATTTGAGGCTTCTCGGGATTTGAGGGATGGTTACAAAGGTACAGCGATTAGCTTCTTCCTTGGAGAAGAACCTGGGTTGGGCTATTTATTTATTTTAGAGACAGGCTCTATGCTGTCCAAGCTGGTGCTGAATTTTGCCTCTGTGTGCCAAGTAGTTGGCACTGCAACCTGTGCCACTGCGCCCAGGTGGGTCACATGACTGCTATGCTTGGTGTTGTCCTGAAACCCTCTAGAACAGTGGTTTTCAACCTGCGGGTCGTGACCCCTTTGGGATTCGACTGACCCTTTCACAGGGGTCGCCTAAGACCATTGGAAAACACAGGTATTTACATTATGAGTCATAACAATAGCAAAATTACAGCTATGGAGTAGCAACAACATAATTTTGTAGTTGGGGGTCACTGCCACTTGAGGACCCTTTAACTGTATTAAAGGGTCCCAACACTAGGGAGGTTGAGAACCTCTGCTGTAGAACCACCCGGGCATCCAGGAGATGAGCTCTGGGCACACTTGCAAAGGATTATTTAGCCTCCAGACATGCCTCCGATTAGATTACTTGAGGTGTGAGGACCCAGCCTAAAAGTGAGCTTGGGTCCTGGACTGTATAAAAAGGAGACAGCAAGCTGAGCAAAAGCCTTCATCACCCTCTGCTTTGTGATGGTAGGTGGATAAGATGTGACCACCTGCTTCAGGCTTCTGCTGTGTTTTAACTGGTCCTTGAACTAGGAACTGAACTAAATCCTTTCTTCATCGATTTTCCTGTTAGGGCACTTTAAACAAGTATTTATATTATTATTGTGTGTGAGATGGGGTGTGGGGTTGTGTGCTTGTGTCTTATCCCTGCAATGGGAACGGAAATGAAGACAGAAAGTTGATTATCATCACCGTGATGAGCCTGACCTTTGGAACTGGTTTGTGGGAGGAATGTGGAACCGTCTGAGAGTTGGGGCTAAAAACACCCTAGCATGGAGGAAGCAGAGCGTATGGGTCATTCTCATGGGAGCTTGAGAGACAAGTATGCCCACAGAGACACTGGCAATGGCTCATGAGGTTTCTGAGAGGGACAAAGCTTGTATCAATGCAGCTGAGGACCATCTGACATTTGGACCCAGAATCTGGTTTCTTTCTACCTCTGTCCTAAGAACTTGGGTGAAATTCAGTTTAAAACTAATGGGCCAATTTGTTTGGCAGAGAACATCTCAGGACAGGTGAGCTCTCAGGCTGGTGCTGAGAAAGCAGCTGTAATTGAGGCCAGTATCACTGAAGAGCAACCAGTGGCACTGGGACAGCAAGAAAGGTGTCCTGAGAGCAGACCTCACCCACCCAGGAGAGGTTCCATCCTAAGCTGATGGCCGAGCTTGGGAGCATCATCCACGTGGTACAGGCTTTGCAGGCATGAAAGGAGTCAATTCTAGAACAAACTCCAAATTCCTCAGACTCCAAAAGGCTGTCAGAAATGAGCTCAAGTTAGACCAAAGGACTTCTGGCAGTTAGATAAAAGCCAAAATTTCTCAGGAATTCATGAAACCAATTCCTATCTGCCCAAAAGAGGCATTTCCTTTACTTCTGGTAGAAGGGACATATGGTTACCCATGGAGCCTGTCAGAATATCAAAGCTCATGCTGACCAGTATCACAAGTACCTGTTAGCAGATTTCAAAGTCCATGCTAACATCCTAGCCCTTCTCACCTCCTCCCCTACCCTAAACTCCCTCCAGCTCACAGGCTTCTCTACTCTTAGCTACTCATCCTTATAGCCTTGCTGTTCTATTATCTCCCTCCCTCCCCTGTTCTCTTATTCTCTCTCACTATGCTCTAGTCTCTGCCTCTTGCTATCTCACTGTCTCCACTACTCTCTCCCATTTTCCTAGCCCTAGGCTGTGCCCAGTCTGCGTCTTTCTCAGTTCTGGTCTCTCCAGATGCCGCTGGTTATTTTCTTAAAACCTTAACCTTATCATGGAATGATCGTGATCACGTCAGCAGTTTTTGTTTGTTTGTTTTGTTTTACTGTATCCCTTGCATACAAAAGGCACAAAATTGGGGAAGCTATGGGATCTTGCTCCACTGAAGGCCAAAGCAGGGGCAAGAGCAAACATCTAATGTGGAGGGAAGTGGCTGGGGGTGTCTCATCATGTTGCCGTACTAAGTGCACCCTCGCCTGTCCATCTGTCTGAGGGAAGTCAGCACACTCATCTGGAGCAAGCTACTGACCATCAGCAATGTCACCACCCAGTGTCATAGCAGATGGAACAGGAATAGGGCCTGCTGCCCTTTTAAGTTGATAAGGGGCAGTGGGGCTGGGAACCTAGGGGAGGGATGGGTGAGTGTAGGGGTGCCTGATGGAACAGAGGACAGTGACTTCTGACACTTTGATTTTGCCGCACATCCCCTGGCTATGGCTACTCTCTGTAACAACAGAGTAAGATCCCATCGCTCTGTCCCATTGTTACAGAGAGCAGCTGTGGCCAGATGTGTGGCAGAGTCAAAGTTCCTGCTGGTCAATGTTCCTGTGAAATTGTGAAAGAAACGCCTAAGTTACCAGGGAGACGACAGGATATTGGAGATTCGTGAATGTGGAATGTCCACTGAGGAAACCTACATGCAGAGCTGGGCTGACCCAAGAGAGAGATGGAGGGGTGAAGGGCTACCCAATCCTTTAGGAGCCCAGTTGATTTCACTAGGAACCCCAAGTGCCAGACATGAAGCTGCAGGATTTAGTGTCTGTCCTTTGGGTTTGGGTATTTATTCTGACCATTCCTTGCTAAGCCCTGGTTCTTCCCTTTTAGGATAGGCATGCTAACTCTGTGCCATTATGTGCTGGAGGTATGTCACTTATTTCTTATTTTATAGGAACTCACACAGAAGAGATTGCTGTGGGCCTCAGATGAGACTTGGAATTTTAGAAGGTGTTAAAATTATTAAAGACTGGAGGTGGTTTTTCAAGTTGAATTAAATAGTGGATTTTTTTTTTTGGTATTATAAATTGGTCATGAGAAGGTGGAAGGTTATGATTTAAGTAATATGTCTGAATGTCAACTTGACAAAGGGGAGGGTTGTGGTGGTGCCAGCCTGGCATGATCCAGAATCATGTGGGAGGCAAGCCTCCAGGCACACCTGGGATCCATTCTTAGCCTCTGGGCATGCCTGATAGTGACTGATAGGTTAATTCAGGAGGGAGGAGCCATCCAAAGTGGGCTTGGGCGCTGGGCTATATAAGAGAAAGTGAAATGGGTCCAGGCACTCAACACCCAGCTTCCTGCTGGTGATGTGACTCTTAGGACCAGCCGCTTCGAGCTCCCACAACCTTGGCTTTCCCGCCATGGCAGCCTGGGCCACTGAACCAAGAGCTGGAGCTGTGTCTCCCGAGTTATTGTTGTCTGTGTATTTTATCACGGCAACAGGAAGAGAAACTAAGGCAGGGTATGAGTGCTACTCAGTCACTCACTGGGTAGGACCTAGCACCACAGAGCAAGAGGGAAAGAAGACCAAAGCGGGGGCAAGAGCAAACCTCTAATATGGAGGGAAGCGCGGAAGTCGGCACACTCATTGTGTGGCTGTGGTTGTGCAGGCATGAAGAAGGGTGCCCGAGTCTGTGAGGAGTCGCTTCTGGCTTAGAAGGCTGGCAGGGTCTAGGGATGGATCCCGCAGGGGACGTCTGTGGAAGAATGCGGCAGGAGAGAGCCAACCCTAGGTTCCATCGGTGGGGTGGGAGCGAGCGTGGGAGCATAGGAGCGGCAGCCCAGCTCTGCAGCACTCAGCACACAGGATCTTCTCAGCAGCAGCTGGAAGCGGGCATGGGGGACGATAGGCCAGATGCGGCCCTGGGCATTCCTGACCCAGGAATGAGGGCAGTAAATGTGGTACCAGAGGGGACAATGACTCACCAGGGACTCCAGCAAAAGGCTTCTGTTAGGAGTGTCACACAGCATCAGGAAATGACTTCTGGATACCCAGGAAACAGGGCTCCAGGGCCTGGGGCTGGGCTGTGGCTCAGCTTGGTCCCTTGGGGACCAGCAGAGGCTCCTGCAGGCCACAGCTCTGGCAGCTCATAGCTAGTCACTCAGCCCTGCCTCGCTCCTAGATCCAGCTTCCCCCTCCCAAGCCAACATCTCTCCCAAGTGCACGCAAACCTGGAGTAAGTCTGATTCACAGGGTCTAGGCACAGCTCTCCCCCAGCCTGCCCGTTTTCTAGGGTGAAAGTTCCTTGACCCAGGCACGCCTCCCTGTACCTTCACAACCACAGCCAAACACAGGGACAGCTGCACAGGAGGGCTCTGGAAGACGCAGGGACTTCCGCACACGCTGGGCCCACAGTGTGGTAAGAGTCCGCCTGCACAGTGCTACTCTTCCCACGCCCTTCCTTGTACCTGCTTCGTGCTTCCCTGTCTCACTGTTTACAAGATCCTCTCTCCCTCCCCTCCCCTCCTTAAAGACCAAGGAGGGCTGGGCCGAACACAGACCCAGGGTTCTAAAATTCTAGGAAGTTTTTTTTTTTTTGATGTTGTTGTTCCTGAGTTGGTTTTCCCCAGCGCTGAGGATGGAACGTGGGGCCCATAGACTCAAGGACCTTGTGTGTGATAGGCAAAGCCTCTGCCCCTGAGCCACATCTCCAAGTCTTAACGGACTTGGGATTCTAATTTGTTGTGTGACCTGAGGCCAGGCATTTCATCTCAGGGGACTCCAGTGTTTTTGTATGTGATCAGGCAGAAAGAGGTTGTAGCGGTGATTCGGTGAGATGGGTCTAAGCACAGGGAAGGCACCTTAGTATACAGGCTGCACGTCGTCATCTTCTCACGGGAGCTCAGTCTGCGTGTTCCCCCGCCTTTCCCCTACAGAAAGCACTGATTTCTGCCTGAGAGGTTCTGCACGCTGATGCTTTGATGGCATCTAGTGTGGGAAATGGTGTGTAACCAGGGACCAAGCCCTGGCCTAGCTTAACTTCCATGGCCTTGGGGAGGAAGCAGGAGCCCCCTCGAGTAAAAAAACCACAGAACAGATAAGGCCAGGAGGTATGCCTTAGGGCATTCTGCATGGGCTTGGAACAAATTTGAGCAGTGAACTGGAAAATAGCTGGATTCTCAGCACTTAAGATCTGTGTGACATGAAGGAGAGCCAGGAAGTGTATTTGAGAGCATCAGGAAGTGCATTCAAAAATTAGTAAGGTCTGCCCTTGCCACTGCCCTGGCGTGGCCACCTTCATACCAACTCAGCACTCACTCACATTCTCTCTCTCTCTCTCTCTCTCTCTCTCTCTCTCTCTCTCTCTCTCTCTCACACACACACACACACACACACACACAGGCACAGAGAGAGATCCACCTGCTGCTTCCTTAGTGCTAGGGTTAAAGGTATACACTACTACACCTGGCCCAATTCTCTTTTTATCTTTGTGCCT
The DNA here is from genome assembly GCF_000317375.1 of Microtus ochrogaster. NCBI lineage: Eukaryota > Metazoa > Chordata > Mammalia > Rodentia > Cricetidae > Microtus > Microtus ochrogaster. The sequence continues at coordinate 22,598,198 of NC_022013.1, forward strand.
TCCCATCTCATGAAGCCAAGGAGCCGTGTGGTATTGGCAAAGCCGAGTGACCCATGGAAGCCAGAACCCATTCACCTCTTCAGGATTATCTCTGGGCCATCCCGTTGGTCCCACCTCGCAGGCACACCCTGAGCCAAAGGCAGGACGCAGAATACAGACACCCAGGCCTGTGTGTTTTCTGTGTCACCCACAATCCTCAGGTGAGTTGAAATGACCTTGAACATAGCAGGGAGGGTGTCCCTCCCCCAGCACGGGGCAGGTTCAGTGACGTCACAGACCAGACTCTTCCCTGGTTTGTGTGTCTGTACAGGAAGCCCAGACACTTAAGAGTCTTTAGTCCTCTGTCTTTGGCATTGTCCTATTAGCCACATTTCCTGAATGAGACTGCTCACTGCTTTCTGTACAACATGAATTAAATATATTCTCTGTTTTCTCTGAGTCACAGGACATTCACAGTCAGTGGGGAAGGGGGTTAGGGAGAACCCAGGCTCCAAGGGGTGGGGATGGGCATGGGGCCTGTGGAGAAAACATGGGCTTGACATCCCCTTGGCCTTTGCCCTTCAAGTTCAACCAAGTGTGGGGAGACCTGGAACACAAGGTGGGTATGGAGGAAGGGTACCCTCTCCAGCTTACATAGTGGTGCCAGCACCTTTGCTCTCAGGACCACCCTCTTTGGAGGTTGGTGCCAGGGTCAGGTAGACAGGGCTAGGAAGGAGGTGGTGGATGGAGGAGAGGCCGCACCAGCCCCAAAGAGCCAAGGCTACCTTGGTACCAGTGTCAGGGTGACCGTGCATATCTGGGTGCCAGCCTCAGGACCCTGAGACAGGGTTGACTTATCATCCCTCAGGGCTGATAACACCCGTGGGCGTGGTTTAGGGAGGAAGGGACACAGGGGCCAGGTCAGAGCTCCAGGAACAGTGTACTCTTCCACCTGCCAGTTTAAGGCAACCCTTTCCAGACTGGGGGATGGGCAGGGGGATGGCTGAGGTGGCAGGAGTACAGCTGGAGGTCCCAGATTACCTCCAGGTGCAGATGGACATGGGCAGCACGCTGTGCTCTTTAGCCTTGGTTCAAGCCAGAGGGCACAGGGCTCTGGCAAGGAAGGGACAACAGTATGGCGGGGTGGTGACAGGAGGGGCTCCATTTTTTTTTTGATGCTCCAGAGAGGTATGCCTTGGGGTGGGGTTAGCACACACACTGGCACAATTCCAGGGTCCCAGGGCCTTGTTCCTGGAGTAGTCCTTGTTCTTGGAGGGGAAGAAGGTGAAGGGAGCGTGTCCAAAGGCTAAGGAAGGGGTCTGTCAGGCTGATGAGCCAGGCAAACCCAGCCCCCCCCAACTCCCCCGCACTGCAGCTGGGAAAGGGTCCCAGGTTCCTCCTTGCCCCTCACTTCCTCTCAGGGAAGCAGCTGACTCCTCATCCCACAGTGGGTGACAAAGGGGTTGGTGTCCAGGTAGGAACCATCACAGAGGTGCGTGGCAAGCAAGGAAAGGAAGCAACTGCTACCACCAGGGCTGCCAAGTGATCCTCAGACTGGCCACAGGCGTTCATTGCTCAGCCCTCGGATGGCCACACAGGCCCCATACTTCCTGAATTCATGTTCCCTGTGGCCTCCTGTCCCTTGAGTTGCAGCACGGTGGACGCAGCTCAGAAGATGCTCTGTCGCCGGTTCTTCCCTCGCCCTGGAGAACGGAGCGGGACAGGAAGGGTTAAAGGGACCCTTGTCCTTCACACACTTTGATCCAGGAAGCAAGGGCATGTACTTGGATTCAGGTCTCATCCCTGCTGCTTGTGAGCTGTGCGAAATTGGGACTTATCTTCTAGGGGCCCCGGTTTCACTGAAGTGGAAAGCATTTACAGTGCCAGTCCACAGGGTGTTTTAAAGACTACAAGAGACCATGCATGGGAACCACTGTCAGTCCAAGGCCATTGGCTGTGCTAGAGACAAAGTGTGGACTGGCCAGGAGCTTGGGATCTTCAAAGAGAACCCACCAGGGACAGGTGCACCCCTGTCAGGGCTACTGTAAAAGGCAGTGGGTGGGGGAGGAACCTCGCATAAGGTATGTAGAGGGGGTGTAGACTTCTCACCCCAAGGGTAGACTGCCAGGCCCATCTCTTCCTTAAAGGAGAGTCCTCCCTGGGGAAGGCAGTCTACTTGGTTGCTTCTAACAGAGGGGAGCCTGTGGCCCTACCTGGGTGCTGGAAGGCCAGGCCACGATAGCCTGGGTCCTTTTGGAGCTGGATCTCTTTCAGGGAGAAGATGGAGGCAGCTGGACAAGAGAAGAGGGGAGGGGAGGCCTCATGGGAGCCACTCTGCTTGCTCCTGTACCTACTGTCCCCACTTCCACTAAATCCACAGAGCTGAGGCAGCCTCCAGGCAAGACTCAGTTCTCCAAATGAGAATTGGGAAGGGGTAGCCATGTGTCCAAGATGACTTGCCTGGACCCAAGGGTCCAGCCCCTGTGATAGCCCCACCCACATCCACTGCCCCTTCCCTTGTTCTGGCCCCATCCCTTGGGTACTTACTGTCATCAAGTTGGTGTATGCGTTCTCCCAGAGACTGGAAGTAGGGGTGACTTAGGGCTGCCTCTGCTGACATACGACTCTTGGATTCGTACTGAAAGGCACAGGGTAGGCTCTTGGGCCCTGCTGGAAAACCTTCTAGAAAATGGACCGAGGTGGGAGAAGCCCCCATCTGACCCAAACCAGGCAGCCTTAGGGCTTAGGATACCAGGATTCAGACATCAGGAAAAAACTACAATGGGGCTTGGGGGGGGGGGGGGGGGGGGGGGGGGAGCTTCTTGGGATGGGCATACATGAGCAGACGATGCCAATCATCACCTGAGGGAGTATTGGCGCTATTCGCAGATTGCACCGCTAACTACCCTTTACCCTGCGCTTGCTCCCAGGTGGGCGGTGTGCCAGCCCCACAATCTTGGCATATCCCCAGCATCTTCTAAAGCATAAACTGATACCCGCCATGCAGTTGAGAAAACTGAGCCTTCCGTCCTCAGGAAGTGCCCAACCAGGCCTTGAGTACCAAGCACAGGGACTAGTGTCCCTTTGGGGCTTTGGAGCCGCAGGCCTGAGCTACCAGCCGGACTTTCTTTAGTGTCTCTCTCTCTCTCTCTCTGGGTAGGATTGGAGGAGACTCACCAGGAGGAGGCTGGTCAAGAGGTTGATGCCTTCAGTATCCAACCTGCAAGGAGGAGGCGCTGGCACAGGCACAGCCAGGGGCAGGCTGGGGACCCGAACCTCTGGGAGGGAGATCACAGTGGGGATCCAGGGGCCTGGCAAGGGACTACCTGGGAGCGTGGCTGAGCAGCGGCTGTGGCAGGTACCGGGGGAAGTTGTAGGCTCGAAACTCAGAGAGGGACGTCACACCCGGCCATGTCTCTTCTGTAGGAGTCCCTGGAGAATTGGAATGGTAAGAAGCTTATATTGCAAGGGTTCAACACAGAAGAAGCCAACAAAGAGTAGTTCCCACCCCGCCCAGTCCTCCGTGCTCCTAGGTGGACAGAGTTCTGGTGACCCCTGCTAGCAACGTGGAGGGTACAGAGGGAAACTAACCCAGGAGACGGAAGATGAGGTACAATTCCTCCTTGACAGTAGAGCCTGGGAAAAGGGGCTTCCCGGTGGCCATCTCATAGAGGATGCAGCCCACGCCCCTGGGGAAGCAAGGGCAACAGTGAGGCCAAGAAGCACAACCATCCCTCCTAAGGCTTCTGTGTGAGGGAGTCAATGACACCCTAACACAAGCCTGGGAGGTCACCTCTGGGTCTTAAAAGGCTCCTAGAACCAACCAGACTCCCACTACGATCCCTCTCTGTGAGCCTTGGGTCCCCTAAGTCTGCTAGGCAGAAAGACAGGTGCATATTCTCACTTTCTGGGGAGCCTTGGGCTTGGCCAGAAACCTGGGTTGGCTTTCAAGTTGAGCTGGTTTTCATTTTACACTAAATTGCTGTGTGATAATGCTCTTGTACACTGTAAAGATTTGTCACTCATGTTGATTTAATAAAACGCTGATTGGCCAGTAGCCAGGCAGGAAGCACAGGCGGAGCAACGAGACTAAGAAAATTCTGGGAAGAGGAAAGGCGGAGACTCAGTCATCAGCCTGATGCAGAGAAAACAAGACGAGAATGTCTTACCAGGAAAAGGTACCAAGCCATGGGGCTAAGCATAGATAAGAATTATGGGTTAATTTAAGTTGTAAGAGCTAGCTAATAATAAGCCTGAGCTAAGAGACCACATAGTTTGTAATTAATATAAGCCTCTGTGTTTATTTGGAGCTGAATGTCTACAGGACCAGGCGGGACAGAAACTTCTGTCTATACCAAACCATACCTTTGTCAATTTTAACAATCAAATAGTATGTCTCTTCCAAATGTTCTGGGAGAAAACTCATCTACCCTCTGGCGATTCCCACCTTTACTCATGGGGAGGCATATCAGAAGTACAGGATTAGAGGGTCTATAAGCTCAGAGCCACTGATATATTTCTGATTTAATTTGCTAGCAGTAGCACAGCAGGGAGAAGGGGTACTCTGAGCAAGGTCAAGGTCATCTTGGACAGGGTCTAAAGTCATGGACAGTCTCTCCTACTCCTCTCTGCTGCTCACTCACCACATGTCAATGGGGGTGGAGTACTCTGTGGATCCCAGCAGCACATCTGGGGGCCTGTACCAGAGAGTCACCACCTCATTGGAATACGTCTTTGTAGGCACTGATTTGGCACGGGCCAGGCCTAGGAACAGAGAGGTCGCTGAATCTCTGCTAAAGGGTCCTGAAGAGTCAGGTTCTCGGGCATCCCTCAGAATCCCTCTATCCTGAGGAGACTGTGAACCCCAGGGGTCAGACCCACTTGCCAACCCTGACCCCTGACCCTGGCGTCTGCCTCACCAAAGTCAGCCAGCTTTAGCTCGCCCCTCTCGTTGATAAGCAGGTTCTGGGGCTTCAGGTCCCGGTGCAGGATCTTGCGGCGGTGGCAATAGGCCAGGCCCCGGAGCAGCTGGAACATGAAAATCTGGCGGAGAGAGGAAAAAGGGGAAGTGTGATAGAACCAGGTCCTATGTGGGAGATCCTTTGCCTCTGTCTCAGACCAGAGAGGAAGTCTCTAGGAAGGCTCCCTGGTTCTGCTGGCCACCCTGCAGGCCACCTTGGACCTGTGCACACCAGGAGTCACACACGGAGAGGAGGCAGTGAGTGTGAGGGGCTGGCATGGCCTCTACATGGGAAGTAGAGCAGAGGGAGTGAGGGTCCTCTAGGCGGGCGTGGATGTGCTCAGTTATTCATCACCAGAGCTGGTCATCCGCCCTCCTCGCTTCTCAGAGGCCTCCCCTCACTCTGGCAGAGCTCATGCTTGATAGTCAGAGTTAAGAGAGGAATCTGTGCCAGCAGCTAGACAGAAGTGGAGGGCAAGTCTGTTCTCGGCTGGGGTGCTCAGAATGGCTTCTAGCCAAGTGGCCTTTCCCTCCTTCCTGCATTTGAAGCGCCGAGCAACCTCAGCAGCTGGTGGGAAGAGGAGCACCCCACGCTGGCCTTGATGACAGGTGGCTGCCATGATGAGGTCCCTACCTTAGAGGCCCTCACCTTGACATTGTGCATGCTCATGAGGTTTCCACAGTGGTCTAGATACTGTTTCAGGTCACTGTCCTGGAACAGACAGTCAGGTTCAGTGCTGCCCCCTGCCTGGCCAGTGGTCCAGACCCAGGCTGAAAGGAAGCCCTCTTCAGTCTGGCCCCTGCCTGCTGGCAGCACAGGGCCCTGGCTCTGAACCCTTGGCCCTCTTCCGCATGGGAACTTCATTGACAAACAAACGCTAGGGTCCTTCCCTTGCCCCACCCTTCCCAGGCCCTCACCCTCTCTTTTCCCTACCCACTTCACCCACCACAGGGGAAGAGGCTGCCAGCCCCAGTCCAGCTCACCAGGTACTCAAACACCAGGGTGAGGGACCGATCTGTGTGAATGAGGTCATGCAGGGTCACAATATTGGCGTGTTTCAGGTCCTTCAGCAGAGACACTGGGGAGACAGGCCCACCTGGGTCCCCAGGCCCACCAATACCTCCCCACTATCCCTTCCAAGGGCCAAAGACGGCCCTTCACCCAGGCTCCCACCAGGTGTAGGTTGAGCCCCTCCTCCCAGAGGCACAGGGTGCAGACCCGGACATTGTACCCTCTCGAATGGCAGTACAGGGTGCTCCCTCCTCATGCTCCAGCCGGATCTCCTTCAGGGCCACGAGGTTCTCTGTCAGCTTGCTGCGCCCCTTGAAGACGGTGGCATAGGTACCCTGGGATAGAGCATTCCTGGTCAGCCCCAGGAGGATCCTGTTCCTGTTCCCAGTTCCACCCTTTAGGTGTCTGCTTGGGTTAGGATTCAAGCTGGGTACCCTACTCCCTCTGTTCAAATGGTCTGCTTTCTCTGAAAGTATCTCAATCAATTTCCCCTGCTGGAGTAGGCTGCCTATTCATACTCTGCTCCCCTGCTCCCAGGCTGGAGTGGACTGCCCATTCCTCTGCTCCCCCGCTCCCCCGCTGGAGTGGACTGCCCATTCCTCTGCTCCCC
>NC_022013.1:22605422-22608982 GCF_000317375.1 Microtus ochrogaster
GCTCCCCCGCTGGAGTGGACTGCCCATTCCTCTGCTCCCCCGCTGGAGTGGACTGCCCATTCCTCTGCTCCCCCGCTGGAGTGGGCTGTCCATTGCTCTGCTCCCAGACTGGCTGCCCCTCGGTTATTATAGCCCAGCCTTGCTCTTAGGTCATGATGATATGGCTCTTGAAAGACAAGGCCTTCTTACCCTTCACAAGCCTATACCCACTCCAGTCACAGAGCCTCACACAGCCATGTAGAAGCAGTTTAGTAACAGAGCCCTTGCTGTGTGTCAGACACCAGGAACTTCCTCTGGTACCCTGCAATCTCCCCCAACAATAAAATCACTACTTTCATCCTTTGATAGAGAATGAAACTGAGGTGAGAAGCCATGGGACATGTCACAGTCGTGGGGCTAGCGAGGGTTCAAATCCAGGCCATAACTACTTGACTAGATTCTGTCCAGAGACCTCTGTCCTCTAGACCTCATTCAAGATCAAGGGACATCTCAACAGCTGTTGAAGGCCAGGCCAGGCTGCTTGGCTGGGACAGTGTGACTCGGAGGGTCAGGAGCCGTGAGGGGCAGAAGAGTCATCACCAACCATCCTGCTGCCCAGACAGAACAACACCAACTCTTACCTCCCCCAGCTTGTCCAGTTTCACATACGTTTCCAGTTTCCCAAAGCCGATATCTGACTGGGAAGGAGACACAGGAGACTCTGAGACTCAAAGGCCCAGCAGATCTTTCTAGTCCATATTCCCTCAGGAGGGAGGGCCGTAGCGAGACGCCCCCATTGTACAGAGAAGCTCCAAGGCTACAAGCTCCAGGGAGGGCAGCTTCAAAGTCGTCCTTTCCTCCTTATGAGAGCTGAGGGACCCCTTCGATGGGGGCCCTTCCTCCATGAATCGGAGATGGACACACCTTGCCGAGCTGCCTTCCCAGCATCCACCTCACTGCCTGCCTGGCTCTCTTGCTCAGGAGGTTACTGGCTCCTCCAGGGCAGGCCTGTCATTCTCTACTTTGTAGAGACACCCCACACACATCCCCCCAAAGTCTCTCATCAGTTCATCTCATCTGGCTCAAGACAGGACATATCTTAATAAGACAGGCTCTGAGGCCCACTTTCCAGGGTGAGGCTCCTAGGAATTCCTCACAGGAAGCTGGGACCTGGAAGCCTGTGATGGGTGTTCTGGCAGGTCGGGCTGTCTGTCTGTTTCTTTGTTGTTTTACTGGGGAGGGCTTTCATTGTCATTAAGTATTACATAACATATGTGAGCTATATAAGAGACCGTGTGGCCTTGTAGCAGCAATAGAGGACCATAGCTGAGTGTGTTTGCTTGTCAGCAGGAACATGCTTCCTTAATCCATGTTCTCCAGGTCCCTACGCACAGCAGTGACTGACTCCAGAGATGCGCCTATTTCTTTCCATCAAAGGCCACTGGACAGGAAGTGACAGCTCTCTAGACTTTGCTCCCATTAGTGCATAGTGAGATTGTGGGTGTGCACAATGGCTGTTTGGGGATGACCAAGCATATGCCCACGACGGCGAGGCAGGGAGAGTCTCAAACCACGTCTCTACACAGTGAAACACCACCTGAACCTTATCTGGCTTCTGGTTTTGTTTTTTTGAGATATAGTCTTACAGTGTACCCTTGGCCGTCCTGGAACTGCGCAGCCCAGGCTGACCTTGAATTCTTGTCACCCTGCATCAGCCTCCCAAGGAATGCTGGGAGTACAGATATGACTCACAACAATGTTTATTGGTCTTAACCTGGGAGACCCTGGAGCCTACTTGTTGTAGGGAGACTATTTATTGGAATCCAGAGAGACCAGCAGGTGGCGCCAGAGGCACAGGAATCTTTCTGCCTCTCTACCCTGACTGGTGTCTCCCACTCAGCAAACTCTGACCCTCCTTGGACTTACCAGGGAGGCACGACGAGACATTCTGGTGAGTGGCTTGGGCAGCCCTGGGCTCTCCAGTTGTAGCTTCTGCAGGAATTCCTGGGGCAGGCGGATATCCATGGGCAGAGAGAGCCTCTTGTTGAGGTCCTGAGGTGGCAGATGAGAGGGGAATACCATGTTGGCCTCGGGAGGTCCCTGCCTTTCACTCTGGATTTATCTGTTCTTATAGAGCAGGGCCAAGCCACGGGCTGTGACCTCAGGTTCACGGCTACCTGAAGGTTATACAAATGTGAACCTACAAGGATTACTGTGTGACCCTTAAGAGGTTTCATCCCCTCTCTAGGCCACAGAAGCCGGACTGTAGAGCACGAATCTCACACACTCACAATGTAATTTCGTAAGCACATTTTTCTATACTTAGCACAGATACGTGGCTCCTAACAACAGACAGGCTGTCTAGCCAGGAGCGTTCTAGTCTTTGACATATATTCTCATGCAGTTCCCTCAATAACCTACTTTGATTTGAGCCCCCAGTGATCGGGGGAACCACTGTGCCATGTCTACAGCTGTGGATGGGCCTGACCTATGGAGCCTGAAGGGGCACCCTCACCTCCATGGAGAAGCGGCGCTGACTCTGCCGTTGTGGGTACTGCATGCCAGGGGACAGCTGCCCGGGCTCATCCTCACCATCTGCGGGGGAGAACACGCTCGGTCTCAGTCCACAGCGCTGAGTGGCACGCCTGAGCAGGACAGGCGTTGGTTCCTACCTCCCACTCCATGGTCTGTGGACAGCCCAGTGCACCCACCCCCCTCTGGCCCTGATGTACAGGGCTCACAGGGAGTCTGAGAGGGAAAGAGCGAGGTGGCCTGACCCTCACCCTCGTTCCTCTGGGTGAACTCAGCCAAGGACTCCTCGATAGTCTCTGGGCGGGGCACGGACAGGGAAAGCCTTCGCTTAAAGTTCTTCATCTTGTTCATGGTCAGCAGGGGGCCGTTGTGGGTCCTGGGATAGAGAGGAAAGAACAAGGCGATGTGGCCGCTCTATACCCATGGGAGCCAGGCTTTAGGTCATCCTGACCAGAGCCTCAGTTCCATGATGACGGATCTAACCCTGTTCCTTCCTCTGTGACTCTCAGCCACCTTCTGTCCATGACTATACCCTCCCCTGCCGTTACAGCATCAACGAGTACAACTACAGGTTTGCAAGAGGCCACTCTCGACAGTCAGCCTTCAGCTAGGGTGTCTGGAGATCTCTGAGACAGGAGACCATACCTGGATGGCCTTCAGGCCATTGGCTCTTTCTGAAAGACCCTAACTGCTTGGTGTCCACTTGTCAATAGTCTTGACACCTGATACTGATACGAGAATGTTCCCGCTCTCATCCTGGGTCCTCGGGAAGGAGGTCAAGGGAGAGCGAGCACAAAGCCCAACCTCTGCTCCAGCTGCAGTGTGCAAGTCAGGAGCAGCGTGGGAAACCCAGGCAGACCAGGAAAAGGGAAGCCTGAACTGCTGGCCCCTCCCTCGCCGCAGTCCTCTGAGCAGGCCTGGGTGCCCTGGGCTGAGGACACAGTGGGGCGGGAGCTGCCCTGTTCTATTGCCCTCTAAGTTCTGCCTTCCGGACGGACGGCACCACGAATGTTACTGCTGCTTCCCACAGGTGGATGCTCCATTCCCTC
>NC_022013.1:22609082-22611244 GCF_000317375.1 Microtus ochrogaster
GTGTGTGTGTGTGCGTCACAGTGTACAGGTGGGGGTCAGAGGGCAGCTCTGTGGAGTCTGTCCTCATCTTATTCCTTTACAGGAGTGGGTTTGCATGTGTGTGTGTGTGTGTGTGTGTGTGTGTACGTCACATGTGTATAGGTTCCCCTGGGGGGCAGAAGAGGAAGTTGGATCCTCTGGAGTTGGAATTTCGGACAGCTGAGAGCTGCCTGAAATGGATTCTGGGAACTGAACCCAGGTCCTCTGAAAGAGCAGCAAGCACTCTTAACCACTGAGCCATGGTTCCTACCCACTCTACTGTAGCAATGGGTATTTCAATGTAGTCTTGGCTAGTTTTGCATTTCCAATCTTCCTGCCTCAATCTCTCAAGGGCTAGGATTACAGCCCTGTCTCTCCAAGACAGGCAGAGAAGATGTGTATTTAAACAGGGTAGCCGGGAAGTATTGGCATACACCTTTACTCCCAATACTTGGGAGGCAGAGGCAGAAGGATCTCTGTGAGTTCAAGGCCAGCCTGGTCTAGAGTTAGTTCCAGGACAGCTAGGGCTGTTACAGAGAGAAACCCTGTCTCAAGAAAACAAAAACAAAACAAAAAATAGGGTCCCTGATAATCAGCATGTGTAGACATGGCTGGCGGCATCTGGGGTTCAGGTGAGGTGGGGTTCCAATCTACCATCTGGGCTAGGAGGAGAGCCCTCAGAGCTGCAGAGGGTCTAGGAAGGAGACAGACATAGCTGCAGGAGCCCTACAGGGGAGATGCTAGGATTGGGGAACACACATATGCTTCCTAAGTTCTAGGAGTGAGCCGAGCGGAACAGCGTGTGTGTGTGTGTGTGTGTGCGCGCGCGTGCACATTGCCAGAGCTATCTGAGGGGAGACATAGTCTCACTGTATATTTCTGATGCCTGGCCTGGAACTTATTATATTGACCAGGCTTGCCTCAAACTCACAAAGATTCATCTGCCTCAGCCTCCTGAGTGCTGGGATTAAAAGCCCGTACAACCATGCTTTTCCCACAGGCCCCACCCTCCGTGGGCTTCAAGAGCACCCATCCACAGTCACATCGACATCCTGCTGGGCACCATACCGCCTTCAGTTACAGAGGGGCTGCAGGCACCAGAGGCTACACAACCCCCTTAGCTCCCCACCCTGGCCAAGAAGGCATCAGGAGGGCCAACCCTATGGGAGGGGGCATCTGCACTCCTCCCTGGGCCTACTTATAACCCACTTCTGGAGGATGCTCAGGCCTGTGGCTGGCCGGCACCCAGTTGCCAAGGCAACCAGGCCCCCCTGAATCCTCCTGGTTTAAAGGATTATGGGTCAGTAACATGTTTGCTTTGCTTAACGATCATATCCTCTGTCCTCTGCTAGCCTGGAAAAGGTCCTCTTCCTGGCACTCCATGCTCCTGGCTGCCCCTACCACAACTGAGCTGGGCCCTCAGGAGAAGGCTTTGGCCTGCATGGCCCGTTGAGTCCTCCTCTGCTGAGGAGCTTGCAGACCAAGTCAGTCAGGATGGCACACCACCAGTGGGTGGAGCATCTCCTGCGTATAGCTTGGCGCTGAACATTCGGTTACAGTACCTAAACAAGATCCCTGTTCCCTCCCGAGGGGCTCAGGCTACTGTCAGCGTGCTGCCCAGGGCTCTCCTCAGCTTCCTTGCCTTGCCCACCTGGGCCCACCCCAGCTGAATTCCCACTTATGGCCCCAGCCTGTATGACGTCACAGGCCTGCCCTCTGCAGAACTCAGGGAGCTCCCAGAGGATAGCCACCCTGCTGCATGCCCCCATGTGTGGCATCTGGCTCAAAGGACCCACAGAGGCAATGGTAACAGGACAGACAGGCTCCAGGGACAAGAAGACTCAGTCGTCCCCTACCTGGTAACCTTCATTTCTAGCAAGACCAGAGGGCAGCCAGCACGCCACGTACATATTCATTGGTGTGCGGCCGAATGCTGCCGTGACCAGGGTCATCCGAACACATGCTAACTACCAGCTTCTGGAGCTGGAGCCTGGGAAAATGCTTGGGGACTCAGGGCCTTGCTAGTGGTAGGCAAGGAGACTGCCTCCACCTTCTCCTTCAGGGTTCTTTTTTTGTTTGTTTGTTTGTTTTTTTGTTTTTGTTTTTTGTTTTTTCGAGACAGGGTTTCTCTGTGGTTTTGGAGC
>NC_022013.1:22611589-22614265 GCF_000317375.1 Microtus ochrogaster
GTGTGTGTGTGTGCGTCACAGTGTACAGGTGGGGGTCAGAGGGCAGCTCTGTGGAGTCTGTCCTCATCTTATTCCTTTACAGGAGTGGGTTTGCATGTGTGTGTGTGTGTGTGTGTGTGTGTGTACGTCACATGTGTATAGGTTCCCCTGGGGGGCAGAAGAGGAAGTTGGATCCTCTGGAGTTGGAATTTCGGACAGCTGAGAGCTGCCTGAAATGGATTCTGGGAACTGAACCCAGGTCCTCTGAAAGAGCAGCAAGCACTCTTAACCACTGAGCCATGGTTCCTACCCACTCTACTGTAGCAATGGGTATTTCAATGTAGTCTTGGCTAGTTTTGCATTTCCAATCTTCCTGCCTCAATCTCTCAAGGGCTAGGATTACAGCCCTGTCTCTCCAAGACAGGCAGAGAAGATGTGTATTTAAACAGGGTAGCCGGGAAGTATTGGCATACACCTTTACTCCCAATACTTGGGAGGCAGAGGCAGAAGGATCTCTGTGAGTTCAAGGCCAGCCTGGTCTAGAGTTAGTTCCAGGACAGCTAGGGCTGTTACAGAGAGAAACCCTGTCTCAAGAAAACAAAAACAAAACAAAAAATAGGGTCCCTGATAATCAGCATGTGTAGACATGGCTGGCGGCATCTGGGGTTCAGGTGAGGTGGGGTTCCAATCTACCATCTGGGCTAGGAGGAGAGCCCTCAGAGCTGCAGAGGGTCTAGGAAGGAGACAGACATAGCTGCAGGAGCCCTACAGGGGAGATGCTAGGATTGGGGAACACACATATGCTTCCTAAGTTCTAGGAGTGAGCCGAGCGGAACAGCGTGTGTGTGTGTGTGTGTGTGTGTGTGTGTGTGTGTGTGTGTGCGCGCGCGTGCACATTGCCAGAGCTATCTGAGGGGACATCGGGCACGAGGCCAAGGCTGTTCAAGGGATGCAGGGGACACACACACTTGGCTGTTCGTGGTGTCAGTTCTATCAAGAGGGACCAGCCGTGTCTGAAAGCAGCTCTCCCATAAGGCCACCCTACTGTGTGGGCTTACGGGATGGTGGGATGGGTTGCTGGCTCGGTAACTCTCGGTAGCTGCCATGATTTACACCCTGGCTTTTGTTCAGGGCAGATAATTTCTATCAGACAAAGATCAAGCCAAAATCCCATCTGCTCTCTCTAGGGTTCAGTTGGGAGTAAAGAGCCTATAGCTGGCCTAGGATGGAGCGGAGGGCAGAGCAGGGAGGAAGAGCTGGAAAAGCGGAATGGAACCAAGGCTCCAGGTTCCAGGCTTGACCTGAGCAGTGTGATGGATGACCGCATAGCAACAGCAACCAGCTGTTATCTGTACTGCAGAAGTGGCCAAGAGGAAATGGCTGTCACTACAGCATGAGGAACGGAGGTCAGACGTTAGGATGGACTTCCTGATGGTGATATGGGAACAGGCAGAGGGAATGGTGACCAGAGCAGAGAGTGGCTACTTCTCTCTGGTAGGGACAATTAGGGCATTGAACCCAATAGGGTCTTGGGTGTGACAGGGCACCCGGGGCACTGAATGGTTTGTTGTTCCCCGGCTCAAGACACAAGATGCTCTGTCACTCTTGCCTTGGGAGAATCAGCTCCTCAGATTTGGGGGCTGAGGGGGAAGGGAGACAGGAAAAGGGCCTGTCACCTTGGTGCTGTCTGCCTCTCGTCCCCAACTAGAGACAGAAAGACCCAGTGTGACCCAGTCTGAGGCCCGCCCACAGCCAGGCACAGTGTGGCCTTTGTCCCCAGGCCAAAGAGCCATCTGGGTCTGTCCCGTGCAACTGGTGCCAGGGTAAGAGACGTGTGGTGTAGGAGTGTCACCCGGCAGGGTGGCATGGGGGAGGGCACAGCAGAGCCCCTCTGAGACTGTGGGCTGGGTAGGCAGACCCTAGTCAGCTGGCCTCCTGCCTCCTGCCCAGGTAAGCCTCTGTCTCCTCAGCACACACCAGCTGCCGGCACTTCCTGTTGGTGCCAGAGACAAGGGTGTCACAGGCGACGGGAGGAGGAGCCAGCAGGGAGCCAGCGAGGAAGGAGAAGGTGCTTATGGAGAGTTTCAGCATGCACCATAGACGCCCGCAAGAAGGGACTGTCCTGCTCAAACCAAGTGCACGACAGTGACCACATCACTGCTCTCTGCTAGCTGTGGTTCTCCCCACTCCTGTCCCCTCCCTGAGCCCGGGAGTCGCAAATGTTCTTCCCCACCTCAGTCAACAGTCAGGCGAGCGCTCTCCAGCTGAGCCACCCTCCAGCCTGGCCTTGTGCCTTCTGATGGGTAGGGAGATAAACAGCCAGGGAAACAGGCCGGGTTGTAGACGCAAGAAGGGAGGAGGGATGGGGAAGAGGATGGGTGGGAAAAGGCTCCCTGGGGCTGGAGAGATAGTCGGTAGCTGCTCTTCCAGAGGACCCACAGGGCAGCTCACCACTGTAGCTCCAGTTCCAGGGGATCCGCCACCCTCACACAGACATACATGCAGGCAACACGCCAGTGCACATAAAAATAATAAATTGTTAAAACGAAGGTGAGGCCTCAGAAGTAGTTCAGAGTAGAATGTAAGGGAGCAGGTCAGCGTGGGGCGGGAGGTCAAGTGGGGGAAGTGGGGGGCAGTCAGCCAGGACAGGGTGGGAGAAGCAGGGCAGTGAGGATGGTTGGGAGTAAGTCAGTGAGG
>NC_022013.1:22614626-22628086 GCF_000317375.1 Microtus ochrogaster
GTCAGCAGGGACTGGGGGGAGCAGGTCAGCAAGGACTGGGGGGAGCAGGTTAGCAGGGGCGGGGGTGGGGCAGGTGCAAAGGTCCTGAGGCAGACCTGAGCACTAGCCTTTTGAGCAGTCCTATGCAGTCCAGGGAATGCAGAGCAGCTGCTGTGTTGGGAATCTAGGTGTACCGGAGGGTGCGAACAGAGGAGTGGCAAGATCCCATCCGTGTTTGAATGGACTCCCTCCAGATGCTATGCTAATAACAGACCGTACGTAGGCAAGCAGCCCTGTCAGGCAGCTCCAGTAGAGACCCAAGTGAGAGACAAAGGACTGGGCCCCTCATGGCAGCCGTGGAGGAGGGAAGCAGTGGCTGGAGGGTAGGTTTTATGTGGGGTGAGAAAGCAGTCAAGGACATGAGGCTGAGCAGTCAGGGCGCTGAGCAGTCGGTGGTGGGGCAGGGAGAGACTGGGAAGGTAGGTTTGTGTGGAAAGATCAGGAGTTGGATGGAGCGGTAAGGTTTTGGTATCAGATGACCTCGGGTAGCATCAGCACAGCCCACTGTGGCTCTGGCTCTCCGTGCAACTGCAACCTAACCACACAGCCCCGTCCACTGTCTCCCCAGTGGCCCAGATGCCAGCAGGGAAGAGAACAGGCACTGGGGCCAAGCAGTTCTGTACCCTGGAAGAGTGGATGCTGAAATCCCCCTCTCAGACAGCTCTGCAGGTCACACATGGCAGGGCCAGTGCAAAGCAAGGGAGTGGTCCTAACGCTCCTCTTAGGAGGCAGCAAGCACCACAGAGTTGCTCAGGCCAGCTACAGGGGCCCATGGTCCAGATGGAGGGTACACTTAACCTGCTGTCCCCTAGCCCAGGGCAACCTCAGGTATCTCCTATCCCTGTGCTGAGCTTGGGACCCTGGCCAGGAGAACATGGAGGCTGAGGAGGTTGGCAGAACAGACAGGCACTAGGAAGAAGCTCAGGGTAGGGATGAGCATGACTTCTTAACTTCAGAGGCCAGCCCTGAGCTCAGTGAACTCCTTCCATGCTCTCTGGAGCCTCCCACCTAGACAGGACTGCCGATACCCAGCCTGCACCAAGCTCTGTCAGGATCTGGGCCCTCCTGACTGGCCTCCTGTCTCACCAGCCCTGCTCCATGGGCTCTGCCTCCAGCGAGCTTTGCACATGTACTCTGGGTCTCTTGAGGGTCTTCAGTTTTGTCAACCCCAACCCAGGGCAGCTGGGTGCCCTGCTTCCAATGGGGCCTGACTTACTACTTGTCCCACACCAAGGCACGGTGGTTCTTGTGCTTTGCTGGCACGGGACAGTAGGCACGCGTGGACACCTGCTCTGTTTGGGGAATTGGGGGTGAGGCTTTGCTGGCACCAGACAGTAGGCACGCATGGACACCTACTCTGTTTGGGGCACCACTCACTGGGAGGGTGAGGCTTTGTTCTGGAGTCAGTTTCTGGGCCTACGGCCAGAGGCTGAAAGATATAACGAGGGGCTACCCCCTTCCTAAAGCCCAAGAGGGTCTGACCCTCATTCCCAAAGACAGACCAACAACTGGGGACTTCCTGACACCCTCTGCTCCCCTGCCCTGTCCTTATCTCAGGCACCCAGCCACTGGGTGCCTTGGGGAAATTTCAAAGAACCAGAGGCAACAGCTGACCAAGTTTGCAGATGTCATAAGCAGGGACTCAAAGGCATTCACCTGCAGGGAAAGCTGTACTTGAGGGAGCTGGCGGATCCCATCATCCTCCTCCAGCCACCAGGCCCTGCGAGATGATGAGGCACAGGGAAGCTGGTTGCCCCTGCTGCCTGGGGCAAGAGCAGCAGCCGGAACTTGCTTCACTGACACCCTGTCCCAGCTGGATGAGAAAAGCCGTGGGTCTGGATCCTTCAGGGTGGCCAGAGCTGAGGAGGACAGACAGGCCTGCGGTCACTGTGCCAAGGAACAGATGCTGTGGACAGTGACTGAACTCAAAGAACATTCCTACAGATTCTGGAATGCAGGAAACAGGAGAAGGCCTTCTGGAATCAAGCTGGGCAAAGCCTAGAGGAAGCCGGCTCTGGAGGCTAAGTGTTGGGCTCTGGGCCCTGCAGTGTCTTTCGTCTGGCTTTGGTGCTGGGATGTAGCTCAGTGATCAAATGTGGGCAGTGTCTCATTCTGACCAGAAGGATCCTATGGTGAGAGCCACATGCCATGAGCCCTAATCGCCAAAGTTCTCCATCTGTGTCTAAGAACGTACACATACTGGCAGTGCAAGCCAGAAGGTACCCTGTGTCTTACTTAGTCTTGCCTCCTGATCCTACTATGATGGGCACCTATGCTCCACCTTGGCACGCTTCCAACATGATGCCCTGACATGCTAGACATCCCTCAAGTGTGCAGAGCCTTCACAGGAAGCACAAACTCCAGGGTCTGGCACACAGGACTCTGGTGCCTGGATTTCTTGTCTCCTCCCCCTCTTTTTCTTTTGGTGCTGTTTTAGAGACAGGGTCTCTCTATTGCAGTCCTGGAGCCCACTATGTAGACCAGGCTGGCATTGAACTCACAGAGGTCCTCCTTCCTCTGTGTCCCATGTACGAGATCAAAGGTGTGCGCCACCACATCCAGCCCTCTTCTCTTCTCAACAGCTCCCAACCCTTCCAAGGGTTGACGGTCCTTGCCACACTCAAACCCCACTGCTCTGCATACACCCTTCTGGAATGCTCTTCCTCATTCCCGACCTCCTGAGGAAGCTATATATGAGCACACCTCCTTCCTCCAGGGGAAACGAGAGGCTTTCTCTTGCTGTCACCCGAGCAGCCTGCATATACTCAGAACCACACCTGATGCTGGTCAGGACAGGTATGGGGCCTTCCTCACTCAGTGTTTCCATTATACACAGCAGTGCCTGGACTCAGCAGCTCCTCAGAAGGAATAAACAAGGGAGTGAGAAGCCCACTGAGCTCCAAGTCACAGTGCTTAAAATGCCTTTCTTCCTAGATACACACAAACACTAGACTCCTCAAGGACAAAGATGGTACCTTGGTCAAATGTGAGCTCCAGGACCCACTGCTACATGCAGTCAGGGACTGCTGTCCTTCCTACTACCTCTTTCGGGCAGCCAGAGACCTGTTTCTAGGCTTATCATCCCCTTGGTAGGGTCACAGGAGGGCTAGCCTGGCCTGCTCTCTCCTTGGGTACCCTAGAATAAGCTGTACAGCTCCCCAACACTGGACACTCTTCCTGGGCTCTCTGCGGCTAGAAAGGGAACTGGATTGCAGTGGCAGGTGGACCAGGGACCAGAGGAGAGCGAGCTACTGACCCTCCAGACCCACGTCAACTGTGACCTCTCTCCCCAGTGATATCTCCTCCAGCCTGGGACTTTGGGGTCCCTACCATATCATTCTGGCACACCTGGCAGACAGAGCACCTGACTCGGCCCAGGAGCTGTCTGATCCTTCACTTCCCTTGCTTGTCTGTGCACAGACAAGGGCCGGGTCTAACTCACCACTCCCTCACGATCATGGTCTGCCCAGAGTCATCCGTGAACACGCAAAGGCTGGGCTCAAGGCTTGCATTATGCCCTAGCCCTCCTCGTCTGCATCTATGGCTGTGGGGATGGGAGGATGGGCAGAAGGGACAGCTTCCTGGCCAGTAGAAATTCTCACGGGAAGTCACACAGAGTCGGATCTGGAGGTGTTCCAATGAGGGCGGACAGTGAAAAGAACCAAATGCATCTGGCTGCTTCCAGGGCTGTGGGATGGGGCCTCGTCTTAGCCTCCCATCTCTTGCAGGCAGATTATACCAGAGACTCACAAGGCAAGTGCTCTGCTAGGCACAGCCCTGGCTCCAACCCCACTTCTAGCCTTCCATGTGGTCACCTCAGCCCTCCTGATGTCCCTCTTTACCCTCTGGCTTCTTGGAGCGCAGGGACCTCTGCACATACAGAATCTAATAGTTTTCTCTTTTGAAGGAGGAATGGTACTCAGTTAAGGTCTGCCTGTAATTTTCAAGGAGGTTCTAGGTTTCCTGGCAATGAGTTAGGACAAGCTGCCTTCTCTCCTCTGACAGCTCTGGGCCTGGTAGACAGAACAAACCATCTATAGGGGCTGACAGGGCCTTCCTCAATCTTTCTCTCGGCAAAACCACTCCCAAACTCAACTAAAGTGCCACTTCCCTGAGAAGCAGTCAGTACGTGACCACGCCACAGCCGGGAGCAGGGACAGGACAGGCCCAGCCTCCATCTCCCATCCCCTCTGCTCCCACTCAGAGCTCTCTTAGTCCTCTCCTGCTCCTCCTGGCCCTCCACCTTAAAGGGCCTCCCTCAGACGTCCCTCAAATCTGTGACCCCGCAATCCTGCTGCGAGGTGTATACCCAAGGGAAGGGAAAGCTGTCTGAGGAGCCACTTCCCTGCAGTGTTATCCTCAGCGCCCACGACATACGACAGTCAAGTGCCCAGGGCACGTGCGTGGATTTTAAAATCGGAAATGCTATTTAACCGTTAAGAAGGAAATCTTGCCAGTTAGGCCACGGGCGAGCCAAGTGGATAAGACAAGACATGGAGACACACAGAAAGCTGCTGTTATGGAAAAGGACAGCAGAATGGTGGGTCCTGGGGCTGGGGCAGAGAGACGGCAGGAGAAGAGGAGCCAGCGGGGCAGAGTCGGGGCAGGGCGCGTAAATCCTGCTGCTGCGCACAGGATGGAGACTAGAACTGGCTAGGAAAGACTCAGAGCATTCCCCCCGCTGAGTAACGGTTATACCCAGATTTAATCACTAGGCAACGGCTACATGCAACATCACATCACAACGCGTCCTCAAAACATGTGTAATTCTTATTAGACAATTCAAAATCAGTGTGTATTTTCTAATTATCTGAGGTTTTCCTTAAGCCCTAAAGGCACAGCTGTTTTCCCTCCTTCTACATCTGCAGACACTGCCACTGACACCTTCGGAACAAACAGCAGAAACACAGGACATCGAGTTCCGGCCCCTTTGGTTTTCCCTGGTAGCTCATGGTGTCTCATGTTTTTGTTTTGTTTTTCGAGACAAGGTTTTTTTTTGTTTTTTTGTTTTTTTGAGTTTTCGAGACAGGGTTTCCCCACAGCTTTTGGTTCCTGTCCTGGAACTAGCTCTTGTAGACCAGGCTGGCCTCGAACTCACAGAGATCCGCCTGCCTCTGCCTCCCGAGTGCTGGGATTAAAGGCGTGCGCCACCACCACCGCAGTGTCTCACGTTTTTGTCTCCGTGCCTAACTTTAGCGCAGAACTGCAGGGGCCTTTGAACGCTAGTGTCCCAGGGGACCTCGGAGTCCTAGAAGCCGGGAGTGAGTATATAAGGGAATTTCCTGGCGTCTTTAGCCATGGTCCTGTTTGTTTTCCACCCCAACCAGCCTGGTCCACACTAACCCCTAGGCACATTTTGATGGGTCACTCTCTTCTAATGCCCCCTGTTCCCATCAGAGTGCTTGGCCACTCCCACAACCACTGCCAGGCTCACTGACTGGCCCAGGCTCTCCTTGGGACTGTCCCAGGTGACCACCCTGACCTGGGTTCCCCCATGCCTCCTCTAGAGAGCCTCTGGGTGGCCCTGGCTGTTCCATGGTTCCCTAAATATCCCTGTCAGTGTCACTCACCAGCCAGGTCACAGGCCCCTCGAGGGCTCCCTTCCGCTTCCTGGGCTCACAAGCTCATGTTTAGCTCCAGGCCCTCTCTCCCATGCTTTGTGCTGCTTGGTCTCAATAACAGCTCAACTCCCGGGTCCCCTCCATTTCTTCCCCTCCCCCTGCTTCCCTCCCACCCTCATATCTAGTGAACACACTTCCTCACCTGTCCCTGAATGACAGTACACCCCAAGTTCCCTCTTTGGCCCTTTGCTCTTCCCCTCTACAGTAGATTTCCTGGGTGATCTCATCCTCTCCCGGGGTGGAAACCACAACCCCCGTGATGGTGACTCTCAGACCCACAGCTCCAGGCCCCCTCAACCCTGGGCCTCGGCATGCAAGGGCCAACTATCTACCAGGAACCTCTGGCCCAATGTTTCCCATGAGTCCAGTCTAAGAGGCATTTTCAAGTAAAAAGGGCAGCTGTGTACAACCCAGGGAAGCTGCGTGTCAGGGTACAGATGCGCCTAGCCACCTGCATATACAAACACCATTGCAGCAGGTGGAGAACGGGCAGTTGGTCCCCATGCCATGAGTGGTCGCCTGGGTGGTTTTCACTGCCCCTCAACTGTGCCTTCTACCATTCCCATACTGAACACTTACCCCTTACCTAGCAAGGAAACAGCCATACCTCTTTGTAAATAAAGAGTATTTTTAGCTTGAGATTCCAGAGCAATTTAGTGCAAGGCCCAGGGAATAGCATGATTACTTTGAGCGAGGGTCAGAAAGCTTTTCCGGTAAAAAGACAGCCAGCCAGTCTTCCCCGGTTCCTGGGTTCTGTTCCCTGCTGCGGTCATGCAATGCCACCCTTGTGAAGGATGATTGTGTCTTGCATTTTAGGAAAGTTTTAAGGACACTAAGATCTCAATTTTACAAATTTAAGTGCCATAAAACATTCTTTTGAGTTTTTCCCAACCACTCAAAAAAAAAAAAAAAAAAAGAAAAAAAAAAAACCTAAGAACATCTCTTAGGCCTGGAGCATGGCTATAATTCTAATACTCGTGAGTGAGAAATAGGAAGATTGTCACAAGTTGGAGGCCAGCCTGGTCTACAAGTCCCAGGCCAGCCAGGGCTATATAGCAAGACATTGTCTTGAAAAGTCAAATCAGGCCTACAGATAAAGTTCATTGGGCAAAGTTCTGGCATGCTTGAGGCCCTGGGATCAATCCTAGTACTACATAAACTATAGAAGTTGCATATGCCAAGAGAAATGAGGATTAGAATTTCAAGTTGCCCTCAGCTATATAGCGAGTTCCAGGCTAGCATGGGAACACATAAGACACTGGCTCAATAAACAAACAAACAAATAAAACTATTCTTATTTCATAGTAGGCGAGATCTGAAAAGGGCCCGTACCTTACAGCCCCTGCCTTTGAGTATCCAATATATACAATATTTGAATCCTGCATCTACTTCCTTGCTCATACTTTTCTCCTCCTACCTGACTGGAGGAGGAGGCTCCTGGAGCTTCCTTGCCTCTCTGAACCATGGCAAAGACTAGGAACCCAAACTCAGTGGAAAGAAGTTTCTGGGCTGTAGAATTTGGAGGGTCACAAGGCTAAGACCCTGCTGAGGTCTCACCAGCAAAAGATGGTGGCATAAGATGGGGCTTGACGGGGCATAGGAATCTGTGGCCTGTGTTTCTATGTCTCAAGCAAGCCAGTTTTCTGTCCAAGGTTCTTGAGAATGACAGAGCAGAGCTGAGACCAGAAGTGAGTTTGTGACATGGAGCTCAATGTCCTTTCTGCTCCCCACAGCTACTGGGTACCACTGTCAAGGAAGCCAACAGCACACTCTGCCTGCCTGGCTTGGTGATGAAGCCGCATTAGAGAATCAGCTCAGAAAATGCCACCCAGCTCAAATGCAACAGTTCAATCAGGGGAAGGCTCTGTGACCTCCTGGCTGGCCGTAGCTAGTCTGGAGACCCTGCCCTCCAGCCACACACCTGCCTCCTGGCAATGAATCCCACCAGCACATGGAAAGGACAGCTATGTCCCCTAGGTCTGTCCACACTGCAAGAGTTTCCTTGGCTGGATGGCTGTCACCAGAGGAAAGTAAGGCTTGGTTCCTGAAGGGACTCCCCAGACACAAGAGGGAGCTATATAACGTGTGTAGGCAGAAATCAGCAGCGCTCTCAGGATTTCCTTTAGAGGAGATTCAGGTGCAGGGCCAGAAACCCCGTTCACCACCACCCCTCAATAATGACGACGGGAAAGGCACCAGGCTGAGGCCCAGGGAAGACATGACGTCACTGCAATCCTCATAGCCACAGGAACCACTGCAAAGCCGGGAGGCTGAGGCTAGCGGGGAGCAGATTGCTCGCCCAAAGTCATTGAGTGTAGGGGCGGATTTTATACTAAGCATCAGCCTGCGCCAGCGGCCAGCAGGAGACACACACATGTAAATGATGAGCGAACAAGTCAACCCGCATCTTCTGGGCCATTCTTTCTGCTTCACCTGTTTCCAGGGAATACCAGCTAATGGCGGCGAGAGGGAGGACATGAGTTCAAATCTCTGGGATCTATGGAAAAGCCAGACACAGTGGAGTAGGCTTAAAATCCCATCATCAGGCAGCAGAAACAGGCGAATATAAGGACAGGTGGCGGGCCAGTCAGCCTGACCAGAGGGTGAGCTCCAGGCTCAGCAAGAGACTCTGATTTAAAAAAAAAAAAAAAAAGGGTGGTGGTGCAGACACCTGACATCAGTCTCTGGTCTACACACAGTGGGCTTTTTTGTTTTTTGTTAAAGAAGGGTCAGCTTAGCATGGTGCCATATGCCTTTAGTTCCACCATTTGAGTGGCAAAGGCAGGCTGGGTGGCAAAGGCAGGCCGATCTCTGTGAGTTCAAATCCAGCCTGGTTGACATAGTGAGTCTGAGGACAGCCAGGGGTTTGTAGAAAGACCCCTCCTCAAAAGGGGAATTCAGTATATCCAAGGTGTACATACGCAGGAAGAGAGTATGTATCACCATGGTCCCTTCCAAAGTTTGGGACAATGTCTTCCACGGCAGAGTGTCCTGACTTACCAGGGTCCTGCTTGCTGTCGGGCAACTGTGTGACCCTGACCTGCCTCCCAAACCCACCTCCTCAGCTGACAGGGCCTTGGGAGCATTGGGGGCAGATACTTCCTGCAGGCAGTAGGTTAGGCAGAAAAGCACACACTTTCTCCCTCCTTCTCCCTCCTGCTGTGCCACAGGCTAGCTCAGGCCTGACCACCAGCCCTATAGTGATTCTGGGCCTCTGGCCACCTGGGAGCTGCAGTGTGTGTGTGTGTATGCGCGCACGTGCTCATGTGCACTCATAAGCACATGCCGCTGTAGGAACCAGGGCTAACCTTGGCGTGTTCCTACCCTCTGAGACGGGGGAAATGCCTACTCAGCAGCCAGTACCCAGAGAGCGAAGGTGAAGGGTCCAGGGAAGGAGAGAGAAAGGGTTATTGGGGGACACAAAGCCCAGGGAGAGAAACGTGACTGATTCTCAGAGGAGTGAAGTTAAGCAGGTAGGTCTGGAACCCAGCCAGCCAGGCCCTCGTGGACAGCGGAGCAGAGCAGGGACCTGCTAAAAGGCTGAAGTCCCGCAGCTCCATGGCTACCTGACTGACAGGGCCTAGCCAAGAGCGCTGGCCCTTCCTGGCATGCTTCCATTCCTCTCCCCCCCTCTCTTATAGAGAACCCTCCTCTCCAACCTAAAGGGACAAACCTTCAGTCCAGACTCAGCCCCAGGGCATCGCCGAGAGACTGACTTTCCCAATTCTTACCACAGGGGCTTCCATGTGTTATCTTACACCACTCACATAATAGCCTCCTTATCAGAAGCCCCTCTTCACACAGGACACTGAGGAAGTTCAGGCTGGGAGGCACGGGGCCCAAAAATGGCTTAGGTGTGGCCATCCTTCTTCCCCTCCAGGTCCCAAACTCAGGAAAGGAGGAATCAGAGGAGGAGGAGGGATGAAGGGGAGGCTAGACCCAGAAGACACACATCAGGCAGGCTCTGGGAGCAGGATGGAGTAACTAGCAGAGAACACACAGTCTGTAGGGAAACACAGCCCCATTCCTTCTAGATCCTAGGGCAGGGAGCCCCTCTGTGCACAATCCCAGACTAGGAACTGATTTGCTTCTCAGATCTTGTCCCTCTAGTAAAGCTTGGTTCTGCCTGGCACAGGACAGGGGAGCCCGATCACTGAGAGAACTACCCCAATCACCCTTTCTGAGGATTCCAGCACAGGGTGGGTCCTGCCCAGGTGGAGCAGGGTTGAGAGCAGGCTTGGGATCAGCTAGAAGGAGACAGATCACACCTCTACATCCCCTTGGGAGCATTCATCCCCCAGGGTCTGTTCCCTGGCTAGTGAAATGGTGATAACAGCAATCATGAAATATCATGAGATTATTGTGACACCTTGCTTGGCACACAGCAGGGACTGGAGGGAGACAGGAGCTTGGCTGGGGCAAAGGAAACCTCTCTCTGGGTCTTTTACCGTGCACACCAAGCCCACAACCGCAGTTGCCTGTTAGCCACATCCCAGATGATATCCCAGGCCCAAAGCATGATAAAAGCATGAGCTGTCCAGGATACAAGGATTTGGCTCTCCCAGCACCCTCACCCCCACCTCACTGTGTGCTACGTGTCTATGCTGAATCTCACATCTAATGTGGTGGGGGCCGGCTGGTAGTGAACCACAGGGCCCAGGCCACAGACTGCAGCAGGGTAGGATGGGGAAGCTTGTTGTGGGCTGAGCTGGGATGGAAAAGTCAAAAGGTTCTGCGGACAGCCTTTATCCTACAATTCTACCCACCCCTGCTCCTGTGAAAGGCTTCGGGAGAAATAAATGAGGCCACTGGGGCCTAGAGGGGCGCTGACCCCTCAGTACAGAAAAAAACAAAAAACAAACCACAAGGCATTCAGAAGCCAGTGGCCAGTCCCCCAACAGGGTGGAACAGGGCCTCTGAGTCACCCCATTTTCAGAGTCCGGTTTGCGTCCTCCAAACACAGCAAGCTACGACTTCTGAACCCAAAACATCCACCCACCTTTTCCACACTCTATCATCCCTGTCCCTAGCTCATGAAGAGGGAGGGTCACTGCCTCTCTGGACTTCCCCAAGAGAGAAGAGACGCGTTCTCTAGCGACCTTATTCACCACGGAGCCAATGCTGGAAGCTGCGTGCTTCACCTGTCCTCGGTTTGCCCCAGGTCTCTGGCCTACCACCCACGGCCTCTGGGGCTGGAAAGTTCACTAAAGCCCAGAAAGCCCTTCAACAAGGCATTCCGGCCCTACACTCCAGGGCCCTGTCGTTAGCCGGGATTCCTGACCCTTGTCCTTTCCATAAGGAACGCACTTAGCGTCCGGCTTGTGCCTGGGTGGGAACTTTTGCTTTTGTAGGCTTCCGACAGAGCTCGGGGTCAAAGTGAGTCCCTGATCAAGAGTCCCCGCCGGGCACACATTCTGCCTCAGCACCTGGAACTTGGGAGTGGCTTTCCCAGGGCATCCTTCACCCCCCCAAAACACAAGCGCGCCCAGTTATCGCCAATCGCCCACAACAGCTAGGGAATTTTGCTCGAATCGCTCTCTCCAGCGCAAAGGCAGACGGCCCCTTTAAGGGCTGCCCAGCTTACCTTTGCTCAGCTTGCCCGGCGCGGTGCCCCTCTCTAGCCGCCGCGGTCTCAGCGCGTGTCCGGGTCGCGGAGAGCCGGCTCGCGCCCGCCGCGGCCGCACTGCCAAGGCTGGGTGACCTGCCCCGCGCCCCACGCCCTGCCGGGGTCCCTACTCAGGACCCTGACTCTCCTGGCTCTCGAAAGGTGAGTGGTATCCCCCCCCCCCAAAAAAAAGCTGCAACCTGAGCTGCGGGAGGAGGGAGAAGGGAGGGGTGCAGGAAGGTGGGGAAGAAGAGGAGGAGGAGGAGGAGGAAGGCAAAAGCCCGGCCCCAGCCAGAGTTTTTCACGTGTACAAGTTGACTCCGCCCTTGTCCGGACCGGCCCTGCCCACAGCCGCTGCCAATCCCCTGCTCTCGCTCTGTCCTTGTTGCCACCCCTTTCTCCCACTCTGAAAACTAGGGCCGGTGCGTCTTCCTGTTCCCCTCACAAGCTGGCCCTGGGTACATGGTGAGGTCCTCTGGTTTGGACCACAAGGGGACAGGTCTCTAAATGCCCCTACCCAACCTGCTGTGTGCCAACTTGCCCCCTCCCGCCCAGTGCCTATCACCTAAGACTAATATTCAAGCACAGGGCATAGGGCATGGGCCATTCTCCTGTCTCCGAATCCCCCCTCCCTGCCCCCAGCTCTGCCTCTCCATGTCATGGAGGAAGAGTTCCTTCCCCCACTGCATTCCACTTCCACTGTGAAGAGGAACTGTCTTTTTTGGCCAACTGAGTCATCTAAGAAGCTCTGCAGATAGCCAGTGCTAATTCAGTTCTCATTTTACACAAGGGGAAACTGAGTCCCAGAAAGGAGACTGAAGGGGCCCAAAGTCCTGCAAGGTATTCACAGGGGATCAAGTTGAGAACCAGGTCAATTATCATCCTACCTGCACCATCTAACTTCAGGGGTCAAAAGAACAAATGCCCCCTGGGGGGTACTGGAGAGATGGTTCAACGGTTAAGGGCACTGACTGCTCTTGCAGTTCCCATTACCTATATGACAACTCATAACTGTCTGTGACTCCTGTTCTAGGGGATCTGGCCCCTTCTTCTGGTCTCCATGGCACCGAGAACATATGTGGTACACACGCATAGATGTAGGTAAAACACATATACACATAAGCTAAAAATGAATATCTTTTTTTTTAAAGCACACAACATCAAAAAGCTGGAACAGCTTGAAGGACAGTGCTCTCAGGCAGGGCCCTCTAGTCTTCCTTCCTGTGCTCTGAGGGGTCCTCCGACACAGGCCTATGCCCTAGAAGACAAGACTTCTACAACCTGGGTGCTCTTGAGAAGGGCGCTTTGAATCCAACTCTTGGCTTAGGAGGGTGTGGTGTTGGGAGTAGGGCAGTCTTCTGAAAGACATGGGCCTGAGGTCACAACCACAGCTGGAGACAGGAGAAAAAAGACACAGGGCCTAAGCATGAGAGTGACCTCGGGGGGCTGACATCCCACAAAGGGCCTCCCAACTCTAGGCTACCTGTTTTCTCTACCAGGGCATAGAGATTTCTCTAGGCACGAGTGCTTTATAAAACTCTGTCTGCCACAAGCTGAAGGCTTCAGAGTGCTGCTGCAGCCAGAGCCTCTGGGTTGGGGGCAGAAGATACAGCCTGTCCTGCTGTATGACTAAGTAAGAGGAAAGGGAATGAGGTGTAGTGGCCCAGGCCTGTAAACCCAGCAGGCAGGAAGAAAACACAGGTCAGCCTGGTCTCCAGAGTGAGTTCCAGGCCAGTCAAGGCTGCCCAGTGAGGCCCAGTCTCAAGAAGACGAAGAGGAGGAAGTTGAGGAGGAGGAGGAAGAGGAGGAAGAGGAAGAAGAGGAGGTGAACAGTAACAGCAGGGAGTAGGGAGGCAATGCCAAGTTCAGGCAGGGCTGGAGGGCTGGACTATGGCTAAGTATCTAGGGGATTAGAGATGATGAGACCAAAGGGTAGAGATTCAGAGAGCCAGGGGGTAAGATCAAAAGGTCTCAACAAGCAGTTTCTGAGGATCTTCTGCATGTCAAACAGTAGTCAGGCCCCTGAGCGCAGAGGATATATAAAACCCAGACCCTAGCTTCCCCCAGGAGCGCGTGGGGAAGGGAAGCAAACTGGTGCTCAAGTCTGTTTTCTGTTGCTGTATCAAATGACTGAGATAGCCATCTTATAAAGGGAACATGGGAGGGAGGAAGGGAGAGAGAGAGAGAGAGAGAGA
>NC_022013.1:22628186-22652316 GCF_000317375.1 Microtus ochrogaster
GCACGGAGAGAGAGAGAGAGAGAGAGAGAGAGAGAGAGAGAGAGAGAGAGAGAGAGAGAGAGAACACAAGGTTTTGGAGATTCCAGTCCATGAACAAATGACTGCTTTCGAAACCATGACAGCATAGTACGTCACGGTTAGGAGCAGGTGGAAGAGCAACGCCACTCGTCTCACGGCTTGGAAGTCAAAGAGGGCAAAGAATAGAGCTGGGGTCCTACTGTCCCCTCAGGGGTACAAGTTCAGCGGCCACGAAGCCCTGAAGTGTGGCCTGCAGCCCAGGGGTCAGTGTTGGATGGCCCAGGGACAGTCCCTGTGCTCCGCCTGAGCTGAGGGTTACTGGAAGGGAAGCCGGGAGGGAAGAAGGGTCGTTCTCTTTTCCCAGCAGGGGTGATACTAAAACCAGGATGACATGGAGTAGCATAGAGCATCTCAGGAAAGACATCTCACCAGGTCACCTTGGGTCACTCCAGTGACCGAGTGGAAGGCTGCTAGTGGGGGCGAAGCCAGAGATGGCAATCCCAGTCGGGGGCCAATCCCCGTGAAAAGAGAGGCCGTCATAGACTGTGACAGTCCCAGAAGTGGAGAGAGGGGACCTGATTTGAGAGCTGGTTAGAACACTCACAGAACCGTGTGTCTGTTTGTGCCGCAAGATCAAAGAGTTAAGAGAGTCAAGGTTGGGGGCAGCAGTGTGATGGGCTGGACAGGGCCTTGAGGCTTCTTCAGTGTGCCCTCACACCCAGCCCTCCTTTGGACCACTATGTGATCTTGGGCCTAATTTGGCAAATCTATAGGAGAAAAACACTAAAGTCAATCTTATGATTGTGGTATATATCAGAGATCGTGTATGGTAAAGGCCTAGCCCAGGGCTTGGCTCACAAGGACTCCGTAAGCAGTAGAGGTAACTACCATCCTTTGCCTACCAAAAAAACATTTCTGAAGTGCTTGCTGTATGTAAGATGCTGGGTTGTTGGGCTCAGCCTGTTCTCGTGCAACTCATTGTCCGCTGGGAGAGAGGCATGCAGAGGGACTGTCACATGCCGAGACAATGTTGGCTGGGGCCAAGGACAGCAGCTTTATTCTGCCCCAGCATCCCTTGACAAAGGACAATGACAGCAAGCGTAAACAATACAAGGCTAGTTGCCTGGCTCAAGATGGTCAAATCATCCCATCTCCATTCGGGAGTTCCATTCAGAATTTTGAAGTCACCCCCTTTTAAAGGGGGCGATTTCAAAAGGTCTTAGCGGGGCTCAGGGCTGCAATCCCAGCTCGTCCGAAGGCTGAAGAAGCAAGAGGATGAAAAGTTCAACACATGTCTGGTCTACATGTGGAGTCCAGTCCAGTCTGGGTGTCTAAATAATACAAAGGGCCTAGGGGTATAACTCAGTGGTAGAGTGCTTGCATTGCAGGTATAAGGCCCTAGATTCAATTTCCAGTGCCAATAATAAAAATAATGATAAAAAAAAATAGAGTCAATGTCTCAGCTGGCATGGTGATCCCAACACTGGGGACACTGAGACAAGAGGATATAACGAGCTGGAAGCTGGCTTAGACTACTCAGAGGTGAGATCTTGTCTCCAAAAACCTAAACGAAGGCGGCACCGGTGGCTGTAATGGGTATCTAGACAGACAGAGAATGACACACAGAGCGTCAACAGTCCCAGAAAAAGCCCTGGGAAGAAGGGTTAGCTAGATAAGAGTGAAGGTCTGACGTGGCAGGGCCCCAGCTGAGTCCTGAGTATGCCGTGGGCACTTCATGTCCATCCAGGCATAGGAGCTGACGATGTGACACTTGAGACACCCTCATCTGCTCCCCATCTGTGTCCTCCCGAGACTGCCTTCCAAAGCGTTCGCTGTCCTCCCTCAGTTCTGCCAGTTTCCCTGCACACATCTCTCCAGACAGTTCGGTAGCTACAACACTAGCTGGCACTAAGGCAGGACGGCCAATCTGCTAGTCTCTAATCAAGACCTCCGGCTGTAAAGCCCCAAAGACCGAGTGACCTTGTCTTGTTGTTTTCTATCTGTGCAGGAGATGGTAACAGGCCCTCTCTCATGAGGCTCCGTGAGTTCAGAGAGATGTAAACTTGGCACCCGACACCCCATCAATATTCCCCTTCCCTTCTCTGCAGCCCATGTGTCTCCATCCTCACAGAGGATCAGACAGCAGGCTCTCAACTGAGAGTGTTCCTAGCAGCCCCACTCCTGGGGTCTCTCCTTCAGCATCTCCTTCTTTCTATCTGGGAGAACTTGGAGTATTCGTGGGAGGCCCAGGGTGGTCCTTGTAGCAGCATGATTCCGGCAGACCTGAGCAGCAAAGGGTGGGGGTGAGGAGCAGCCCAACTCCCCCCTTTCTGTTCTGAGCTCTGCAGATAGGATGGTGTCCTGAGGTGCCTGAGGGATATGTGGGGGATCTGGAAACTGCTCTCCCTCACAGACTGTGTGGGCAGCACATTTGAATAATTTCTGTAAACCCAAAGTTCAAGCTTGTTCCACTTCTTTCCCCAGAAGGCTACAGGGAGAGCTTGGCTGGCTGTGAAGCTCTTCTGGTGAGCAGTGCGCATGTGCATACACACATACAGACACACACACACACACACACACACACACACACACACACACACGTAGGTGGCCTCCAGAAGCCTTTCAGGGACCCTTGGAAGGCTAGAGACCCAAGCCTTCCATGAAGATGCAAGACTTACTCTAGTTATCCAGGGCCCAGTCTCAATTTTTCTCTTCAGCAGAATGGTGCAGTAGGAATGTCCATATCTTGGGGCATCAGGATTTAAAGGGACAAGGCTCCCATAGGCTGGACAAGCTGCAAAGCCGTCTGCTTGAGACTGGGCAGTCCAAGGTTTCAAAAGCAGGAAATGACAATCAGAGAGGTTTACTCTAACAACAGTCATGTCCTTGGCAGGGAGAACAGAGAGGGACTGCAGAGACCTGAGGATAGACCAACATGCCTCAGCCCAAGTGGCCTCAGATCTAATAATCAGTGGGGACAACAGGACAGGGCTGGACAGAGCCCGTTTTAGTCCCTGATCATTGTTTTCCAATGATGTGCAGAGATAGGCAATAATTTGCAGAAAAATGTCATTCCAGTGTGATTTCAGCTGAGTTCAGGATTTCTGGTTTTATCACTGTACCAGGTATCCTACCCAGGCATGTGTATGTTCATGTATGTACACATACAGACACACACACACTCCTTGCATAACTACTCTAGACTTCATTGGAATGACAGCTTCATCCCCAGAGGGCTTTGCGGCAGGGTAGACATACCTGCCTTGTTGACCCTGGCAATCATCAAATTAGAACCCCACCCCTGCATTCAGCAGCAGTCCCAACACTTACCTCTCTCTCCCTCTCCCTCTCCAGATTGATGCATTACCATGGCAACAAAGCCATCCCACAGAGCCTGAGTAAATGGGAAGGTGTCCCTTAGCAACAAGACTGGAGCAGTGGTTGGGGAGGATGCTGGTGAGGTTGGCGGGGAGGGCAGGCCACTGAGAAGATCTCCCGGCAGGGTCCAGAGGAACAGTTCTTGGAGCTGGGTCTGAGGCTTGCCCATTCCTGGAATGGGGCTGAAGATTCGTCCCTGTATTACAGGGATGTACAGTCACTTTCCGACTTGGGAGCAACAGATTTGTCTTCTCAGAAAACCTTAAGGAATTTGAAAACTTTTGGGAACAAGAGTTGGTTGATTGCTAGAAAGTCATAAGCCAAACCCTAAGACTCATGGTGTAAGTTCACTTTAGAGCTGGCCTCAAGTCCAGTAGGAAACATCTACTCAGTTATGTGCCCCGTGAAGAAGCCAGGTATTGGTTTCAGATGTGAGAACGTCCTGCTGAAAGCCTGTGGACGTGTCCAGGAGAGTATTGGGTGGACCAGGAGGTGGGAGACAGAGGTGGCTCACTGCCCTGGAGAGGCCAAAACCCGAGGGCTGCACTTGGAAACTGACCCCGACTTTCACCTCTTATAACTCTTGCTTCAGTTGGCCACCAGAGACAGTAACTGAAAGCAGATTTCTGACAGCCGTTTCCTCTGCCCAGCAGCTTCCAGCGGTTCCTGATAGTGGCCTTTGGAATCTGATGGCCCCCTTACCAAAGTCAAAGCCACAGAAGCACAGCCTTTTCATTTTGGGGGGCTGTGGGCCTCTTCAAGCTCAAGCAGGGACTTTGTCATAGAGGCGTGACACACCAGGTCCTTTGTGACCTGTCCGTGCCTTCCTCAACTCCCCTTGACTTTTTCCCTCTTACGGTGCATGTCCAGGTGCATGAAACTATGTCCACCTCCCTGGTGTGCAACTCTGCCGCTCTCATTCCTACCTGCTAGGGAAGCTTTCTCCTTCCCCTCCTAGCCTACCAGACTCTTGTTCATTCTTTACAGCCCAGCTCAGTGACTGTCTCCCTGGCACACACGGCCCCTGATGCTGTGTGGACAGGCTTGGTCTCTACCTTCCATCTCTGTGTGTCTTTTAGTGGGTTGTGAGTCGCTCAAGAGACTGTGTCTTGCCCCAGCAACCAGCACAGAACAAACAGGGTTCTCCAGATCCTGGAGAACCAAGATGGTGGAACTGAAGAACAAGAGCTAACCTGAGAAGAGGGGGAGCAAACCAGAAGGTAGGACAAGGGCCAAGAAGAGGGGAGACAATGAGGGGAGTCGGGAGGAGCGGAAGGTCCAGGCTGTTAATGACCACAAGGCAGCATTAGAAACTCTGGGTAGATGGCCTGCTGCCTTGGTTTGCCCAGGACTTGCTCAGTTCTGGCGTGAGATGGGCCTTATCACCTGAGTGGTGACCTTTTCCAGGGCAGGTCTGGAATTAGGACTGAGTACTAGTCTAAGAGGTGAATGGAGGGCTGGGAAGGAAGACTGAGGGCATTGTGGATGCTAAGTCACTCAGACCTAAAGGAGGAGGAACCTGACAGTGTGCCAGTCTCCCAGGCTGTCTCCTGCCTTTTACCCTGCAGAGAAAGCAAACAAAGCGAATTGCAGGACATCCTGTTCACGCTTAATGGCTTCTTCCTTAACGCCAGGCCCCAAGCCCACTACCTGGGTCACTGCCCCAGTCCCCAGAAGACGAGTGGCCCTGTGCCTACTGACAGGCTGGGCAGGCATTGGAGGCTTTATTCAGTTTGCACCGTGGTTCCTGCTTAGATTAAGGCAGGTCTTCTCTGTAGACGTGTTATCTAGAATCTCATTTGGGGGCTGGAGTGTGGCTCAGCAGTAGAGTGGTTACCTGGCTGGCTGAATGAAGGCTTTGTGTTGCATCTGATGCCAGCACTATGCAAGCACAAACGCATTGCATTGTATAGACAACCCAGCTTGAAAGCAGGGATGGGCCTCCCCGGTCCTCTTGACCTCAGGGATGGGCCTCCTGATTTCTCTCCCCCTCAGGGATGGGCCTCCTGATTTCTCTCGCCCTCAGGGATGGGCCTCCCTTGTTTTCTTCCCTTCGTAGATACTAACTGCTACTTTTTCAGTGGTGGAGCACTTCTCCTGGGACCCCAGCCTCCTGACTTCGTAAGGGTGGGGAATGTTGCACCCTGAGCTTAGGAGAGCTCTAGATGTGACTTTAGCTCTTTGTAAAAACAGTTTACAAACCCATCCTATGGACTACGGAAGAGGGACATATGAAATGCAGGGGCAAGAGACGCATTCATCTAAGAAGAGAATCTCCGCACACTAGCGTGCTAGAGCGGTCCTGCCTGCTTCCGCTCTATCTGCGTGACAAACTGCTACTTTGTGCCTCGGCCTCTTCGTCTGTAGAATGGGTAGAAGAGTGCCATTCTTCTGGGGTCATGTGCTGACGGATGGACGGTGACTGAAGATAGCTCAGGGTGGTTCTTACTGCCGTCATTTCCCTGAGAGTCCACCGTGTTCAAGACCTGCGGTCCCCCGGCAGGTGGGGAGGGTCACCGAACCAACAGCCCTCTCAGCCAATCATATGCGGTTCTGCCCAAATTATCTGCAGGCCTGGGGTCTCAGGTGGGAACCAGAGTACACAGACTGAAAGGCTAGGGGAGAGGGATTCATCCATGCACCTCTGGGGAAAGGTCGTCCATGCTGGGTACAGACCTTCTAGTCCAGCTGCTTTGGGGGGGTCACCTGTGCTCCTGTCAGGAACCCCCCTCCCCCCATGCTGTATGAGCCAACCTGAGAAACCCATTGGATGAGCTGTGGTGGAATCTAACTTTGGTTTGTTACTGGGACATCAGAAGGAGGGAGCTGCTGTTGTTTACATTTTCCCCCAGGGAAGGAATTTTAGCTTTTAGTGGCAGACTAATAAGGGGAATCATTAGCTGTTGTCAGTTTTCAGAGAGAAAATTTTTCTGAGGGTCTCCGAAGGTTCTAAGAGCTTCCCCCTGTAGGTGACAGACGCCCCCCACATACAATGTGGCAGCTTCTGAGGCAGGTGCGGAGGAGGAACTGTCGGGAGATGCATTTGAGATCCTGACTTTCCTCTCTGCGTCATCCTGTGCCAAACAGTGTCCAAACATGACACTGCTCTAAACAGCCACGTGGAGTTAGAGGCCGCTGAACTCACCCACTGGGCCACCGAAGAGCGTGCCATGTTGCAACACGTTGAGAGAGACCAGAACTCAACCCCCTGAACCCTCAGTTGAGTCAGAAAAAGTCAAAGAGGCTTTTGCTCTGATGAAGCTAAAGGCGCTCACCACCACTGCAATCAGGCCCCTTAAATTACAGAGCCCACCTGCCAACGGCCTGGTACCATCTCATTAGACGGGTGCCGAGAGAAGGTGCCATATGCCCTGTGGGAGCACCTGACCGCCAAGTTCCTGCTCCGTAATTAAACCCCAAACCCCAACCTCACCCCCTCCTCACCCCCTCTCAGGAAACAACAAAGTTGCCTCCCCTGCTCCAGGCAAGAGAAACTCAAGCTGAGAATCATGCGCTTCCAGCTTGGCCCTCCCATGACTATGGGGTTCTAGGAGTCTTGGGGAGATCAAGTAAAACAGAGGGTACCCAGAACTCAGCAAAGCCAGCAGGACACACTGGCTTCCAGGGGACTCTGAGGGTAGACTTTAGGAAGTGAGTTAGAAAGAGGCATGGTGGGACACTGAGCTGTCTCAGTAGGTAAAAACCCTTTTCATGTAAACTGATCTCCTGATATCCATCTCCAAGGAAAGGGAGAATCAGTCAACAACCCTGGCAAGGTGTCCTCTGAATTCCATACGTGTGCCATGGCATGTACCTGAGGGCATGCGTGCGCGCGCGCGCGCGCACACACACACACACACACACACACACACACACACACAGTAATCCTGGCTCAAAGTTTGTTCTAGAACAGTTACGCACACCCACACACACCCCCCCTCCCCACTCCACTGAAAGATGCATGGATACCAGTGACGGACAGAGTCAGCTGGGATACTCTCAGAGCCTTCTGGCCAGAGCTGTGTGAGACGTGTCTGGCTGACAGGTCCACCTGGCATGGAGGCAGATGTGTGGTAGGAGAAATGGATTGGCAGGCAAGGTCCCTCACTAGAGAGGCTTCCATAGCGACAGAGTGGTCGGCTGACTGGACAGCGGGGAGGTACCAAGCGATTAGCTTGGCATAAATGCCCTCATGGCTCCAGCCAGCCGTGACCACTAGCCATAGAATAGAGGAATGGACAAGGCCAGCAGTCCTATGCAAATCCTGTTGCCCAGGGTAAGGTATGGGGCTGGAGGAAGGCCAGCAACAGCCTGGGCTGGGAGGGAAGCACCTCTTCCCCATCCTTACCCCGACTTCTCTGGTCTCCTTTCTGAGCCTCCTGGGCCTGTATGATGCCAAGTTGTATGGGAAGAACAGAACTATAAAGAAAGCTGCCCACGCCGGGCGATGGTGGCACACGCCTTTAATCCCAGCACTAGGGAGGCAGAGGCAGGCGGATCTCTGTGAGTTCGAGGCCAGCCTGGTCTACAAGAGCTAGTTCCAGGACAGGAACTAAAAAAGCTACGGAGAAATCCTGTCTCAATAAAAAAAAAAAAAAAAAGCTGCCCAGCCTAAGGGAGAAGGTGAGTTTACCGAGACAGACAGGATCGGGGCTTCCAGACCTCTATAGTAGAAATAAAAGATATGACTGTGGCTAGCTTTGTTTTGTTTGGTTTTTTGTTTTTTTTCGAGACAGGATTTCTCTGTGTAGCTTTGGAGCCTGTCCTGGAACTAGCTTTTGTAGACCAAGCTGGCCTCGAACTCACAGAGATCCACTTGCCTCTGCCTCCTGAGTGCTGGGATTAAAGGTGTGTACCACCACCCAGCTCAGCTAGCATTTTAAATTAAAGTCAAGCACTAGATTGTATAAAGCTCCTAGCCAGAGCCCAGGAATTTGTCTCTGCTGTTACAGCCAGGAAGTGCTCAGAACCCTCTCCACCCCAAAGTGATGCTGGCTCTGTTTGGCACCATGCCAGTGCTGATTTTGCCCTCCACCCCCAATCTGGAGATGGAGAGGTACAAACAGCCTTGTGGTCGTGAGTCATGGCCTCTGAGGGTTAGCACAACCCAGAAAATGCCTAGGCAGGTTGTGTCCCCTCACCACTTGTTCAAGTCCCAGCTGTCGGACAGGGCTGGGTCCAGCCAGACATGTACCGAGGGCCAGTGGGAAAGCTACTGTCTGAGGCCCAGCATTAGAGAGACAGCAGGGTGTCTTTGCAGTCACCCCAAATGAACCCAGCCCTGGGAAGATTGTAGTCTGGAGTTGTTGCTGATTTCCCTAATCTCCTCTCAGGCCAACTTCCCCTTTTCCTGCAGCCTGGGAGCCCCTGGGGCCCCAGCACAGCCAGGTGTGGCTTGAGTGATCACAGGGCCTATAGAACAGGGAGGGGTGAGCAGGGGTCAGCATCTGGGGTCACCGTGGACAGGCACAGGACACTGAGGAGTGAGGAAGAGGAAAAGGCCTAGCCTTATATCGGGTTTCTTCCGGGATGAGCCACGTGACCCAGTACTGTGAGCCCCTAGAGTTTCCCTGGAGTAGAACCTGGCTATACGGAGGGACAGATTTCAGACCTACTCACTGGAACCCATCTGAGTGATCAGCTTGGTCCGCAGACCTTCTGCTTGAATGATTCAGGCATGTCTGAATGTGCGGTCACTAACAGGTGACCAAACAATGGTGGCGTGACCGGGTACAATACCTAAAATACCAGGCCGTCCTGAATCAGACAAGTGCCAAATGGATTGGCAAGAAACCAGCCCCTCCAGAGGCCTGCATTCCAAGGGCCCAGCCCAGCCTCACAAGTTGGTGGCACCAGACAGAGGCTCATGTAGCCAGGGCAAGGAAGAAATTTGTGGCTTGCACTTCCCCAGAGCTACTGATGGCCCAGGGAACCTGCCAACACAACAGCTCCCGTGGGCACTGCTATCTTTGAGCATTTCTTCCCAGGATCCCTACCACTCATGAGCCATGACTGACTGCTCTTAATTAAACAACTGGTAAATGAATTTAAGCCAATATTTACTCCTGGAGAGATAGAAGGAGCACACGTCATCCGGGCAACTGGAGGTCAGTGGGCCAGGCTTCGCTCTTCTCTGGAATGGCGGGAGGTACTCAGACGTGAGGTTTCCTTCCACCCACCCCTTTGCCTTCTCTTCCCCCCAGGATAGGAAAGTCTGGAGGGGGATCTTTGTCCCTGAGAAGAATAAGAGAAGGTTGAACAGAGGAGGGATTTCAAGGCAGGGCTCAACAGAAACACAAACCACCCTCTTGAGACCCAAAGCCACCCAGAACAGTCCTGACCAGGAACCCAGATGGAAGCTTCCAGAAAAGGAGGCATCCTACAAGAAAGGATTGGCCTCTTTTCCCTGAGAGGAGGCGAGGGGCAAGGCGGGGACCTGGGTGAGAGTTTTGTTGAGTGATAGGATAAAAGAGGGCCCTCCATGAGCACAGGCAGGCAGCTGCCTCCTCAGAAGGGAGGACTGCGATGCTGGGAAGAATCCAGCAGTGGGCCAGACGCTGGCACATGTCTTTCATCCCAGCGCTCGGGAGGCAGAGGCAGGCAGATCTCTGTGAGTTCGAGGCCAGCCTGGTCTACAAGAGCTAGTTCCAGGACAGGCTCCAAAGCTACAGAGAAACCCTGTCTCGAAAAAACAAACAAATAAAAAAAGGAATCCAGCAATGGCCGCTTTCCCTCATTCCATCACGGCTGGCATTTTCTTTTATTCCACCCCGCCCCGCAACGCCGCTGCAGCTGCCACCCTGCTGGTGTGAGTAGCAGTAACCCTTGAAAGCCAGGAGGCATCGGCAGCTAACTCCCTGGCACTTGGCACTTGGAGGAGAAGCGAGCAGAGAACGAACAGATCGGAGAAGGGCTGGACAGCCACAGTGCAGACTGGAAGATGAGCTCAGGGGCTGCCCAGAAGAGGTGCGAATGGCAATTATGTAGCAGGTCACATTTACCCCGAGGGTTAAACAAATGCGTTAAACAAATGCTATAATTTTATTTTAGGGATGAGAAGACAGAGGCTAGCAGAGGCGAGTGACTTTCTCTGTCACTCACGTCATGCAGTAGTGTCTATCCAGAGCAGGTGTGCTTTTCGTCTACCACTGAAGCTAGGCTCCAGGGCAAGGCAGCCTGGAGCAGGTCGGGCTCCAGGATGTGTGTGGTGGATTTCTGCCACACACCAGGATGCAGCCCCATCCCCACTGAGATTCTGTGAGTCATAGACCATAGAGTCACTCAAGAAAGAAATGGTCTCTGACCACAGAAGAGTCTGGCATAGATGCTCTTGGGATTGCCTGTGGCCTTGGGCTCTGGGTTGACTCCCTAAGCTTTGCTTTCCGTGGAGGAAATGTGGTCTATTTCTACAGTTGTTTGAAAGTTAAATGAAATCTTGTTTATAAAACATATAGCGTGA
Source organism: Microtus ochrogaster (assembly GCF_000317375.1). Lineage (NCBI taxonomy): Eukaryota > Metazoa > Chordata > Mammalia > Rodentia > Cricetidae > Microtus > Microtus ochrogaster. The sequence goes on from NC_022013.1 coordinate 22,639,042, forward strand.
GCCGGGGGCATGGTTCATTGCTGTGCAATTATGAGGACCTGAGATAGAAATTCCAGCAGTCACATTAAAAGCCCAGTGGCTGTGTGCACACATCCCTCTAACCCTAGTTCTGGGATGTGCTGGGGCAGATCCCCCGACCCCTGAGGCATGCTGATTAGCTCCAGGTTTTGGTGAGATACCCTGTCTCAAAGGGATAAGGTGGAGGGTAATAGAGTAGGACACCCATGGTCTTGTGCACACACTTCAACACACACACACACACACACACACACACACACACGCACACACGCACACACGCACACAGGTACACACACACTGTAGATTGCTTAAGAAATGGTAATTCTCACCAGGAGGTGATGGTGCACACATTTTATCCAGCATTCAGGAGGCAGAGGCAAGCAGATTTCTGAGTTCAAGGCCAACGTGGTCTATATCGTGAGTTCCAGGACAGCCAGGACTACACAGAAAAACCCCATCTCAAAACACCAAGACCAAACAAAACAAAACAAAAACAACAAAAGAGAAGTAATTCTCAGAGCTAGAGAGATGGAGGCAAGAGCACTCGATCCTCTTGAAGAGGACCCAGGTTCACTTCCCAGCACCTTCATGGTAAGTCACAACTTTTTCAACCTCAATTCCAGGGGATTCAATGGCCTCTTCTGGCCTCTCCTGGCCTCCTCAGGTACCAGACATTTGATGCTCATACATACACATAGGCAAATACTCATACACACAAAATAAAAATAAATAAAATCTTTAAAGGGGAAAGAAAGAGTTCTCAGCCTCAGAGTGCGGCTCATTGTGCACTCACCTGGACCTGACTCAGCAGGGTCTCTCAGTGGTCCCACGCCTGGCTGAGTGCCCTATTGCTAGCTTCTTGAGAGTCTTGGTGCTGTTGTTTTGAGACAGTCTTTCTATGGTGCCCGGGCTTGCCTTGAACTTTTTCATCTTCCTTGCCTTAGCCTCTGAAGTTATGGAATGACCAGCATGTAACCACCACACCTGGCTAAATTATTTTTTGCTTTCTTCTTCTTCTTCTTCTTCTTTTTTTTTTTTTTTTTTTTTTTCTGAGACAGGGTCTCTTTGTGTGGCCCTGGCTGGCCTAGAACTTGTTACTTAGGTTCTGCTGGCACCACACTCACAGAGATCTGCCTGCTTCTGTCTCCAGAGTGTTGGGATTAAAAACTAAAGGTGTGCTTCCCCCTCTCCCTCTCCTCCCACCCCCAGGTTTCTCATTAAATTCTTTTTATAAAAAACAGATTTACTTATTATGTATACAGTGTTCTGTGTGCATGTACAACTGCTGGCCAGAAGAGGGCACCATATATCATTGTGAATGGTTGTGAACCACCATGTGGGTGCTGTGACTTGAACTCAGGACCTCTGGAAGAGCAGCCAGTGCTCTTAACCTCTGAACCACCTCTTCAGCCCCTCTTGGTTCAATTCTTAATACCACTGAACAAAAGGCCCTGGCTTCTTTCATTTTCCAGTGGGTCCCCCAAATTATCTAACTCATCCTGGATCTCACTTTGGGTTCAGTTCCCTGAATGCAGAAGGATTGTGGTGTTCAGCTCTAAACCAAGCCCTGTCTCCCCATCATGATGCCCCAGGGGCACCCTGTGTCACTCAGCCCCTCCCAGTGTACCTCTGCCACTTACATGAAATCAAAGCTCGGTGCAATTACATCTCTCCTTGGCCTTCTGGATCCTGCAGAATGATGCTTCCGAGAAGGGGGACTTCACCTGGAGCTTGAGCCCTGGTACCTGGACATCAAGGGGCATTTCCCCAGTGCCACCAGCTCAATTAGGGATCAACTGTCTGTCCAAGTGAGGAGTCTGCCAGTCTCGGGGTGTTGTGGCCCACTCCCCACCAGCTGGAGCAAGGGTTGCAGGAACAAGGTCGGGAGCCAGTCTGCAGACCTGCAGGAGGCGAGCTAGCCCACTGCCTTCTCAGTTCATACTGCTCTAGGCCTCTGACCTCCTAGGTTGCCCCTTAGTTGTTTTTAGACTGCTGCTCCCAGGGGTCCTTGAGCTTGCTAATTTGGTAGCCTGTGCCTCCTGATTTCTGAGAAGCAATACTGCCTGAAGGAGGGGAAAAGGGAGGTGCACTCTCAGGCTGGGAACTGAATTACTCTCCTTTTTAACCCATTTCTAGCTCCAGGGGACATCGGAGTGCCAGCTTTCACTTTTCACAGTGCCACCTACTGTGAGGGTTGAGAGAGGGGACAGATGAAAGGTGCCTGGGGAGAAGCCACAAGGCCTAGGGGCAGGAAGCTCAGTACTTCAACGGGGAAATTCTTGAGCAGAAAGTCACCACTGTTGGATCTAAAGCCTGCCTCTCCTCCAGCCAGCACAGGTGCTGTGTATGTGTGCGCGTGTCTGTGTGTGTGTAATCTAAAGCCTGCCTCTCCTCCAGCCAGCACAGGTGCCGTGTGTGTGTGTGTGTGTGTGTGTGTGTGTGTGCGTGCGTGCGTGTGCGCGCGCGCGCGCGCGCACGCATGTGCCTGCCTGATGCAGGCCACTAGGAAAGCAATGTGTGGGGCAGGAGACCTGAGGGCAGCTTCCAACCCCCAAGTCCTGGAACCTGAAGGAGCCAAGGCAAAGAACATCCCTAAGGGTCCCAAACAGTGAGAGGGTGATGCTGGTGGAGGGGGAGCTGACCCCATCCAGATAGCCGGCTCATCCCACTGTGCCATCCAGATCCAGAGGCTCCGGGGGCAGTATGATGCTGCTGCTCCTGCCCATGTCTCACGCTTAGATCTTGGGGCATGCTCCTGGAACAGAGAGACCTGAGGGCTCCCATTCAGGAATGATCTTAAAGATAAACATCCTATAGTGGACCAGATGGTATGAGTCTGTAACCTCAGCAACTCAGGATGCTGAGGCAGGAGGATGACAAGTTCAAGGCCTGCCTGGGCTACAGAATGACTTTCAGTTCAGTCTGGGTAACTGAATGAGACTTTCTCAGAATAAAAGTGAAAAATTGTAAATAGCCGTATTAACTGTTGTTAAATGTTTCTGAACATTCTCCAAGTGCCAAACACTTCCACGTAATCCAGCACTCACCCAGTTCCAGGAGATAATGCCATCAACATTGTCCTGCATGTACTCAGTCATTGCCTATATATCCATTTAGTTCATATATATTTTAAAGTTTTATTTCTTTATTTGAGACAAGGTCTCACTGTGTAGTCCAAGGTGCCCCACCTGCCTTAACCTCCCTAGCGCTGGGGTCACACACACATGCGCCCCTGAAATAAATAAAACATAGACACAAGGCCACTCAGCTCGTAACCCATCCGGCTGGGATTTGGACCCTGGCAACCTTAGAGTGGGTAGCCCACTCTCCCCACCTCTGCCCCAAAGATCATGGCTTTGAGTTTCTACTTCAGTGTTCTTGTCCATGCATCCGTGGAGCTGATCCAGAGGATTTTAGTTGAAAAGCCCTAGGAGAACCACTTCCTTTTGATTTGGTGTCCCCTTTTTCCTGCCCAACACAGGAGGTAAACCTTAAGTTTGGGACCACAGCCCTGCTTCCCAGTCTCCAAGAACCTCCTCGGTGACCTCTGCTGCCACCTGCTGGCCGTCAGTCTTGGGGTGTTGGAAAGTTCTTTTTCTCTAAGGAACGGCATCCTTTCCCCATGGCTAAGGGATCATTTCTGATGCCTATGGGACTATTTGACTCGCTAGCCTTCTTCTCTTCTGAGATCCAGGGTGGCATATCCTAGTGCACAAGGCTCTAACCCAGGGTCAGAGAGGTGGCTCAGTGGTTAAGAGAACTGACTAGTCTTCCAGAGGATCCAGGTTCAATTCCCAGCATCCACATGGCAGCTTACAGCTGTCTGTGACTCCAGTTCCAGGGGACCTGATACCCATGGCAAAACACCAATGCACATAAACTGAAAGGGGAAAAAGGCTCTAACCCTCCAGCACCCCATAACTCCTCCCGAGTAACACACCCCTGAGTGTATGTAAAAAAAGCCAATGTGTTGACAGAGGTTTCTGTCCCGCCCGGCCCCGCCGTCATTCAGTCCCAAAGAACTACAAGTCCCAGGTGCCCCTGAACCACACGTACAGTGATGGAAGTGTGACCCCAAGCTCTTTGGAGTGGCTGGGTGCAGGCTCTTCAGCTGAGGCATGGCCTGAAGGGGCATGCGGGGGTTCCCAATCATGGAAACTAGAAGTGAATGAGTCTCATGAAGAGAAGACAGAGTGGGGGCAGGACCGTGGGTGGGTTCTGGTGAGGGGAATGGATAAGAAAATGAAGCAATGGAAAGGCCTTAGAAGCAGCCATCAGACCGGAGCTGAGCAAGGATGGATACAGGGAGACTCCCATGTCTTAGAGCAAAGGTCAGAGGCAGTTTGGTGCCTGTTTCTGTTCACCTGCAAGCTAAGAGCGGAAGCTCTTTCTCTTTGGATGCTAAGGATTGAACTCAAGGCCTTGGACAAGACTTTTCATTGTTTAAATGCTTAAAAAAGATACAAGAGATAACATTTTTGTAAGGAATGAAAATAGTAGAAGGCTCCAAATTTCAACATCTCTAAATAAAGTTTTATTGACACTCAACCATGCTGTTAGCTAGGCTATGTCCTTGACTGCAGCCTGTGGACAGAGGTCGGTACTTGTGACGCAGGCCTCATGAGCTTAAAGCATTCATTATTCGTCCCTTTACCGAAAAGCTGACAGTCCTGTGCCCTAGAAGAAAAGGGAGGTGGGCCTTGGGAAAGAAGGGAGACCTTAGGTTCCTGGGGGAGGGGGAGGACACAGGAGCTGTGCCTAGGCTGGGCTGCCCAAGAGCCTTTCGAAATAGACCCTGCCACAGTAAGAATGTTCCTGTAACAATGAGCCCGTGTCTTCCCAACCTTGTTTTGCACAGCTTGCTCCACTACTGTGAAAGCAAATTTTATAACTCTAAGTGGGAACATCTCTATCTTTACTACGGGAACCCTAACCTAACCATAATGCAGACCTTGAAGGTTTGTGGATAACAGCCTCTTGAGGCCTTGGTAGTGTAACACCAACAGACGAGGTTGTGAGGTGAATGTACTTTCCAGTTTGACCACTAGAGGGCAGGAAGGCCCTGCTGGCTGCTCTGAGGTCTGCAGGGTACCCTGCCGGGGGAGAAAGGCCCTCCCCTGCTGTTTACAACCGTGCCCTTTGATCAGCTCCTGTTCTCACAGCCTGCCAAGGACCCGGATAATGCAGAGCTTCCCGCTGGGGCGAGCCAGGCTTCCTTCTGGCCCTTTCTCTGTTTCTGCCTGGCAGAACAGACTGAGGCGAGGCCTGGAGGTAAATGCTCTCTGCCCACGTCTGTCTGCAGTTTGCAAAGCCCCTTGCAGAATCCTCCAGTGTCCTCTGATTTGGCAGAGCAGGTGACATAATAGTCTTTCATTCAGGTGAAGGACGTGAGGTTCGGAGAGATTGAAGTGACTTGCCCAAACCTGTGAGCTGGAGAGCAGGGTGTGGGTGTCAGAGCTGGCACAGTGATGCCCCGCAGAAGGCGACGCTTACTGACCGTACTTTCCAAGGAGTCTGCCTCCATCTTCCACAGCTTCTCTTTGTGCTCCTGCTCCCACATCGGGAGGAAAACCGGTAGAACTTCCCAACTTCCCTTTCCATACCACCCACAGATGCTTCAGACATATGAGTTTATTTCTGCAGACTTCAGCTCCCCTGGGAATTAGTGGACAGGGGTGGGTCCTCAGGAGAAGTTGAGAACACAAAGGCAGATACACACTTATTCACACACTCATATATTCTCATATTTACACACATACACACACACAAATACTCCAAATCACAAACACTCATCTATAGTCACACACACACATTCACACACACACTTTTAGACACATGCACACTCACATACACGAATCAGCACACAAATGGGCACACACTCTCATATACACCCACTTGCAAATGCACACAGTTACACACCCTTTCAGAAACACACGTCTAAGTTCAGACAGAAACGAAGAAGCCATGGGCTGAAGTGGTCAGGGAAGGTGGCCTGGACAGGGAATTGGTCTGTGTCAGACAGGAAGACATATCCGTATATTTGCGAGTGTCTCCAGGCAAAAGGACACAACACACTCCTCTTTACTCACAGTCAATGCTGGGACAGTCCTGGGTCTGTCTAACTCCATCCCCTCCTGCGGTAATGACCTGCCTCCCTCCCACTGGCCCGTCAGGCATGTCGGGAACTGCAGACATGCTGGATGCAGGAGATCAGGAAGAGGGGGGAGGCAAGTAGCTGCGGTCGCAGTAGGCACTCTGCCCTCAACATGGCTCACAGCTCGGCATTGTGGTCTACGTAGCTGCCGAGAATGCTCCTGCATCAAGGGCTTCCCCACACGCAAATGCCCGCCCTGGCATGGCCTGGCAGGCAAGGAAAGTAGAATAGCTCCAGGAAACAAATGCTTTATCTTAGAGTATTCTAGAAATGTTTCGCTGAGCCCTCAACCAAGGGTGCCCCCTGTAGAATTGTGCTCCAGGTCCTATGGGCTCCCGGCCCTACAGCACTGTGAGCCAGGCTGAGTCAGGAGAGTCTAGGCTATCTGTCCTCCGAGAAAGCCCCTCTTAGTCCAAAGTGCTGCCTGTCCTCCCACCCCCTCCCCACATTCCCAGCTTCCCCTACCCACCCATAGACATAGAGTGCCCGCTGGGCTTCTCAGTGGGTCGCCTTGCAACTTGTGGGGCAGATTGCCAGAGTCTCCTTCAGTTTGGTACAGGTTCACCGCTGGGGTTAGAGTCCCCCACCATGATCTTAGCACACGGAAGGATATTACATCCCAGAAAGCTTGGGAAACTCCATCTTACACTCTGAAGAGCTCAGGGGCCAGCAGGATCTGGTGGAAGGCCTGAAGAGGACGCACAGACTGCAGGAGAAGATGAGCAAAGGGTCTGGGGAATCTAGGGTTCTTTAAGACACAGTGACTCTGCTGTGAGGTATCAGGGGACCTGGGGAAAATGGGACAGGGAAGGGGGGAGGTCCAGGGGAGCATGAGGCAGCACCTCTACCTGGGTGTTCCACAGATACCTCCCAGGTAAATGTATCCCAGCCGGAACCAGGTGACCTCCTGAAGGCCTTCCTCTGTTCCTACAGCTTGGCTGGCTGTGGCATGTACACCCTCCCCTAAGCACCCTGCCAGAAACAGGCAAATCCCCCTCACACCTCCCCCTTCCCAGCTTCGCACTCCCTGCCAGCTCCACAGTGTGCCAAGTTTACCTCTCAGTTTTCTCAGATCCACCATTTGCTCTCCCAGCTCCTCAGCCTTCTTCCTGCCTGCTTGAAGCAATGGCCTCCTACCTCCCTCCCCTAACTGCTCCCGTCCCTGCGGGGTGGCAGGAGGCGCTTCAGCGCTGCTGAAGGGGTTCTGTGCTTCCCCTTCTGTCTGCCTAGGTAGCACAGTGTGGAGTGAGATGCTGAAGCCAGACATCCGTAGGTTCAAACCCAGCCTGCAGATTTACAGCCGGGCAAGCCTACTTTATATCTAGAGAAAGTGAGAGTCTCTCTGTCACCATCCCTCTCTAGTGAACCAGAATTTAACAAAATAGGTCTCAGGCCCACCATGGGGAGTAATGAGATTTTCCTTGTGAGTTCCTAGCTCCGCCCATTTCCTCCCCTGCTCCCCCTGGGTGCAGTGCTCAACCCTCTTCTTCCTCACCTGTCACACCCAGCTCAGGGGTTCAGCGTGTCTGCCTCCTCCTCTTCCTCCTTCATTGCATGCTGCTCCACCCCTCCATGCTGCCCACCCCCACCCCGCTTCCTTGGCCAATGGCCACCATTCTTCTTGGTCTCCCCTTGTGAGATTGAGTGCTGCTGTGGGCAGACCTGGCTCCCCAGAGCTCTCATTCTGGTCTGCGCTGTAGCCACAGCGCTGGCCAGTACTTGGTGAGCTGTGGTCCAGGTGCGCTCAGCTCACAGCATCTGTGCGCTGTCTGGGCTCTGAACCTGCTCCACCGCTTAGGGCACTGAGGATGCAGACCTGGCTCCCCAGAACTCTCAATCTGGGCTGCACTGCAGGCACAACACCAGCCGGTACTACAGTACTAGGAGACTTGGTGAGCTGTGGTCCAGGTGTGCTCACAGCATCTGTGCCTGCTCCACCGCTTAGGGCACTGGGATGCAGTGAGGACCAAGCAGGAAGAGACTACATCATAGCCTTGGGATCCTGGGGACTTCTGAGCAGAGTGGCCAGCAGTGGGATGGGACAAAGGGAAAGGAGAGTGGCCAGAGGCTGCTGGCTCTGCTTTTCCCAGGGCCAGAGGGGTTCCCGGAATCCTCAGGACTGATGCCACGGTGACACAAAAGTGTTTTCTGAGCTGGAGTCAGAGCCAGCCCAGGCCAGCACCCCGAGATGAGTGGTGGCTGCTGGATTAGCTTCCTGTGGGGCTGGGATTCATCCATATGCTTCTTCACCTATCCAATCCATCCTTCAGAACTTTGTGCATAGTGTATGTGCACATGTGTGTAAGTGTGCCACAAACACGGAGATGCTAGACATCAACTTTGGGTGTCTTTTCCTCTATCCCAGGATCCGCCTCTCCTTCCACGTGGCCCTACCCTCTGAGTACTAGGGTCCTCACCCTCGACCATGACCTCAGTGATGTTTCTGTTGCCATTGCCACCATCCTCAGGCACTCGGGCAATGGAACCTATGGCCTCTTGCTTGCACACTCTACTGAGGATTTACCCCCCAGTCTCACCAGCTTTATTGTATCACTGTATGAGCAGCCAGGCATAGTACGAGATACAAGACACAGGCCACTTGCTAAGACACATTCAGAGTTGGGCGATGGTGGTGCACACCTTTGATCCCAGCACTCGGGAGGCAGAGGCAGTCAGATCTCTGTGATTCTGAGGCCAGCCTGGTCTACAGAGCAAGTTCAAGGACAGCTAAAGCTATAGAAAGAAACTCTGTCTCGAAAAATCAAAATAAATAATAAATAAATCAATGGCCCATTCGGCGCCGGCACCTGGTGAGTGTGATGTCATGAGAGAAGCTGCACCGTGCACGTCACCATTGACAGTGTGGAGCGCAGTGTTTTAATGGGACAGTTGTCTGCCACTGTCCAACTGATACAATTGCCCAAGACAGTCTCTGTAGCCATCCCTGTGACAGCACTGCTTCCTGACCCAAGGGGCTAAACAGCATGAAGCCACCAGGCCCTTCCAGCTCCAAGTGTCCAGAGCCAGGTTCAGATTGGTCGGGGTGACTGCAAAGTGAAGCCTAAGTTCCAGCCATCTCCAGTTGTCCCCACCCCTGCCCCAGGTAGCTGTGACACCTGTTTCTGGGCCTCTTCCTTTTATTCATCTAGAATAGATCAAATATTTTTTAAAATCTTGGCCCCGAAGCCGGACAGCCTGGATTTCAGTCCCCCACTTCAACACTTCATGGGCAAGCCTCCTGTGTGACCTCAGACAAAGCTCCTAACCTCTCTGAGCTGCAGCTTCTGTTTGCCACAATTGCCAGCAGTGCCTATGCTTGGCTAGTGCTCTGTTTTGGGGGGCCTCCCTTGCCTTTGCTACCTCATGTGCCGAGGGACTTGTCTTCCTGCCTTAAGGTTCTGGAGAGGAAGGGTAGTTTGACTTTTTCATCATCTTGGTATCCCCAGGGAGGGACACAGGGCTTCACTCAGAGCAGGCAGGCCCAAAATACTTGTTGAATGGTCAGTGTGGATGCTGAGTGAGGACAGAGCACCCTGGCTGTCCGGGAGTGGGTGGTGGCCCTCTGCAAGTCACAGGATACTGGTAGGGCAGGGCATGGTAGGGGCACCCTCTGAAGCAGATACCCAGGGAAGGGAACTCTGCAGCCAGTCTAGAGGACTAACTGGCCACCACTGAGCTTCGGGACCAGGGACAGCTGAAGGGACAGTCCACATGGTCCTGCTCAGGGGAGGGACTCTCTGCTAGTTAGGTATGGGAAAAGAGTACCCAAGGGATTTTGAGGTTCCAAGAAATACGGTACACTTGGTGGTCATCACAGTAGAGTGGGAAGGAGGGTTGGACCTTCTGGGACAGAACACGCAGCACAGGAAGAGCAGGCCCTGTGAGGAGACCCTGTTTCAAAATAAGATTAGGAAAAAAAATGCAAGCAGGTAAGTGTGCAGAAGTCAGAGTGGGGGACTGCATGAGCCATAGCGGTGTCTGTGGCATCTTTCAGAAGAGAGATTTCAACAGAGACCTCAGTGAGTGGCAGCCTGCTGGAAGCCCCATGTGTCTGTCTGACAGGCCACACTGTGGACCAGCAAGAGCTGAAGCAACAGGCAGAAGAGATCTGGGGAGCCAGAGAGGCAGAGGCAAGAAGAGAGAGCAGAGCTGACAGTGGTGCTCTCAGTGGGGTCAGGGACTGTTGGACTAGATTGGGGAACCCTTTTCTTGATTTGTATGTTGGTTGGTGTTGTTTTCGAGACATTGTCTCACTATGGAGCCTTGGCTAGTTGCAAATTCCCAGCTTTTCTCCAGCCTCGGTGCCCCTTTCCCCCAGTGCTTGGATTACAGGCATGGGCCACCATGGCAGCAACCATTTGGATTTTGTTGTTAGTTTGGTTTGCTTTGGGTTTTGGTTTTTCCAGACAGGGTTTCTCGGTGTAGCCCTGGCTGTCCTGGAACTCGCTGTCCACTAGGCTGGCCTCGAACTCACAGATCCACCTGCCTCTGCTTCCTGAGTGCTGGGATTAAAGGTGTGCACCACCACCACTACCCAGCATATCATTTGGGTTTTGTCCTAAAGGTAACCAGCCAGCTGGTAGGTAAGATTGATCAAGTTTGTATTTTTACTTTTTGCTATTGGGTTTTAGGAACTCAGGCGCCAAGCTTTAGTTAGCCTGTTAGGCCCTCTCGGGCCACACTGACACCTTGTTCTCCAAGGCTCATCACTGTCACTCCAAGCCTGACACAGCTCTGTTGTCTGAGGCATTGTGTCTGCCTCCGGGACTGCACACCTGCCAGGAGCTGGCCCTCAGGGGGTGGGGGCGGGTGAGGGTGGAAAGGAGCACAGAGCAAGCAGCAGGTTCCTCCTGGAGAGCAAGAAGCCTTTGTCTCCCCTCCAAAGGTGTCCCTGGGGAGAGTTTCTAGCAGGGACCCCGTAGTATAGGGAGAGTCACAGTGGAATCTCCAGAGGTGAAAGGAGGCAGGGACCTCACAGTGCAGGGCCAGGCTGGGTTCTTCTGCTGATCCAAGCATATCACATAATGTTGAGGAAAAGAGTGTGTGTGTGTGTGTGTGTGTGTGTGTGTGTGTGTGTGTGTGTCTGTGTCTGTGTCTGTGTCTGTGTGTGTGTGTAGGATAGGGGAAGGGGAGGAAGAAAGTAGAGCAGGAGTGGGGAGAGAAAAGAGGAAGAAAGCGGAAGGGGAGGAAATGGAGGAAGAGAGGAAGGAGAAGGACGAGGAGAAAGAAGGAGAAGAGGAAGGGAAGGAGGAGGGGTCAAAGAGCAGGAAGTGGCAGGAAGGGGAGATGGAGAGGAGAGGAGGGAGAGGGAAGAAGAGAAGGAAAAGGAGGGAGAAAAGAAAGGGAGGCGGGGAGGGGGAGAGGCGAGGAAGGGCCTCAGGGCTGACAACCACAGGGGAATATTGATGCATTTTCTGGCAAGAAGTGACAGAGCCGGTAGGGACGGTTTAATGAAGACAGATGATCCCAGGCCAGCCCTGCCAGCTCCCCATGGGGAGGAGAGCCAGAACTTAGCGTGGGGTGGGTGGGAAGGGTTTGCCAAGCACCTGCCATGCCCTGTTCTCTGGCATCTCAGCTCCCCAGCTGCCCCAGCTTCAGGCTGCTAGCCTGCTACCTCTCAGTCAGCCTCCCTCTCCGTATTCCTCCCCTCTCTACCTCACAACCTCCAGATAATTCCAGAAGAGCACTTTGCTTTTCCTCTGGGGGACCGAGGAGCAGCCAGGTCTCACACCTGTCAATGATGTATTGACTGCCCCTGTGTGGCAGCGCTCACCGCAGCCTATAAATGAGGAGGAAAGAGTCTGGAATCTCATTTTCCCCTTATTCATTTACCTTTTGTGCTTTGCCCCTTCCTTCCTTCCATATATATATTAAAGACAAAGTCTCTTGTAACTTGGTCTCAAACCCTCAAAGCCCAGGATGACCTTGAATTTCTGAACTTCCAGCTTCATCTTCCTAAGTGCTGGAATTGCAGGCACGCACTGCCAAGCATGGGATGGGATGCGGGGCTCTGTGCCTGCCAGGTAAGCACTCTGCCAGCTGAACGACACCTCCAGTCCTCCCCTTGTTTTCTTTACAAAAACATTTAAATATTTTATTTTCTAAACAAAGTTGGCTACCTAGCCAGAGCTGGCTTGGATCTCGCTGTGGAGATTATGCTGGCCATGATCTTGTAGGAACCCTTCTGTTCCTGCCTCCCAAGTACTGGCGTTACAGATGAGCCTTACACTCCTAGCCTGTCTGTCTTTTTATAATGTCTGCAGGTCTGTATGTACATCACATGCATGCAGTACCGTCAGAAGCCAGAAGAGAGCTCAGAACCCCTGGCTCTGGAGATTTAGAGACTTGTGAGTCTGTGTGGGCGCTGGGAGCCACTCTACAAGAGCAGCAAATGCTCTTAAAGGCCCCCTTTCTTCTTTTTAACAGTGATAAAACACTCCTAATATACAACTGACTCTAGGTAGCATTAGTATGTTTGCAATTGCTGTGGTCTGTAACCTGTGTGGCCTTCAAAGGCTTAATCCATGGTGGCACAGGCCTTTAATCCCAGTACTTAGGAGCAGACACAAATGGGCAGCCTGGTCTACATAATGAGTTCCAGGCCAGCCTAGGCTACATAGTGAGACCTTGTCTCAGAAAGAAAACTTGATTCCAGAGTGGCTTCACTGGGAGGTAGTGGGACCTAGTTGGATATCTTTGAGGCATAGTGGCTTTTCCTTGAAGGGGAGTGTAGCACCCAGAGTGTTTCATTTCTCTCTCTCTCTCTCTCTCTCTCTCTCTCTCTCTCTCTCTCTCTCTCTCTCTCTCAGTGGTTTTGTGCTTATCCCTACCATGGGTATTCCACCATGCTACTTATTCTCCAGTCCAAAGCAACTGAGCCAACAGGCAGTTCACTCAAGGAATTATAGTGAGGGAGCAACTGAGCCAACAGGCAATTCACTCAAGGAAATTATAGTGAAGGAGGGAAAGCTGACAAGACATTGTGGTGCATTGCCACCACTACATATGTTTAACTTCTCATGTCCAACTTCTCATATTTAGTATGGCAATTTAAGAGTTTGCCCATGTTTTATTTATTTATTTATTTATTTATTTATTTATTA
>NC_022013.1:22653751-22667422 GCF_000317375.1 Microtus ochrogaster
AAAAAAAAAAAAAAAAGAATTAGTTAATAAGAAGTCTGAGCTAATGGGCCAGTTTATAACTAATGTAGACCTCTGTGTGATTCTTTGGGACTTAATGACTGCAGGACCAGGTGGTACACTTGAGTAGACAGAAAGTGCAAACAAGAAACTTCTAAAATGTGCAATAAATGATAGAGACAACTGGCTACCTGTGTAATGACCCAGATTCTCATTTGCAACATTGGAGCAACCAACTTTGGCTATACTTATAGACCATTTTCAGAGGCAGGAAAATTTTCAGTACTGTCTTACCCTGTCTTGGCAAGGTTTAACAGTCTTTTTTCTTGTATCTTGCTTGTCCTGTCCAGACACCATGCATAAGACATGGGCAGTTCCTTGCTCAAATGTCACTTTTGCCAAGAAGAAAACAAGCTCCAAGTGGAATGTCTTCAGTGCTCAACATTCTCTTGAGAATAGATCAATGTTGCTAGGAGCAACCATGTCTCATGTCAACAGAACCCTAACTTATTTAAATGACATATTCTACAGTTCTTTGAAGTGGTTGAAGATTGCCTATCTATGCAGAATACAATCTCTATGTATCTAAAGAACATTATTAGTCTAACTATAAGTATGACAAACATGAATGACTATTGACATATAATACTTAATATCTGTATAACTTGAATACTTCATATTAGAATATTAAACAATCTTCAAGTTCTTTAAGCAACTGTGCAACACATGAGGACAATGACCTCAAAATGTAAACAATGTATAAGTATATTAATCAGAGGTAGAAATGTATAATGCAATATGATAAATATATCTTAAAATTGTATCAATATACAAAATATCTCAAGCAGAGGTAGGAGTATGCACACATACAATATGACATAATAACTTTACATAGGTGTACAAATATTGTAAACAGGAATAGGAACATATTCAATATAATAAATTGAATTTGTATCAATATACAGGAATCTATACCAATGTAAATTGCCTATAAATAATAGCTCACAACTATTCACTCTATTACTCATTACTATTATTAGTGTGAGTAAGCTCACACTAATATACTTATTATCCCATCCAATTTTCCTCTTTTGTTTTTCAAAGAGATCCCTGAGCCTACATAATTTCCACCCCAACTCCCAACTCTATACCAGTTATTATCAACCCTTAGTTGATGTCCCTAACCCTGAGGATAAACTTTGTTGGGAGAAGGAATGTCATCTTAAAGAATTACTTCCAGATGTCATGGGAGTGATGTTCTTTCTATAGGATCCTGTAAAAGTAAAATGATGGTTAAGTTTCAAGATTACTGTCTGGTATAATTGAAAATAGTGTTTGAGTACTTGGTAGGGTTTTTCTGAAGTTCTTATTCGAAGTTCTGGTCATAATGTTGTAAGAAGGTACACCACTTCAGCTAACCAAGTTGAAATCATTTTGAGCAGTTGATACCCAAAACAGTTCCTATAGCAGCACTATCAGCATCAAGACGTCATATCAACCAGCTGGAGTCATTGTTGTGGGACTCCATCTTCTTCCTGTTAACTTCAAGGATTACTGTGGGAAAATCTATTGTTCATTGTGGAAAACTTAAACATATATGTGGAAAACTATAAACATATAGACATATATTCAATGAAAGATATAATATAGACAAAATAGGTATGGAGAAAAGTAATTTTTTTCCTAAGATCTTTCTTCATTCTCTCCCATATCATATGGCTCCTGACATGAGACAGAAACTCTAAATTTTTCTTTTAACAACATGTTTGGATTTAGAGAAGGATAGCCATTGTCCAACTCCAAAGCCAGCTTTGATTTTTAAGTGAGTTCATTATTTCTACTGGGTATTAGATATTTATATATATGTACAGAGAAAGTACATATAAAAATTTACCCTGAAGATGACCTGTCCTCATAAGTCATATCCCTCTTTGCATGGCGATCCTTTCTGGATAATTATATTTTCCTGTTTAGGTATACAAATGTCCAGGGTCTCTTGACTCTTTGAAGATGTGTATTTTCCTGCAAAGACAAGAACAGAATCCTGACCCACCCTTATGAGGCTTCTTTGCCACCTGTATGATTGCCACCTCTGTGGATGAGCTGTCATTTCTCTTTCTCAAGTGATTTTTCCTTTTCAAATAGAGTCTCTATTAATTTTTATGGTATCCATAGTTCTTCTTCTCCTGTGGAAATAAAAGCAAAACCCTTTCCCAACATAGCACATCTTCTGGCTTCCATTGTGAGGTCAACCCATCCTTGAAATACACGGGCTGACTTAATTCAGAAGACTTTTCTATTATCCAATGTCTCTCTGCTGCCCTTGTTCCTTTCTCATTAGTGTTAAGAAAAGTCAAGGTTAATAAAACATTATGCAATCTATTTCTGGGGTATTTTACATCCCTTTCTGTTTGTTTAGCATATCCTTTATAGTTCAATTTGATCTTTCTATAACTGCCTGACCTTTAGGATTGTTTGGTATACCTGTAATATGCTTTATAGTATAATAAGCAAAAAACTGTTTCTTTTTTTTTTTTAGAGACATATGCTGGACCATTATCTGTCTTTATTTGTGCAGGTATACCCATGATAGCCATAACTTCTAATAAATGCATAATTATTGAATCAGTCTTTTCTAAGCTCAAGGCAGTTGCCCATTGAAAAACTAAGTGGTGTGGTGTACATATTTTAATTTTCCAAATTCTGTAAAGTGAAACACATACATCTGCCAGAATTCATTCCTTTGAGTACCCTTTGGGTTACTCCCTACAGGTAATGGTATTTGATTATAGAAATTTGATTGTAGAAAGAGCAAGTAGGACATCTCTTTATCATCTCCTTAGCTTGTTGCCATGTTAAACCTTTGCTATTGACATGATTTTTTCTTATAAAATTCAGAGGCCTTCAGCACACTTCTAATAAATAATTGGTCAATTTCTGCATTAGCTTGTGCTAGAGGACCTGGGAAACCAGTATGGGATCAGATATGCGTTATACATATGGGACAAAGCCTATTCCTGATTATATCTTGAATCTGAATCAATAATGAAGTTGATTCTGTATTATCTGGTATAAATTTAGGGGTTTCAATATGCAAGACAACTCTTTCTGCATATTGTGAATCAGCAACTATATAAAGAGGTTCATATATATATATATATATTATGTATACAATATTTTGTCTGTGTGTGTGTCTGCAGGCCAGACAAGGGCACCAGACTCCATTACAGATGGTTGTGAGCCACTATGTGGTTCCTGGGAATTGAACTCAGGACCTCTAGAAGAGCAGTCAGTGTTCTTAACCTCTGAGCCATCTCTATAGCCCCTATAAAGAGATTCTTTAAAATTCCTTAGCACCAAGAAAATAGCATATAGCTCTGCCTTTTGGACAGAAATATAAGGGCTTTGTTCCACCTTACTTAAATCTTTTGATTTATACCCTGCCTTTCCCAATTCATTTGCATCAGTATAAAATATAAGGGCTCCAGTTATTGGCGCATCATGTACAATGCAGGGAAGGATCCAAGTAGTTCTCTTTATAAGGTTAATTTGATCACTTTTAGAACAATTGCTATTAATCTCTCCTAAAAAATTAACACAAGTTCTTTGCCAGGGTTTATTGTCTTCCCATATTTTTTTTTAATTTCATCAGGAGTAAAAAGAACTATAATCTCTGCTGGGTCTATACCAGCTAGTTGACAAAGTCTCAATTTTCCTTTTATAATTGATTCAGAGACCTTTTCCACATAAGTTTTTAACTTTTTACTTGGTTTATGTGTTAAAAAAGATCCATTCTAAGACATTATCTTTCTTCTGCATTAAAATTTCTGTAGGAGAAAATCTGGAAGGCAAGATGACTAGAATGTGACTGAGATCTGGATTCACCTGATCCACGTGTGCCTCCTGTAATTTCTCTTCAACCACATTTAATTTTTTCTCAACTTCAGCTGTTAATTATCTGGGACTGTTTAAGTCTTTGTCACCATCTAAGGTTTTGTTTAAATGAATTATTTGATCAGGTGTTATCCCAACAGACGGTCTTAGACTGGAAATGTCTCCTAACAATCTTTGAAAGTCATTAAGAGTCTGTAATCAGTCTCTCCTAATTTGTGCCTTTTGTGTTCTAATTTTCTGCAAACCCATTTTATAACCTAGATAACTGACAGAATCTCCTCTTTGTATTTTTCCAGGGGCAATTTGTAATCCCCATTTAAGGCAAAGTTTTTTACTTCTTCACACATTCTTTCTAAGGTATCTGCATTTGAATCAGATAGCAAAATGTCATCTATGTAATGGTAAATTATAGATTTAGGAAATTGTTTATGTGTTATTTCCAATGGTTGACTCATGAAACATTGGTACAGGGTGGGGCTATTGAGCATTTCCTGTGGGAGAATAGTACATTGATATCTCCTAGTAGACTGAGAATTATTATAAGTAGGCATTGTGAAGGCAAATTTTTCTCTGTCCCTTTTTTGTAAAGGTATAGTGAAGAAGCAATCTTTTAAATCAATAACTATAAGAGGCCGTCTTTTTGGTAACAGAGAATGCAGAGGATTCCAGATTGTAGAGGGCCTGTAGGTTGAATTCCCTTGTTGGCAGCTCTTAGATCTGTCACCATTCTCCATTTTCCAAATTTCTTCTTAGCAACAAATACAGGAGAATTTCAGGGGCTGGTTGATTCTTCAAAATGGTGAGCATCTAGCCGGGCGATGGTGGCACACGCCTTTAATCCCAGCACTCGGGAGGCAGAGGCAGGTGGATCTCTGTGAGTTCGAGACCAGCCTGGTCTACAGAGCTAGTTCCAGGACAGGCTCCAAAGCCACAGAGAAACCCTGTCTTGAAAAAGAAAAAAAATGGTGAGCATCTAGTTGCTCTTGTACCAGCTGTTTTAAAGCCTGCAGTTTGTCTTCTGTTAAAGGTCATTGTTTAACCCATATTGGTTTCTCAGTAAATTATTTTAAAGGTAGGGCCATTAGTACCTCTGAAGGTTGTCTAATTGCTTTGTGTTCTTGTACAGCTTGAATGGCTGGTGACCTTTGTTTATAATATCTTATAACATCCTTCCCAGAAACATAAGTTTCTGGGACTGCAGGAATGTTAAACTGGGTACTCCATTGCTGCAGCAAGTCATGACCCCATAAATTCAGTGTGATACTAGCCTCATATGGCTTCAGCCTTCCTCTCTGTCCTTCTGGCCCTATGCATTCAACTCATCTCATGCTTTGCTTCACTTGAGAAAGGGTTCCAATTCCTAGGAACTGAACGTCTGCCTCTTGAAAAGACCAATTTGTATGCCAAGATTCTGGAGTAATGATAGTCACATCTGTATCCATGTCTAGTAATCCTTCAGTTGCAATGTTATTTATATGCTCTCTTAGCTTTGGTCTTTGATCATTTATAGAAGTCTGCCAAAATATACATTTCCTATTTCCTACTGGAGTTCTTGATTCATCCTCCATGTCTATTCTATCATCCAGAACAGTATGGTTTTTTACAGTAGGCACTAGATTTTTTAATTTTCCTGGTGAGACATATTTTCCACAATGACCGGGAATGACCAGACCACATTTGACATGGGGACCTGCGTGAGGTCACCCCAAGGAGTTTCCCGATGGTACCAGGATGCATTGTCTGTCTTTTGTTGATCTACATTCATTGGTCTAATGCTGGCCTTTGCCACATCTCCTACATATTCCAGAAGATTGATTGAGACCTTCTATTTTTTGCCATTCCCAGGGGAGACATTATTTCTAGGAACTCCTTATCTACAATCCCTTCTCAGATGTCTTATTCTACCACAATTAAAACATTTGGCATTTTGGTGTCTCCTCATACCTTTGGGAATTGCTTCTCCTACCCAAGCCTCAGTGTGTGTGAGCCCACTACACGTAGCTCCACTGTGGTGGGGTTTTGGCAAAAAATTACTTAGCAGGTGAAATCAAGCCTGGAAGGTGGGTGTGGGACACCTTCTGGGCTGTGGACATTTTTGGCCTTTTAAGCTAGTCCACCTGGTAGGCATGGAGTTGGAAATCATGTGAGCGCCATATGGTGATGTATGCTATAAAATAATCCCACGCTAGCTCAGAATCGAGTATAATAAAGGGTTATTTATTTAGGGGTAGACTCACAGATCACAGTCCTCTGCATAAATGGGGAACAGGAACTGAATCCAGAAGCCAGGAGATAGAGCGGGTGTGCACTTTACTTCGGCATTTATAGTATAAAAGTCCATGCCCAAGTGGGCTGGTATCTTAAAGGCTACTGGCTGAAGGAGTTCCCACAGCACCATGCTATATCATTCTATTAGTGGAGAACTGGGTTATTTTTGGCAGTCAGTTTTGAAACATAAACCCTAACCCTGAGATTCCTGTGCTTATGTGACCTCGAACAGCCATGTACCATGTTCAGCTTTGAACCTTGACAACCGTTCTTATTGCAGGGTGGTGGTGGCACCCATCTTTAATCCCAGCACTCAGGAGGCAGAGGCAGGCGGATCTCTGTGAGTTCCAGGTCAACCTGGTCTACAGAGTGAGTTCCAGGGCAACCAGGTCTACATGGTGAGATTTTATGTAGAAAAAACAAGCAAAGACGGTCCCTCTTACTAGTTGAGACGGACTGGGTTGGGATTCAGTACAGAGACGACACTGCCCTCAGACTAGTAGATGATCCTCTTGTCTGTCTCTGGAGTTTGTGGGATCATAGGCCTGGCTCAGCCTTAACATCTGTCTGTAGAACTATACATATTTAAAATACCAGTATTCTTTAGAGCATAATAGAAAATAATCTGTGGTCCACCAGTTTGGCCAACTGGGAAGTGCCTCTCACTTTCCAGACCCACTTCTCATTTGCTATTTAATAAAAAGTTTAAAAAGCCAAAGACAGGCAAGCCATTGTCTACTGCTTTGCCTTCTTCCTAGATCACCTTACCAATTAAAAAAAAAGTTATTCCTTTATGTGCATGGGTGTTAGCCTGTGTATATGTATGTACACCATGTGTGTGCAGTGTCCGAGAAGCACAGAAGAAAGCATCTGTCCCTGAGACAGGAGTTACAGTGGTTTCAAGCCACTATGTGGGTGCGAGAACCAAACTCCAGGTCCTCTGGAAGAGTAGCCAGTGGTTTTGCCACAGAGTTATCTCTTTAACCTCCCATCTTACCAGCTTCACCTAACATTAATTTTCCAGCTTTAATATCTTTGAAATTGTCACACAGCTTGGGGATGTTCTTTGCTTTCTTAGTGGTTTATTTGGGCTCATTACAATCATGGCTGTAGGAAAATGTGATGTGATAGGCGCGGGTCAAGGGAACAAGAAGGGAAGGAAAGCAGACAGCCTGAAAAAGCACCATCCTGGGGCCCCCGAGTATGTTAGCCTGTCTCCAGGGCTGTGGACTCCCAGCTGAATGAGCTGTGTGAGATGAAATCCTGACTTCGTCTAGCTGACATGATGTCAACTTCATTTTCAGAGCCAAGCGGGCACAGCTCTCAGGCATCAGTGTTTCTGAAGCACATGTCTGCTCCGGCTGCCGTGGCAAAGCAGCCATTCCGTGAGAAGCCTGTGTGAGCAGAGCAGGAGCCGAGGCACTCACCAGAAATGACAGGAAGTTTTCTCACTCTCTCCTCTCCCAAAGCCCTTCCTCCTGCCCCGCCTTCCCAGCCCTTTCCCACCCTGGAGAAGCAAAATACAAGTGTGGAATAGTTTTCGCCTTCATTAAAACGGGACAGATATTGTAATTACGTCCCAGGGATCAAAGGGCTTTGCTGAAGGGAGGACGGGTGCAGAAGAAAGTCAGCACCACATGCAGAATTCATGAGTGGGGCCTAATTGGGCTCCGTTCAGAAGCTGATCTCTGCTGCTCAGGGCAAGAACACCTAAACCTGACTGTCCTGGCCCTGCTCGAACCTTGCTTCCTCCCAGAGCCTTCCATGGGGCTAGGGAGCCTCTGAAATTCAAAGTCTAAATACTACAGTAGAGCAAGCGTCAAGCCTTAGCGCTCCTGGCTCCTGGCCTTGTCCTTTTCCTGCGCCAGTCTGTGCACTGTATGGGAGTGAGGCAGACCCTTCTACAGGACCCTTATGCTCCCCCGCAGGTGTGCAAAGGTACACAGAAGGGATGTGGAAAGAGGCCAGGAAACAGAACGGGGCTTCTTGGTGTCACCCAGGCCACCTGCACAGTTTGCCGTTTGCCTGCCTTTGTAATAAAATTTCCAGGAATTCACCCAAAAGATGATGGTTTCAGAGGTAAGCACAGACTTATCAAGCTTCCCAGGAAATATACTCAGGGAAGCGAGAGCCCCGCTGAGGTCAGGCATTGAGCTGGGGATCTGGCTGTACTTTTCTTCCCAGGTGGCCTATTATGGCTTGGGTATGAAGTGCCCTCTAAATGTTGAAAGCTTGGTCCCCAACTGGTGGGTCTAGTCATTGACAGGTGATTAGCTGATGAGGGCTCTGACCTAATCAATTCACTAGTTACTGATGGAGTCCTAATTTGATGGCATTATTGAGGGATGGTAGAAAGCAGGAGTTGGGGCCAGGTTGGTGGAAGATCATCTGAAAGGTGTGTCTCGTCGCTAGATCTTTTCTGTCTTCCTGCTTCCAGGCTGCCGCGAGGTGAGCAGTCCCCTCTATCATGTGCTGTCCTCCTCCTCACCCCTCGGACTTCTCTCTGGTCCCTAGTTGTGCTTTCCTGCCCTGACATCTTCTGTCACCTGCTTGCCCATGTTTGAACTTAGCTGCAAAGACGACACGGGATTCTGTGAAGAAAGCATAAGCCTGTTCCCTTTCCTGCACAAAATGACAGAACCCAGACCCTTCTGCCATTCCCCTCTCCATTCGTTCTAACACCCTTGCTCTTCTCTCTCCAGCTCCCAGAACAGTCTGGGCCCAGCCTCTGGCCTGAGTCTTTGTAGCTCCCTGCTGACCTGTCAAGTCCTTAGGGGAGACTCAGGCATCAGGCAGGCTGAGATGTGCAGTCTCCTGTGCACTTAGGTCAGCTAGCCAGTCACCTCCTGGGGCCAATTGCATTGAGAAGATAAAAAAAGCAGGGCCAGTATGCTGACCACGTTTTTATGTTCTTCATTCAAATCCAGAATTTTTCCCAAGGGCTTCGCAAGAGCAACTCAGAAACTCAGAAAAAAAAAAAAGCAGCACTCTGTCAGGCAGGGAAGGAGGACACCAGGGAAGGGGGACTCCAAAGATAAAGGGCACCAGAGAAAGGGGGTCGCCAGGGAAGGGGGGTGTCAGGGAAGGGGGTGCCAGGGAAGGAGGGCACCAGGAAAGGGGAGATGTCAACGAAGGGGAGCACCAGGGAAGGAGGGTGCCAGGAATGAGGGAATCACGGAAGGGGGTGTGCCAGGATAGCGGGGTGCCAGGGAGGAGGGCACCAGGGAAGGTGGTGCCAGTGAAGGAGGGTGCCTGTCCTGGCAGTCGAAGAAGCTCTGTCCAGCTGGGCCACTACAAAAGAGAGTGGTGGGGCAGGGCATCCGGTCACCACCTTTGCCCCTCCATTGAGCCAAGGCAGGGACAGCCTCCTAGGATACCTGAGTTCATTTTCCAGTAGAAGAAAGGATCTTGCATAGCTAGCATTCTTTCTAAGCAAGGAAAAGTATATTTTGGTTACCTCCGAAGATACAGGACACTCACTACACAGACAGAAAGGACAATCAGAAGGAAGAATAATCTTAGTTAAATTAACACGGCACCATTAAAATGTCATGGATTGCCTTTCTCTTAGCCTTTTACAGCAGTGTTGGGAACCCTGGGACTAGAGACCATGATGTAGGGTTCATCTCAGGGCCCGCTCTTGAGTGGGGTGGCACTTAGCGGATCCAGCTGGGCTGGACTGGCTGTCAGTCAGACTGTGTGCTGGCGAAACAGTTACGGGGTATTCTGAAAAAAACGGCCATGCGACCAAGGGAGCCTTCTTCATTTCTCAGGACGACCCAAGGCAGATGGTGTTCTCATTATCTTTTTACAGATGAGGAAACTGAGCTTCAAAGGAAAAATTAATCCTAGGTCAGGTGCAGACCCAGAGTCAGCACTAATGTAGGCGTGCATATAAATGAAGCCCACTTTCCCCAGAAGGACCAACAAGAAGAAAGGAAAAGGAGAGGGGAGGGGAGGCTGGAGCCTGGTTCCTTGTCCAGGCTTTGTATTTCTCTGTGAAGCAGCCAGTAAGATCATCTCCTGCACTGAGGAGGCAAGGATGCAGGGGTGATGCAGGGCTGAAAATGCTTCTGCCGTTCTGCAAAGGGAGATGCCACCTTCAGGGATACCATGGTTGAGAGGTGGCTCAACAGTTGGTTTTCCTCCTAACATGTGATAAGGAATGGTTGTCGTCTTACTTATGCAAGACAAACCAATCTCTGCTGCTTACTTATTTCTAGGTCCCCAGTACAGTGCCTGAGCATAGCAGAGAATTGGTTTGCTTAATAAATATTACAAAGCACTTGCTATGCACTCACTCTGAAATGGGAGCCGGAATCCAGCAGGAACAAAGGCAGAGGTCTAATATATTAATAGAAGAGTTGTACTGTAAACACAGAAGGCAGTGAATGAAATGATCTTGGGTAAGGCTGGGTATGCAGTGAGATAGGGTGATGGGGTAGTTTGGGGGCACTTTTCCCAGGGGTAACTCTGGAGACATGACTGGAATGAGGAATAAAGGGAAGGGCATTTCAGACAAAGGGAACAGAAAATGGGAAGCCCCTTGTCAGGAACAACCTGTCGGCTGGTGGGGAGATAGGGAGAGAGAGAGAGAGAGAGAGAGAGAGAGAGAGAGAGAGAGAGAGAGAGAGAGTTGTAGGAAATGAGAGGAGGGGGTCAGACCATGTAAACCCTCCTAAGCACAGTTAAGAAGCTTGGGTTTTATTCTAATTCCGGTAAGAACTCTTCGGAAGGCATTAAACAGTGGGAGGGCTGTGATCTAATTTATGCTTTATAGCATTCATTCTGGCTTTAGGGGGAAAGTGGACCACACAGGGAGGTGGATGGCGGTGGGGGAACAGCAAGGAGCTGCAGCCTCTCAGGTGAAAGGACTTTCTAGACCCTGTGGGTGTGGGAGGTTGGGGGCTGGATCTTTGGGGATGAGGCATTTTTTAAAAATAATTTTATTTATTTTTATTTTATGTGCATTGGTGTTTTGCCTGCATATATGCCTGTGTGAGAGTGTTGGATCCTCTGGAACTGGAGTCACAGACAGTTGTGAGCTGCCATGTGGGTGCTGGGAATTGACCCTATGTCCTCTGTAAAAGCACTCAGTGCTCTTAACTGCTGAGTCATCTCTCTAGTCCCACGATCCCACTCCTTTTTAAAATTCATTTATTTTTATTTTATGTGCATTGGTGTTTTGTTTGTTTGTTTTTGTTTTGGCATGAATGTTGAGTCCCCTAGAACTGAAGTTACAGACAGTTGTGAACTGCCATATGGGTGCTGGGAATTGAACCCGCATCCTCTGGAAGAGCAGTCAGTGCTCTTAACCACTGAGCCATCTCTCCAGACCCAGGGATCATGTCTTACTGGTAGACTGGATATGAAGGGTGGAGGAGAGAAATCAGGATGTTTTCCAGTGTTTCGAACAGAGCTGATGGCACTACTAAATGAGATGGGGGAAATTGGGAGAGGACTGTGAAGCAGAACGTGTCAGATGGGGGAAACGTGAATAAAAGAATCCCACGCTTGCTCAGAATAGGGTATACTGAGGTTTATCATCATCATCATCATCATCATCATTATTTAAAAAAAGAGAAACTGACGGGTTACAACGAGAAAACAGGAACAGGATCCAGCATCCAGGTGTGGCGAGCGGAAACAGATGAGCAGGCGCTCCTGCGCACTTTTTGGTACCCGAATGCCACGCCCCACCTGGTCCAGCCTCTCAAAGGCCTTTGGCTGAAGGAGGTTCTCCATCAGGAAGGGCTAGAAGAAAGGGGTATAGAAGTCAGGGATTCTGCTATGGATATGCTAAGTTAGAGATACACAGTAGACTGACATTATGGGTTCCCCAAAAAGACGTGTTGCAGTCCTGACCCCCAATCACTGTGAACGTGACTACTTGGTGGTGAAGCAGTACGGAATGTGGCTCAGTGGGTAAGAGTGTTTGTCTAACATATATGAGGTCTTGGGTTCCATCCTTGGGACCATATGAACCAGGCATGCTGGTGTATGCCTGTAGTCTCAATATACGTGAGGTAGAAACAGGAAGATCGGAAGTTCAAGATCATCCTTGAATACACAGAAATTCAAGGCCAGCCTGGGCTCAGAAATAGGGGTTGAGTGGGGGTGGGAGGGAGGGAGAAAGAAGAGAGAAAAAATAAACTCTTTGTTGGATATAATCAAGAGAACGTGTGGCCACTGGTGTAGTCCTGTATACATCCTCATAAGAAGAGGGAATCTGGTCCAGGCACCCACACAAAGGACACCATGTGAAGATACAGACACAGCTGGAGGACCACCGTGCAAAAGTGAAGATGGTAGAGGGTACTGTCACACACTGAGGAAGGCTAGGGTCACCCGGAGCTGGAGGAGATGCTCAGGGGACTCGATGTCTGTCCGCACTTGGGTTCTGAGCATCTATAAGATGATGTGTGTCTGATATTCCAAGATGCTTCATTTGTGCCACACTACCATGGAAGCACCAGAAAATAACACAGCATCCTAGCAAAGATGGCTAGGGCACTGGGATAGTTGAGTCTGGAGCTCAGGGGATTTTTTTGTTGTTGTTGTTGTTAATGATTTTATTTTGTTTATTTCCTTATTTTATGTGGTTTTTTTTTTTTTTTGAGACAGGTTTTCTCTGTGGCTTTGGAGCCTATCCTGGAACTTGCTCTTGTAGTCCAGGCTGGTCTCAAACTCACAGAGATCTGCCTGCCTCTGCTTCCCAAGTACTGGTATTAAAGATGTGCGCCACCACCGCCCGGCTCTTATTTTAGTTTTTTCAAGGCAAGGTTTGTATAGCTTTGGAGCCTGTCCTAGAACTCGCTTTGTAGACCATGCTGGCCTTAAACTCACAGAAATTCACCTGCCTCTGCCTCCCAAGTGCTGGGATTAAAGGCATGTGCCACCACCATCTGGCATAGTGATTTTATTTCATGTACATTGGTGTTTTGCCTGAGTATATGCCTGCATGGGAGTGTTGGATCCTCTGAACTAGAGTCACAGACAGTTGTGAACTGCCATGTGGGTGCTGGGAATTGACCCTATGTCCTCTGGAAGAGCAGTCAGTGCTCTTAACTGCTACACCTTCTCTCCAGTCCCATGATCCAACTCTTAAAAAATTATTTATTTTTATTTTATGTGCGTTAGTGATTTTTTACATGGATGTTGGGTCACCTAAAACTGCAGTTTCAGACAGTTGTTAGCTGCCATGTGGGTACTGGGAACTGAACCTGGATTTCCTCTGGAAGAGCAGTCAGAGCCATCTCTGAGCCATCTCTCCGGGCCCAGCAGTTGGTTTTTCAGGCCACCCATGGGATTAGATAAAATGATCAGAAGAGGAGAGCTGGGAAGAGTGGCTGGTTTAGGAGAAGGTTTAGGAATGACCAGGGAGACAGGACACTAGGACATTTCAAGAAAACAGGAATCCGAGCCGGGCGGTGGTGGCGCACGCCTTTAATCCCAGCACTCGGGAGGCAGAGGCAGGCGGATCTCTGTGAGTTCGAGGCCAGCCTGGTCTAC
>NC_022013.1:22667537-22668276 GCF_000317375.1 Microtus ochrogaster
CCAAACAAACAAAAAAAAACAAACAAACAAAAAAAAAAAGAAAACAGGAATCCTTTGTGACCCACGGAGACTGTGATTCAAATCAGGGTTGTTCTGGCCTTCAGATCTGGTGAGATGGAGGCTGTTGATGAACCTCACAAAGGAATGATCTGAAGGTGTTGAAACAAGACAGATGTCAACCAGAGTAAGCTGAAGAGACAATAGCAAGGAAGTAGAGAGTAAACACAGAGAACTGCCTAGAATGTGGACGAGCCAGCAAAGGAGGGCAGGGCTCGGGGCGGAGGTCTCGCCCAGCATGTGAACAGTCTTGGGTTCCCTCCTTAGCACTGAAAAAAGTGGCTTTCTAAAGATTATCCATAAATGTATTAGTGTGTGTGCGCATCTGTCTGTCTGTGTGCCTCTGTGTGTTCAACAAAGAATGAGATTTCACCTAGAAAAAGATATGGGATCCAGAGGAAGGTAGGTTTTGTTTTTCTATTTCTTATTTTATTTTTAAAGGTTTATTATTTTTATTAAATATGTATGAATATTTTCCCTGCATGTATGAATGTTAGTCAAAGGCCAGGAGGGCTTCCAGAAAATGGGGCATTCAGAAGAAAGACCTGGTTTGCTGGTCCAGCTGCAGAGGTCAGGAACAATTATTGTGTGCTGGACCAGCTCATATCAGATATCAGTTTTCAGCAAGACTAGGACGCTAGCTTTGTAGGACTACCCTGGTCTGGCATGGTATAGATCATCA
>NC_022013.1:22668409-22670004 GCF_000317375.1 Microtus ochrogaster
TGTCTGTGTGTATGTCTGCAGGCCAGAAGAGGGCACCAGACCTCATTACAGATGGTTATGAGCCACCATGTGGTTGCTGGGAATTGAACTCAGGTTGGAAGGGCAGGCAATGCTCTTAACCACTGAGCCATCTCTCCAGCTCTAGTAGTCAGTTCTTTACCAGCTTATCAGAACTTCATTGATCAATGTTGAAACTCTGAACTTTTAAAATCTTAGTATAGCAATAGCATAGAGGGGGAAATAAATCTGAAACAGTTCTTGTTTAAAAAATTTGTTGATCTATTTATTTCTTATCCCAACCACAACCTGCCCCATCCTCTCCTCCCAGTCCCTCTTCCCCATTCTCCTCCCCCCACCCCACCCCCAACCTCCTTCTCTTCGGTCTCCTTCCAAGAAAGGGCAGGTTTCCTATGGGTATCAATAAAGCATGGCGTGCAGTAAGACTAAGCACCTCCCCATGATTAAGACTGGGCAAGGTGACCTAGTATGAGAAGTAGGGTCCCTAGAACCAATAAAAGGAGTCCCACATGAGGACCAAGTTACACAACTATAGCATAAATGAGGAGTGCCTAGATCAGCCTCATGAACCTCTCTGGTTGTTGGTACAGTCTCTGCGAGTCCCTGTGAATCCAGTTAGTTAACATTTATCATTTTTAAAAGGCGTATCTTAAATCATTTCCTCTATAGCTTGCATTTATATTTTTAGATCTTCATAACTTCATGAAACTTTTATATTCTCAGACATTTATAACTTGTATTTACCTTAGAACATTTTCTTAGATCCTCAGAACTTAAATTTAAACCCTTTTTGTCCAGCCATTTACCAGGAGACACAGGTGGTTGATTACTAAGAGCAGTCATTGCAAAGCAAGTTCCTTTAAATAGTAAAGGTGCTCACAGTTTGTGCCAGGCCCTGGAAGCAAGAGAGCTAAGGGGCAGATTTTCCCGGGGGGTTGGTATCTCCACAATCCAAG
This sequence comes from Microtus ochrogaster, assembly GCF_000317375.1. Classification (NCBI taxonomy): domain Eukaryota; kingdom Metazoa; phylum Chordata; class Mammalia; order Rodentia; family Cricetidae; genus Microtus; species Microtus ochrogaster. Next base: position 22,669,384 of record NC_022013.1, read on the forward strand.
TCTGTACTCCATTCGTGTTCTTTGGAGACCTTGGGTTCACCTCTAAGAGCTGGAATTTCTGTCTATCATAGGAAGTTTTTTCCATTAACCTCCCCCTCCCCATACCAGACAGGGGCTTCTTCATGTAGCCCTGGCTGTTCTGGAACTTGCTCTGCAGACCAGGTTGGCCTTGAACTCACAGAAATCCACCTGCCTCTGCCTCCTGGGTTCTGGGATTAAAGGTAGGTGTGTGCCATCCCTGCTTGGCTCCATTAAACATTTTAATGCCACATTCAGCAGATCTCTGAAAAGTTTTCAGGAACATCTATTAAGTATATCTGACTTTAAATAAACTTTACTTGAGTTCAGTTACTTGTTTGAAGCTTTATCTTGAAAGCATATTCAAAAGGCTAAATAAAGCTTACCCCATAAATAAATTACATTTATATTTAATATGACTATACGTATAATTTAGCACACATTAGAAAATTTGGTTATTTATAAGGTGACTGACAATTAACTTTCCAGGTCCTAATTATTTTTTTTTAAATATTTATTTATTATGTATACAATATTCTGTTTGTGTGTATGGCCAGAAGAGGGCACCAGACCCCATTACAGGTGGTTGTGAGCCACCATGTG
>NC_022013.1:22670104-22709064 GCF_000317375.1 Microtus ochrogaster
TGTGAGCCACCATGTGGTTGCTGGGAATTGAACTCAGGACCTTTGGAAGAGCAGGCAATGCTCTTAACCTCTGAGCCATCTCTCCAGCCCCTAATTATTTTTTATAATAAGTAATTAGCTTTTGTAAGATTAGGATTCAAACTTAGTTCCAAATCAGTTAGTGTTTTCAACACTATCTGAAGGTGTAAGTCACAAACAATGCCACAGCAGTTTGGAATTATGATTAATAGGGTGGTATTTATTTAAAGGGGAAAAAACTTACAGATAACAGTCCCAGACAACAGCCCTCTGCGCAATCAGGAAAAGAGTCTAGTCACCAGAAACGAAGCAGGAAGTGAAGAGAACGAGAAGAGAAATAGCCGCTTTTTTAAAGGGAGAGAGATCATGCCCCAATGGGCTGGTATCTCAGCAGCTATAGGCTGGAGGAGCGGAAGGACCTCCCGCAACAACTATCACTTAGAAATGTGTGCTGTAGGCCCAGTAGAATTTAGCGGGAAACTCAGCAGCCATTGAAGCCCCCAGTTAAAGCCAGCAATAAGAGCTAGTTCCTTAGCTTTGCATAACCAGCACCTGCCTATCAGAGCACCTGGGCTTCGTCCTATCAGACAGTTCTTACAGACCTCTGCACATTACCAAAGTCAGAGTCTTTGTTTCGAGGCAAGACGGACTGTAAGATGCCATCTTTTCTCTAGAGCTCCCTGTGGGACCAGCATTTCTGAAGTCCTTCACCCTCCTCTCAATTTATTTTTATTTTTGTCCTTTCTCCATCATTTTTCTACTTTTGTGCTTTGGATCCCGTACTTTAGGAGCCTGCTTCTGTTGGGACATTTTGAGGTTTCCGTTAGCTCTGCAGGCAATGAAAATCACATGCATAGTTGTAGATACCTATGGCTATCTAGAAACCGTTTCATGTAACATTCTGGCAATGCCTGGCAGCAGAAGTCCTCTTTCTTCATGTGTGTGTAAAAATAATGAAGAGGAAGTAACCCATGAGTTGGAAGAAGATGCTTTCTGGACCCAGTGACAGACTTCAGCTGGGCCTGTGTGCTTTACCAGAAAGAAAATACCAAAAACATCTTATTTTTTGTGCTTATAGTTGTGGCCCTAACTCATTAGCTTTTTTGATCTTTTATCTGGAATAATACAGATGTTTGCCATCTTCTTCTATCCAAACCCTGGCCAGATCCTCTCATGATGTTAAACCTCTGCTGGTCCTTCTAAGATACATTTTAATCAGAAGGCCCAACAGAGGTGCTGAAGAGATGGTTCAGTGGTTAAGAGCACTGGTTGCTCTTCCACAGGTTCTGAGTTCAATTCCCAGCAACCATGTGGTGGCTCACAACCATCTATAATGAGATCTGAGCCCCTCTTCTGACCTGCAGGCATCCATGCAACAGAACCCTGTATATATAATAAATAAATTATTTTTTTTTTAAAGGAAGAAGACCCGACAGGGATGCTGATCCCTGCTAGTGACTGTCAGGTTGGCATCAAAGTCTGGTCAGAGAGGCAAGTAGCCCTAAGTCAGGAGATGGCCTGGGCTGATTTTTTTTCCTATAAGACAGTTTATTTTAATCTACTCTCTTAATTAGTTTTGCTTTTGGCAGCATTTGTACTGACTGTTTAAAAATGGATTGTTTTTAGATTTTCTCCTCTTTTTAAAGTGTAGACTAGAACTGGCAGAATTATTGGAGGAAGTTGTGCATATGTCAAACGACAGTGTCTCCACTTTGATAAAGGCAGACTCAATGAATTTGAGGACATTTAATCCATGACATTTGCAATAAAGTTGACATCCAGAAGACCTGTCATTTAGTTTCTTTTTAAGAGCAAATAGCTACTGACCATAGTAAATAAAACTTCATTTTATGTCTTTGATCATTATAGTCTTCTAGTGTTGTTTCACGACTTTTTCAAACAAGAGTTGAATCCAAGTCATGTATACAGTGTGTTGTAGTAAACTGAAATTACCCATGCATAGATTTTTAATTATTAACACTTTTTTTGTTATAAGTTTTAAGCTAACCTTTTGTATAGACTTTATCTTTAGCCACACCCAATCTGTAAATATTGGGGTACAGAAGTTCATATAATGGTTTTATAAATCTTGAGATAAGTTTATATTTTAACAAAAGTCGAGTGAAATCAATAGTCTATTTTTAAAAGGATTTATTTCTTCCGTGTACAGTGTTCTGTCTGCATATGTTTCTGCTAGCCAGAAGAGGGCAGCAGAATTCATAGATGGTTGTGAGCCTCCATACGGTTTCTGGGAATCGAACTCAGGACCTCTGGAAGAACTGCCAATGCTCTTAACCTCTGGACCATCTCTCCAGCCCCCAACAGTCTGTTTTTTGTTTTGTTTTGTTTTGCTGTCTTTTTGTCACAAAATCAGGTAGCTCACCTGTCAGACAGACAGAAAATTTTTAAATAAGCATGTTTAGGTCTAGAGAAGGGGGAGCCATCATCCAACTCCAGAGTCAGTTTTTTAATAAAACAGAAGAGCATAAGACAATATTAAATATTATCCATATCTAAAAATTGAATTCAGTGGCCTGGGGAAGCAGCCTGAGAATAGAGAAGGAGGCTCAGGGATAGAAGTTCCAGACCCTGGTTGTTGAAGCAGTCATGGCGAGCAGCCAATCCCTCACCACGCTCGACGGTTGCTAGTTGGTTTTCTCCGGCGGGGTCCACTCTCCCTACCACACTTTTGGGCTGCAATGGTTTTTTTCTCTGCTTTGTTGCAGCCCTTTGGTGCTTTCTGCTGCCCACCTTCCTGCCTTCCACGTTGTGGCATTTTATCCCAGCCAGCACCTAGCAGCACATTCAGGAAGGGAAGGCAGAACAACACAAAGTTTTTGGACTCCTGCAGCTGTGGCTGTAGCAGATTTAAAGAAACAGACGCAGAAAAAAAGAAAAAAAACCAATAAACATAGAATAGAGAACATTCACATAGTCAAAAGAGACAGGTCGGAAACAAAGTCGCAGTGGCCACCTTGACTGTTTAAACAGACCCGACTGATTTCCATCTCACGTCTCAGTGTCCAAGAGCCAGGCAGGCAGAGTGACTTTTTACTCATGTCCTAGGCAGGAGACAAACAAAGCACAGAACAAAACACAGGGCATCAAGAAACAGGCACCAAAAAAACAACAAATGATTGTATAAAACAAAAACAAAACCTGATGGGCAGTACAATGTCTTGCTGGTGCCCTGGACAGGGGTTTATGTATCTCATCAGGTACCTCTCTGCCCTTAAGATGGATCCCATCAGAAATAGTACCAGACATTATACAAGGAGACACCTCCCATGACTGCCAACGGAGGCCTCCTCAGACAGCTGCTGCTGGCCTCCTTCTGTTGGGGCAGTTTGCACCACAACTATCCACCAAACCAAAAGCATGCCTTGGAGCCCTAGAACATCTGAACTTCCTAAGGCAGCATTCTGGTCCTGGGTTCCTGGAGTGAAGGTCTGGCCTCAGAATCTGGGTTGGGGTCTTGCTCTTGCTGGGACTTCCAGTTGCTATCCCACTGAACAAGAGTAAAGATCTTTACCCAAATTCTTTGGTCAAATTAGGCAAGCTTTATTTTCTGTCAGACAGGGTGTCTTAGTTAGGGTTTCTATGCTGCGATGAAACACCATGACCAAAAAGCAAGTTGGGTTAGAAAGGGTTTATTTGGCTTATATTTCCTTCAGTGATGCTGAAGGAAGTCAGGACAGGATCCTGGAGGCAAGAAATGATGCAGAGGCAGAGGAAGGTGATTGCTGGCTTGCTTCCCCTGGCTTGCTCAGTCCACCTTCTTATAGAACCCAGGACCAGCAGCCCAGGGATGGCAGCATCCACCATGGACTGGGCCCTTCCCCAATAATCACCTTACAGCTCGATCTCATTGAGGCATTTCCTCAACTGAGGCTCCTGCACCTGATGATTCTAGCTTGTGTCAAGCTGACACACAAAACCAGCCAGTACACAGGGCTATCTCCTTAAAACAGAGTTTTGAGAAAATTGCATCAAACACAGGAAAAGGTAGGATTTATATAGTTGCTCCTCTCCCCCCAGCAAAATTGCAAGACTGGGGGTGTTCAAGGGTTGGGCTATTTCCAGAGAGATTTTGGTTATATAGAAGCTTGGCTGAACATCTAAAAATTATTTAGCAGAACATCTTATCAGGGTGAAGGTCAGGGTATAGAGTATGGCAAATTCTAGAAAATGGGTCAAATCCAAGTTTGACAGAAAACAGGAATGAACTTAATTTTTGACCTTGCTAACAAGATGGTTTTTAGCTTTCTTTCTTTTCTTCTCTTTTCTTTTCTTTTCTTTTCTTTCCTTTTCTTTTTTTTATTTTATTTTTATTTTTTTTTATTTTTGAGACAGGGTTTCTCTGTAGCTTTTGGTTCCTGTCCTGGAACTAGCTCTTGTAGACCAGGCTGGCCTAGAACTCAAAGAGATCCGCCTGCCTCTGCCTCCCAAGTGCTGGGATTAAAGGCGTGTGCCACCACCGCCCTGCTCACAAGATGGTTTTTAATCTCAAAATGGAGTCAGGCTGGTCCATCAGTCAGTCAATCAGCGTGATGGTGAGACTTCCTTTAGTACACAGATGAAGGGTGAGAAGTTGCCTGGTTTTAACCAAAAGTGGAGTTTGTCCAGCAAGTCAATGGATGAAAAGACGCATGAAATAAATCCTGTGAGATGGAAGGGGAGTTAGAAGGGACGCACCCAAGGAATGCAGTAGGAGGAAGGTGGGGTTGGGGAAGGGCAGTGTTGAAAATGCAGAGGATGGTAGGAGCATCAGCTGCTTTTGGTCATGTGATGAATGGCCAAGATGGCAGCGAAGCAGGTGTCTAACGTCCGCCTAAGTCCGATGCTGGAGGAAGTCCACAAATGGCTCAGACCTATGTCACTGTTCACCACACTTCAGCCTCTATGGGAGGAATATCTTCAGTGGTCAGGCAGAGACCAGCGTGGGGGAGAAAAAGGAGAATGCTAAGGCCAGAGTTTAAGGCCAGTGCTGGAGGGCACTTTAGGAAGGGATAGGCAGTGGAAGATAGAGTTTGATGGGCAGCTGTTAAAGAGAGGTGTGCAGCTTCTGGAGGATGACTGTGGAGGACATGGGAACGGATAGGGCTGTGAGAAGAGACGTGGCGTGTCTTGTCCTGACACTGTTGTTGAGCGAGGTGGCTATGACAGCGGCTCGACCTGGGTTTAGACCTCAGCATAGGGAAGAAATCAAAACTAAAGTACAGTCCAAAGCTAGCTGGCAGGTGTGAAGACACCGAAAAGCTGAATAAAACTTATTTGTGCACTTTGTATAAGAGCTGTGCCGGATACATGGTGCATGCACTAAGTGTGCCTGTGTATAGATAGTGATGTCTTACAGGCAAGGCCTTGGCACTGTTGGAACAAGCCCCAGCCCCAGGAAGAGTACACAGTGACTTCCCAGAATCCTGTGGGTGATGATAATCCCAAAATACCTCTGTCTGCCTAACATGGAAAAAAATCTGTACCTGTCTCTTTCATAAAAGTCACAAATGCTTTCAAGACTGATTGGAGGCTGGGGTCTGGTTGGGTTTTGCCTTAATTGGGACAAGGTGAACAGGAGGCAAAAAACAAAAACAAAAACAAAACAAAACAAAACAGCAAAACAGGTGAGGACGTGACCTTCTCAGTGCTGGGACTGAAGTCCCTCCCTGTCTGCCGACCAGACTCAGCCCACGGTAAAACAACGCAGCCTCAACACAGACTTTCTTCTGGAAACTTGCTGAGAAAGAAGACATTTCCTTTATTCTGGATGATAGCTATTCCAGCCCTGGGTCGCTGACATGTTCATCTACCTACCTGCCTGTCTACCTACCTATCTCCTCTCTCTCTAAATATATGTGTGTGTGTGTGTATGTGTGTATATGTATATATGTGTGTATATGTGTGTATATATGTATGTATATACATGTATATATGCTATATTTGCATTCAGGAGGCAGAGGCAGATGGATCTCTGTGAGTTTAAGGCCAGCTTGGTCTACAGAGCAAGTTCCAGGACAGCCAGGACTACACAGAGAAAAACCTTGAAAAACAAACCAACTGACAAACAAAAAAGATAGAGTCTCATTCTATAGCCCGGGCCTAGAATTCATGACCTTCCTGCTTTCACCTCTCAAATGCTACAATTACATTGCTGTCCCTGGCAGCTCTCCAGAAGGAATATTCTATTTGGTGTGTGTGTGTGGTGTGTGTGGTATATGTGTGTGTGTGTGCGTGTGAGAGAGAGAGCACGCATGTTCGTTGTACACACATACGGAGGCCAGAGGTCAATGTAGGCATCTCCCTCTACAACTCTTCCCCTTAGTTTCTGGAAATAGGGTCTCTCACTGAACTCACTGATTGCCTAGACTGCATGGCTTCCCAGCAAGTCCCCAGGACCATCCTGTCTCCGCCTCCCAGAACTGGGTGCGGCAATCCTTCCCCTGCCTACCTACGATGTGGGTGCTGAGGATTATTCCTTCCTCCCCACAGTACCGGGCTGTAGGTGGTTCTTGTCATGTCTGGCTTTTTACACAGGTTCTAGGACTTGAACTCGGGACCTTGAGATTGTCTCGCAAGTTCTCTCACCCTCCGGGCCATCTTCCCAGCTCCCCTGTACTCAGTTTAATTTCTACTTTTGTAGTCTCTTCCATCATATCTGCCTCCCTCCTTCAGATCATGATGGACTTTCCCTTCTCAAGATGTGTCTTTTCTATCACAACCCTCCCCCACGCCATTAGCCCCCAGTCCAAAGCGTTCCTCTGAGAGGCCTCTGGTGTTACCTCTGATGTTATGCCCCAGTGTCTGAGGTGACCTGGCCTGGTCTTCGTGTAGCTGAGAAAGTGTCTCTTTGTGCTGGCTGATGAATGGCTGCCCTGTCCTGGCCCGGGACCCAATACCTGCAGGGTAACAGGAGAAGGTGCCCTCCCTCCTTAGGTTCGCACCTGCGGCTCTCGGCTTTTCTTGGGGACCAGAGCTGCCAGGCAAGAAACTGGCTCACAAGCTTGAGAAGCACAGCAAAGTTTCCAGACCCGAATGCTCCTGTCCAGCCTCTCTGGACACAAGGACCAGTGCAGGGTGGGGTGGGGTGGCCCAGACCTCATCACTCTGTTGTACCCTGACTCACCTGTTCCCTGGAGGGATTTGGGTCTCTCAATAGAGCAGCATCGCCGGGCGGTGGTGGCGCACGCCTTTAGTCCCAGCACTAGGGAGGCAGAGGCAGGAGGATCTCTGTGAGTTCGAGACCAGCCTGGTCTACAGAGCTAGTTCCAGGACAAGCTCCAAAACCACAGAGAAACCCTGTCTCAAAAAATCAAAAAAAAAAAAAAATAGAGCAGCATCTATGCAGTACTGTTTCCCTCTGAGGCCCAGGGCTGCATTACAGAGATTCTAGGTTTGAAAATATCTGAACTGGCTCACCATCTAGACCTGTGCTTGGGTTGTGTGCAAACTCCTTGGTAGCATCCACTTTCTGAGAGACATCGATTTTCCTCAATGGCTCACCTTGGCATTTCAAAAGACAAAACCCCACCTGGTTCAGCAAAGGGGCATGGAATACTCACTTAGTGCTGCCGTCACGTTGTTTTACTGTCTCACCAAAATGCTGCATTATTTATTTTGCACAGGTAACACAGGCATAGCCTTACCACTACTAAATAATAAGCCATAAAATATAGGCACCGCCCGCAGCCAGTTCTTCCCAGAAGTAACGGCTGTTTCCAATCGATAGTTTGTGTGTTTTTCCATAGATACTTCACACATGTTACAACCTCATTCTTCATGAGAACCTCCCACATACTGTGAGTACCGCTGGGTCAATGAAGGAATGAACTACGGTTCAGAAAGGCTAAGTGAAGAGTATGTAGGCACAGCGGCAAATCCAAAGTTCAAAGTTCATCCAGTGACCACAACACCTTGCTCCTAAATTTATTCCTGAATTATCCCCTTTCTTTCAGGGCAGACTAGATTCAGGTCCTCCGGAAGGGGTGAAAAAGGATGTTCGGAGCCCTGTCCCAGGTGCTGAAGGCTCTGGAAGAGGCAGAGAACCCCTTATTCCCAGTGCTCCTCAGGCCCACTGACAGTAGCAGGGCTGGATGCTGAGCGCTACTAGAATGATAGCGGAAAGCCACAAACTCTGTAGGGCACTAAATCTATGTGTGGTACCAGATGGGCCATTCTCTCTTGTTGACTCAGTTTCTCATCTATCTGCAGGACAGCGATGGAGTCACAGGACTGATGTTAAAAACCCAGACATGATAAAGGTGGAAACTGAGCAAACAATCCCAGCTCACGGAAAGGGGTCCAGTGCGTAGCAGCTTTCCCGTGTGATGGCCCGGTGTTACCAGATGAAGTGATGTGAGCATCTAGGACTCCTGGATTAGCAAGCATCTGGTTGGCTCAGTTGCAGCAGACAACAGTTGGGTATGGTCCGTGTTGAAAGCTCGCAGCACCAGAGTGAGCCTCTGAGAGTCAGTTTGCAGATCCTGGAGATTAACTCTAAGGACCACTCCCTCTGCATGTCCCGTCTATATGATGGGCATCTGGTTGCCTTTGAATGAGCAGTTACCAGCAGCTCACGAACCTACAAATCCCCCTGCTTAGAGCGCTCTCTTTTCCTGCCTCACCCCATCTTTCATCCTTTTTAGCTCTCCTTTCTCAGAGAAACCTTTCTGGGCTCATTTCACACACACACACACACACACACACACTTCCTAATTAGCTCTGTCACACCAATGGCCATGTTGCCGCTAGACTGTGTGTTCCAGAGAACTGGACACCAGTATATCCTCAGTGCTTTCTCCAGAACTTGGCATGTAAAACATGCTAAATCATTTGTTGCATGGATGACTGAAGTGAATCATTCCTGGTTTTTTTTTTTGGGGGGGGGGTCAGACCTTGCTGGAACACAAGACGGGCACCACCTCCTCGGCTAGACTTTGCCTCCTCTCAATCTTGCTTCTTGGCTTGGCACTCCTCCCTAGTGGATGTCACCACACAGGATGGCCCTGGATGTGGTTTGCTAAATAAATGAATGGATTCTTTGCAAGGAGCTCTTAGAGACATTTCTTAAGCAGGCAGTTTTAAATTCTCTTCCCTGGAGGGTCAGAGGCAGGCCCAGGAAGTGTGCACTTAGACTGGGTAGCAGGGCAATCTCTCTCTCTCTCTCTCTCTCTCTCTCTCTCTCTCCCTCTCCCTCTCCCTCTCCCTCTCCCTCTCTCTCCTCATTGTTGCCTGTGGGAACGGAGGTCAGGGCCCAGGTCACGGAAACGCTGTAAACCCTCTGTGGTTGTGATGGGTGAGTCCCACGTGTTGGTCCCCCAGCCACCCTGCACTTTCTCCTTCGGAGTGGGTGTGAAGGCAAAGAGGAGAGATACCGAGGCATCTTTTTCCCCAGTCTCCTGTCCCCAAGACACCAGACAGATTGGGAAGGGAGTAGGGCTCAGGCTAGTTCGGAGGAGGGATGGCGCGGCCAGACGGCTGGTGTCCTCTGGTGTCTGGAGCCCAGCCCTGGGCTCTCAGCCCCCGCGAAGGGAGGCGAGCCGGAGCTGTGCAGTGAATGCAAAGAGCTGGGCGAGCTCCCAGCCGGGCGCCGCCGACGGCGTCCTCAACCACGGCCCAATGAGAAGACAGCAGATAATTTATTCTCTAATCCCGGTTCGGGTGCCGGGCGCGGGCGAGTGGCGTGGACTGGGGGTGGGGTGGTCCCCTCGTCCTCTCTACCGCTCCCGCGGCCACCCCTCCCCCGCCCGCGGGCTCGGCCGCGCACACACACATTTCCTGACAATTAGCGAGCACACCTTGGCCGCGCGGCCTCCGGCTGCGCCGCAGCTTTTGTCTCCCGCCCGCCGGGCGCAAAGTTGCCGCTGCGCCGCGCTGCTCCGGCTGCCAGCCGCCCGCCGCCGTCGGGGGGCGTGGAGGGCGGGTGGGCCGGCCGCCGGCCCGGGGCTAGGGGGCCGCAAAAGAGAGGCGGAAGAAAAGTAAGGCAGCGCTGGCCCCTTCCTTTGTTACAGCCTGAGTGTGAGCGGGCGTGAGCGCGCGCAGGAGTGTCGATGCGCGCCAGGCGGTGCGTGTGAGTGCGTGTGTGCGCGCGCGTGTGCAAGGGTGCGCGTGTGTGTGCGGGTCGGGACCCAAAGGCGCGAGGCGGCAGCGCGGACAGAGAGAGGACCGGCTTCGCGGTCTTTCTCGCCCGCGCAGAACTCGGGCGTGCGGGCAGGTAGCTGGCTCGCTCCGGCTCTTCCCGGGACTCAGCTCGCCGCTGCTCTCAGATGGAAACCCCACCCCGGCCGGGACCCCGCGATCTGAGGGGCGAGGACCGGAGGGAGCGGCCCGCGAGGGTTTGCCCCGCCGCAGGGGGTGCCGGAGGTGCGGCTAATGCCGAGAGGAGCCGGCGACGGTCCCCGCGAGCCCCGGAGGGCGCGAGGCTGGGGAGGTGGTTTTTGGGGCCAAGGAGCGAGAGGGAGGGGGCGGGGGAGAGACGAAGTCTGTCTAAATGCCAGTTCCCTGAAGTTCAGCGCGTCGGTTGTCATTTCATCCCTTAATGCATATTTATGCCATGCCGAAATAGGCTTCATAATTAACTCCTGGAGTCATCCGCAGAGGTTAAAGGGACCCCGAAGATTTATGCATTGATTGGGTACCCGGTGGTGTGTGTGTGTGTGTGTGTGTGTGTGTGTGTGTGTGTGTGTGTGTGTACGCGCGCGCCCCGTGTCAACCCATTGAGAAGAATAATTATTTTCCTACGCTGGAAGCTACAGCCGAGAATCAGACGAGGAGGGAAGAGAGAGGTTGGAGAGGGAGAGGGAAAGAGGGAGACGGGAGACAAAGGAAGTGAGTACAAGAGAGGATCCGGCTCAGCATCCGAACTGTGAGTACTGAGCGGAAAACAGGCAGAAAGTGCTGGGAGTCAGCGACCCCTCTGCGGGCCGGGTTGGGGGCCGGGAACCGCCGAGGACTGGCGTCTCTGCTTTGGGTTGGGCGGGCCCCTCCACCTCCGGCAGGCTCACCTGAAAGCCAGATCTGACCCGCTGCCGCCTGTGCCAACCACTGCCCTAGCTAGGCAAAAAGGAAGCCCCCCACCCAGGTTCCATTGCCTTTGTTCCTTCTGAAGGATTTCACAGTTAGTGGGGCTTCAGGAGGGAAGGTGAGGGAGCTCGCCCTCTAAAGCTGAGTCTACCTCCCGTGGCTGAGTGAAAGCCACTCTTGAGTGCTTCCCTCTTCTCCTTCGCTGCGTGGTGGAATGCGACGAAGAAGGGGCTGAAACTGAGGCAGGGACCGGGACGTTGTAGCACCTGTGCATTTGTTTGGCACATAGAACGGAGAAGCAGCGGTGCATGGTACCCCAGGAGCAGAGAGAGGTCCTGGAAGCCCTTGTGAAGGAGGCCGGGAGGAGCCATGTCCAGTGCAAAACCACCAACTCCAGCAAATGTGAGGCAATCATGTACCCGGGAGGAGGGGGACACTAGCTACTTCATTCTCCCTCCAACCCTTTCCAGTCATTGTGGTAGAACTGGGACCTCTGAGCCCTGAGCTTCTGCCCACCCCTAGTACCCCTTAGGGGCCCTTAACCTAACAAGGGCCGGAGAGAAGCCACCTAGAAGGAGGAACCCTGGTAGAGGCCCGGCAAAGCAGCCTTGAGATGATCAGATACTCCCCTTCATGTAAAAGGGTCTCTGACCACGGATAGTGCCCCTAAAGGAAGGCCCTTGCCTCTCCGGAGTCGGTCAGGAGAGGGCGCCTAGGGCCCAGAGGGAGAGCCCTTCTTTCTAAGCAACATTCCACAGCCTTCCTCTGGGAGCACCGGTGTTCGGGCCCCAGTCTGATTTAATTTTCCCTGATAAATTTTCCAAGGTACTTTCCTCTGTCGGTGAACAACTTAGTTCAGGGCTAACTTAGCAGCGGAAGTCAGCTCCTTGGTGACTGGGTTCTGCATTGAGAGAAAGGGATTGTCCTCCAGGAGGTACCCATGGTGCCAGTTTGGGGACTTAGACCTTCAAGGGTGCCCCGGCTGAGGTACAAGGCTGGAAATAGCTTTTACTTTTCAAATTGTCCAGTTTTATCAAGGCTCTCACAGATGCAGGCTCTTATATTCACCCACCTCAGGTTTCCTTCAAGGGGGGGGGGGGGTTACTGGGTGCTTCCTCTTGCCTCTACACTCTTGCTATGCATTCAAAGATATGACTATCTGGCAGGCAGGCTTCAGAAGTGGGGTCATTCTCCTCGGAGCAGGATGAGGACACAGAGAATTGAGAGTAGGTCAAGTCTAGCCTGTCCCAAGCTTGGAGTCATGGCATCAAACTGATTGATGAAGACCTAGGGCAGCTCTGACTTAAAGCACAGTGTCTTGTCCCTCATCGATACGAGCATGAGTCCTATCCAAGGGTCTACACAGTGTTTGACTATTGGATATCCTTGATGCACAGTCACTGAAGGAGTAGCTGTCCCCATACACCTCATCATCTTTGCAGATGAGGGGATGTGACCGAAAGGGGAGGACAAGGCCTGTGCAGATGTGAGAACTGTTTGATATTATACATGATATTCTTAGGCAAACTGCATGCAAATTTGCCAATGGCCCATTGTCATATTTTTCTTTAACAGCGTGATTGACTGAGAACCAAATCTGTAGCCTGGGTCCTATACTTGGGAGCTTGAATTCTGGTGACATAAGCTCATACTTAAATCTTCCTTCTAAAGTCCGGCCAACAGGCTTAGTAGGGGTTGGAGGCCTGGTGGTACCAAGACTGGAGAGACCTGTCCCCCCACCTTCCACCTTGGCTGTTTCCTTAGTTTCTCTACTATGATTTGCCTGAGGCTGTTACCAGGCTGCTGTTGCCTCCCTCCTCCTCCTCCTCCTCTTCCTCCTCCTCCTCTTCTTTCTCTTCCTCTTCATCATCCTCTTCGTCCTTCTCCAAGAGCCCAAGGACCTGCTAGGTTAGAAGCTGCTTCTCATTGCCTGGAAATGTTCAGAAAAGGTCAACTGGAGAAGCCCCTGGGCAAAAGAAAATTCCTGCCTGACTTCACTGTGGTTTCCTGTTCAATGGAGGAGCATCCACCTCCTCTAGGGGGGCTCTCAAACTGCTAAATGAGAGAGAGCCTGAGCTGTTCATGCTTTGGGGGTAGAAATGGAAGGTGTGCAGGGCGGACTCAAACCATGGGAAAGGCTACCTAGTCTAGGCCTAGAAAGAGGGAGGCCATCTCGTTCTCTGTGGCAAGCCCACTCCTGGTCTGGTTCTGGTCTGGGGGACAGTGTATTGGAGTCAGCAGGTTCTTCAGAACCTAGCTGTCTGGGTCAGTACTGATCCATCCCAAACACACTTCCAAATTGGGAGGTCTATTTGGAGCAGAGACAACAGATTGAATCTCTTGAGGCTCCTTTGAACCTACAGCAGTGCCTCCCACCATGATGGGTGGAATTGGAGTGCTATACAGCTCGTCATCACATCCCACAGCCTAGAACCTACGAGCAGACAGTTGGTGGGAGTAAGTGCCTTAATATCTATCATCCCAATGTCCCCTCGCTCTGCCACCGTGAGCGGAGACAGGTCTCCCGGGCTCAAAGTAGCCCCAAAAGACACATAGGTAGAGAAGAATCTCTGAGAGTCAGCTAGTCCCATTGTGAATTTATGAATCAGTCAGTTCCATTGTGGACTCATGCATCTTTGATGGGATCATAGGTTTGGTTAATTGAATTTATTAAAGATTTCCACACAAGCATCCCATTTAGTATGTTACTCCTGGGTGTCCAGTGTAGATCTGGAGAACGGTTGTGTACATGCGCTTGGTCTTCTCTAGGAACGTTGGTGGCATCTACTGTCCTTGGGCTAAGCCCAGTCTGTCGCTGACCCTTCTCTCTTTGGAGAGCTGATGTTTTATTGGCATGTCCCCACCTCTGTCCTTTGAGAGGCCTGCCCTCCTTGGCTTACCTTTAGCTGGAACCATTGTCAATCTGGAAGACCCAGAAGTAGCCTGAGGCCCTGGAAGGGAAGTGTTTTGAGAGGGAATTCCTAAAAAGTTAGCATTCTTCCTGTGCAACAGGCTTCATTCTCGCCTGACCTGGCTTCTCGAGTTTGTGCAGAGTTCATGAGGAAAGGCATCTCAGCTGCTCTCAGTGTCTGCTTTCCCAATAGGCAGTGGACTTCTGAGGGAATGGCTGGAGGTCAGGATGCTTTAACCTGTATGCTGGGCCCTCCTCCTCACCTCAGTCTGCACAGGTCTCTCGTTCTTCTGTTTCCCTAGCTCTCCCCAGTGCCGCTTCAGCCCTGGGCTTGTCCGCTTCCCATACTTTCATGTGTTTTCCTCTTTTCCCCTCTCCTTTTACCCCTTTCCCTATTCCCCATCACACACCCCTCTAGCAAAAGAAAAAGTCCCAAGAAAGCCTCAGTTTTCCTAACTGTGACCATAATGTTAACAATACTAGACATGAGCCGGGTGGTGGCGCACGCCTTCAATCCCAGCACTCGGGAGGCAGAGGAAGGAGGATCTCTGTGAGTTCGAGGCCAGCCTGGTCTACAAGAGCTAGTTCCAGGACAGGCTCCAAAGCTACAGAGAAACCCTGCCACAGAAAAGAAAAAAAGAAGAAAAGAAAGAAAGAAAGAAAGAAAGGAAGAAAGAAAGAAAGAAAGAAAGAAAGAAAGAAAGAAAGAAAAAACTCAGACATAATTAATTGCGGGTGCATGCACTCGAGTTTCCACTCAAAAAAGTTAAGTTCCTTTTATTTGTGGAAGATGTTCTAATATTTCCATGAACCTCCATCCCCTTCAGTTTCTCTCAGTGTCTCTGTTCTGACTCTACCCTTTCCCCATCCATCCTGCCCCCTGCCCTTGGCCCCCATCTCCTTCTTCTTGACTCCCTTCTTTGGGCCCCGACCCACCCTCCCCCAGCACCTGCTACAGACCTGGGGTTACACTGACAAGGGCAGGGCAAAGCCCATGGCAGTCTTGGCTTCTCATTAAGGCCCAAGAATGTGTGGAGTCATGAGGGACAATGAGAGCCAGCAGAAGGAAGAATGGGGCCTCTGTTGGAACAAATTTCCCAAATCCTGAGCTTGGCTGAATGGCACACCTGAGGGAGGGCTCCTCAGAGTAGGTACTCTTTGCAGGCAGAGCTCTTTAAAAATTACATTTATTTGTTTTATGAGCATGTATGTGTGTGGTCATGTGATCCATAGCATACATGTGGAGGTCAGAGGGCAACCTAGAGACCAAACTCTGTACATCAGACTTAGTGACAAACAGCTTTAACTACTTAGCCTTCTCTCAGGCCTGGTTTGGGCTCTTGACTCATTTCCCCTGGAGTTCATAGACTTTTGGAGAGATGGACCTAAGGATGTGATGGGGCAGGGGCAGGGACTGGGGGAAGCGGCAGTGGCCCCGTACAGAGGCCCCAAAAAGAGGGTACATGTGGCTACCTGGGCTCAGGCTCCCACCACTAGCTGTAGGTTTAGGGATGGACTCAGAGGGTAGGGACAGTGGAAATGGCATCTGTGTGAAAGGCTGAGTCCTTGGGTTCTCACGGAACTGTGTCCTTGTACTGTCTTGGGGACAGAGAAAGCAGACCTGAGGAGGCAGGGTTTTCCTGGCAAACGGAGGTGAGGCCCACTTGACCTGCCTCCCATTCCTCCACGTTTCAAGTGAGGTCCAGTCAGGCCAGAGCCTGAGACCAAAGGTCTGTCACCTCCAGCCCCACCAAACCTTTGGTCCTAGAAATAGCTACAGGGAACACCCCATTCCAGAACTTTCTTGGGGCTTGTCGCGTGTGCTGGGTGTGGCAGTCAAGACAGTACTGTGGCCAGGAGTTGTTGGAGGCCACACTTGAGCTGTCTGAAGAAGGGACAGGGTTGACCAGCACTGACCTTGGTTTTCTGAGGCAGGGGAATAGTGGGAACGGGGTGTGTGATGAGGAGGGGGGCCCGCAGGGAGCTGCCTCAGGTCTCCTGCCAAAAATTAAACCATTTTTAAAAAGTTGGAGGGGATCGGTGGGGGGAAGGAAGGAGAAAAAGGAGATGGCAGAGGAGGGAGGGGACCAAACAGCCCCTCCACACCAATAGCCCAGCAGGAGATGTGAGTAATACTCCCGGCTGGTTCAGAGGGAGTGAGATCAAAAGCAAGTAGATACAAGAGGTTTGTGCTTCACCGACCAGACAGCCAGAGGCTCAATGAGACCTTTGTTAACCCAGGCCCAAGTCAGAATCGAAGGAATACCTGACTACCCGCCCACCGACCGCCCGCCCCCACCAGTCTGGTAGGGGGAGAGGCAGGTCACCAGAGAGTCAAGGCAAGTTGGGCACAGCTAGGCCTGGCCAAGAGTGGGTGGAGGAGGGAGGAGGCCTGGGTCAGACTTGGAGCTAGGAGTGAGCCGAGGCTGCCTGGAAGGCAGGAAGTGAAATTATAAAGGGAACTGCGGGGGCCACCTGGTGAACCTGCCATCCCAGCCCCTGGCCGCTGTTCCTTGGAGGGGATTGTGGATGTTTGGCCTGGAGCACACAGCTCTCTGTGTGTCTTAGGGCTGGCATTCTGGGGGTCACTGAAAAGGACAGACAAGAGGCTGCCGACCTGAGGACTGGGAACTTCAAGTGTGAATCTGGGTGATGCTTCATTAAGGTAGGGTGAGATTGGTGTGTGTGTGTGTGTGTGTGTGTGTGTGTGTGTGTGTGTGTGTGGTGCACGCTGGGAGCTCGGTTAAGATTGTTTCACCAAGCCTCCTGCAGATAGCTACCGCAGCCTGCCCCTGGCATAGGTTGGGGGTAGGCTAAAGTAGGATACAAGATGCTTCTTGAAAGAGATAGTTTCTGACCCAAACCACACACCCCCTCACTGGGGGTCCCTGGGAGAGGTGCAGACTCAGTCTGGAGGTCTGTGTCCCCTGAGGCTTTCCTGGTTTTAGATGAGAAGGTGCCTTTTGGGGGCCCACTCTTTCATGGCAGACGCCTACAACTGACCCACAGTGGGAGAGAAGGAAGGAAATTAACTTGTATTTAGGACATACTTTTCCCAGTGTTCCGAGACCTTGATGATGCCCCTCCCTCCAACTCACCAGATGGACTGTTCTTGGCTGCTGGGGATTTCAACCCAGTCCCTTTCTTATCTCTAAGACTAGAACTACAGTTCTCAACCTGTGGGTCTCGACCCCTCTGGGGGCTGCATATCAGATATTTATATTACGATTCATAACAGTACCAAAATTACAGTTATAAAGTAGACACGAAATAGTTTTATGGCTTGGGGGTCAACCGCAGTATGGGGAACTGTATTAAAGGGTCACAGCATTAGGAAGTGGAGAACCCCTGGCTTAGAGAAGGGTGCAACTCCCTGCACTAGTTTGGGAAGCATGCGCTACCTAAAACTGGAGGGAGTTCAACACTCATTCCTCCTCTAAACAAAGCACACTACTGTACTGGAAAGGGTTAATTAAGCATAACCCGCCCCCCCCCCCAAGAGCTCACTATGAGGCCTGGGCGGTTTGAAAAGATTGCCCTTGTTTGCTAGGGGAGAGGGTAGTTAGGGACCTGGGAGGGGGCTGGATGCTAATTAGAGGAATCTGAGGAGGTCCTTTATGGCCTGGAAGCCGCACCTCCCCGTACCCACCACGAGGGCCATTGTGTGGGGCCTTTGAAGGGCTAGACTGGAAACTCATTACTGCCTTAGCTTTAGTATTCTTGGGGCCCACCAGGTGGCGGGGGAGTGGTGAGAGAATGCTATGGGTGGGGGGGCTTGGGCTCCCTGGGAGGCAAGGTGGGGAAGAGGGAGGTGTGAGATTCCCCAGTTTCCTGCTTTTTGAGATTCCTGCCACTGGACCCCTCAGCTCTGCTGTGGCCTATGGCTTTTCATTCCTATGTGATTGCTGTTCCGAACTCATGTAGGGCTAAAAGCCATGGGCTACAGTGAGGGGCAAGCTCCTGCACAACCACACTCACTAAGGACCAGCCACAGGGAGCACTAGAGGGAGGGGCTGGCACATCTAGTAACTCCGGATTTGGGGCTAGGCGGTGTGATCTTGGCCATGTCACTTCCTCCCTCTGGATCTGGCCCCTTCCTTCTGAAGGGTTAGGCTGCCAGGAAGAAGGCGGCAGCTTGCGCTAAGGTCTTACTGAGGAATTTGTTCGTTCCCTCTTACCAAGCTACTTAGGCCTTGGTTAATGGAGATGTGGGGCTGGTTTCAGGCTCAGCACCTAGGCTTTTTCCTCTGTCCAGCCACACTCTGCTTCTTAGTCTTGGCCTTTTATTCCTCCTCCCTCTGCCCAGCTGGAAATCCCCAGCTGCTCTGTCCGGACCCTTAAGACTCTTCCGAGACTGACGAGGGAGCATTCACACCAGCTGTGCAGATGCTGCTGGTGGTGGTGGTAGCATGTCCATAATAAAACTAAGGAAGGCCACAGCTCCCCAGGGTACCATGCTGGAAACCGGAGTCCATAGCTTCTGGTCTTTGCCGTGCCCCTCTGCTGGGTTCCTGGAGGGCAATGCCGTCTTCCCTGCTTCCTCCACCAACCTGGTTCTATTCCCACTCTGAAAACTGCCTGGCTTCATCCTTGCCATCCCTGGGAAGCGCACAGATGGAAATGAAGCAGGAAGTCTGGCTGGAATGGCAAGGGAATCACCCCACCTTCTACACTGGGTTCCCCAATCCAGTCTAACACAGACCGCTGAAGTGCGCTCACAGAAGGCAGGTCACTTGCCTTGTCTTATTTAGACTCTTCCATTCTGCAGTCAGCATTCAGCAAGGGCCTAGCTACCACACTTCTGGCCGATTTACCTGTATTAACCTCTTTGGTTTCCAAGACAGCCTTATTTATTATTAGCCCATTTTATTTATGGGAAATCTAAAGCATAAGGGAGCCGAGAAACTGGCCCAGGGCATATGGCTAGTAAGGAACAGAGATGGGAATTGAACCCAAACTGGCGGGTGCTACTGGAGCTTCGGGGGAAATCAAACTTGTGTGTTGGAAATAAGCCCCCGAGTCTGGGTGGCATCAAACACACTAGCACTTCTTCCCTGGAGGTCTCGAGGGGGATGCACGATATTAAATTTTACCCAATATCACCGATTTTCTTTATTCAGCGTGGGCAGAGGGGTAAATCAGAACGGAAGCAAAGCGAAAGCCCAGACCAGCTGCAGTTTGGCTGTGGCTGAGTCAGGTTACTTCTCCTCTTGGCTAGGCTTAGGGGAAGGACTCAGGGGTGGCTAGCCCCTGAACCAGTCCCCTCTCGGAGTCACTGACTAGACTCCTGAGTTTGCCTGGGTTTTTGTTCAACTCTAGGAACCTCTTTGGTAACTTCTCTCCGTTCCCAGTTTCCTGACTGAAAAGTCTGAGCAGAAGAGCTCCCTCCCTCCTTCCTCTGCCTCTGGGCCTGTCTCATAAATCCCCTCTTACTGTTTGCCCAGGAAGACCCCAGACACCCAGGGGACAAGTGAGTGGCTTCAAAGATTGTATCCCTTGTGAAGCTCTAGCAAGGCACAACTAAGGACTGTACAGTAACTATTAATGGAAGAAATGGTGGGCTAGGGGAGAAGGTAAGAGTTAGCCCCCTCTGTAGCCTGGGCCTGGGGGTCGGGTGCTATTCTGGCATTACAACCTTGGGCCTCTTTTGCGAGCAGCCTTTGTGCCTGGCCATTATGGGTGGGGCTGGTCTGGAGAAGATCCGCAATGGCGTATCTCCCGGAATTGTTGAGATCCTCTGAATAGGCGAGCTGGCCTCGTGCCCTCTTTCCCCGAGGATTCACAGAGCAGCCCTGCGTCTGTCCCGTCCCTGCCTGCAGACAGCCGAAACCAAAAATATCATAACTGAGCAATCTAAGTCTCTTACAGGCATCAGCTCGACCCAGCATGAGGCGTCCCTAGGGAGACAGGTCTGTGTTTAACTACAATGAGAGCCAGGCACATTTCCCTGGTGGTATCTGTCCGTTTCTAGTGGAAGCTGAGTTTGATTGCGAAGCTTCACATCTAAATGCAAAGAAGACTGGGAAGACCGCTGGTTCCCTCTTTCTAGGGGACACCTGGTGGGAGTAGTCTGCATCAGGTTCCTGGCTCCTCCTCCCCTGCCTGGAGTCAGTGGTAAGCTACTGAGGCCTTATACAGGCTTTAAAGACATTATTACTGAGGAGTGTTGTTATTATCCTGGCCTTTACTCCCAGCGACTGTGCCCTTTAAGTCCCTCAGAACCACTGTTAAATCCTGTGTAATCTTGAGGAGAGGGCTTTTCTTCTTTTTCTAAAGGTAGACAAGCAAGAAACTAAGGAAGAGGGAGGGCTGTTCCTGCAGACTGCGGCCTCTATAGGCCTGGGGATACAGAGAGGCCTTGGTTTCCTGGTTCATGGAGCTTCTCTAATAGTCCAAGAAGGGGTTAACTTCCAAGGAAAACACAGGTTTCTCCGGACCAGTGCCCTGTGCCCAGCTTGGCGGATGGCAGCCCTGGGAAGAGGTCCTGGGATCTGTAGTTTATGACACCACCTACCCCAGGTCTGCCTATTTATCAACACTGCCTTGCAGACTACAGTTCCCAGAAACCTGGAGGCCAGGCTTTGGGGGAAGGGGTGGGTGTGAGGCACGGAGAGAGCTGGGGAAAGGAGAGGGAGGAGGTGGGAGAAAACCCGGTTCACCCCCTTCCTTTTGAATTCTTTCTCCTGGTGTGTCTGCTGCTCTGCCCAAGCTAATCCCCAAATCCGGTCTCTTAAGCTGCAGCTGCTTCCCTTTGCAGGGATGAATGGCTTTGGGAGGGAAGGTGAATTCATATTTTAATTACGAAGGCTCGGGTGCGGAGGGCACGGGGGAGGGGGGCAGGATGGTGCATTGTTTCTCTGGGCTTTAGGGCACCCTTCCTCACTGAGTCACTTCTGCCAGTTACCTGGGTGGGTCTTGCTGAAAGGGCCTCTGCTCCTGCCTGAGAAGATGAGGGGATGGGGTGGGAGAAACAATTGTCAGAGATTCTTGACTTGTCCCAACACTCAAGTATCATGTATCCCTTACCGCCCACTTTGATAGAGGACATTGCCAAAATTCTAGAGACACTGAAGAATCTTAGGACTGGCTGCACTAAACCCTGGCTTCTTCCTCATTTAGAAGTGTTTTCTTGCCCCTTGGTTCCTCCACGTGTTCCAATTGTTCAGTTTTCCCCACTTTCCCTTGATGTGGAAGGGTCAGAGTGTGACTAAGAGAATGTGAGGTGAGGGCCAAGGGCAGGCAGGGGTGAGTAGTGAGGCTGGGGACCTATGGGTGACTAGGGAGGGTGGGTGATCCGTGACTTGGCATCTTTTCTGTTCGACTCTCACAAGACAATCTTGGCAGAGGGACAGTCTTGGTTATTAGACCCCATACCATCCTGAACTGAGCTAAAAAGAGCCAGGTGGGGGTGGGGTGGGGGTGGTAACAGGAGTGTTGGCCGGTGTCCATTTCTTATCTACTCTTGAACAGTGGTAGCTTGGGGGAGAACAGAGTTGGGGCTTTCCACTGGAGCACAGATGAAGGGGAGTATTCCAGGGTCTAGATGATCCAGCGGGGGAGGGGGGCTTCATGGGATCTGACTTCTCCAGGAGGCCTCCAGCCCATGTTAGAGGTAAAGCTTACTGCCAACTGTGGAAGATGTAGGCAGGGAAAGGAAGTGCATGCTGCGAGGGCAGAACACTGGTGCAGAGATCTGGCAGTGGGGCTCTCAGGTCCCCTGCTGCTGGGGCCTCTGGGGAGAAGAAATGAAGCCACAACACTCAGACACACCAACGTGGAATTCCCTATCCCAAGCCTTGCCCACTTCAGGGATGAGGTCCGGTGACCTTTGTGTCCAGGCTTCTGGGTCTTGAAGTTGTTGTACCCCTGTATGAGAGTCTTAGCTGACAAGGAGAAGCCAGAGGACTTGAGGGCTAATATTTGGGCAGAATAACCTGGCTCTCTGCCGTGTTCTTGCTACCTTTGGGACCAAAGAATCCAGGAGTCCCACTGAGCAGCCCAGCTCCCAAGGGGCTTCTTCCAAAGCTTCTTCCTGTGCCTCTTAAACTATCCTTCCTCCTCCTACACCTGCCCCAACTATCTCCACGGGGGGGGGGCATCATTCACTAAGGACTTTGGGCAGGAGCAGGCATCAAGGGAGAAGGAAGGTGAAAAAGAGAGGATCTTGGTGTCCTGTGACTAAGAGCCTGAGAGACGCTAGGCCTGATGGGATGACAGAAGTTGTTTCAAGAGCAGATTTCTTCTCTGGGCAGCCTTGTGGTGTCCTTTGTTGTGTGTGTCCATTGCTATTTTTTCTTCTGATGTCTTGAGAGTGCTTTCTGGGTAAACCCTTCACATGCACCCCAGTATGGAGTGTGTGCATTACAGTTACTGATGAAGGGACCCCCTCATCTGGTAGGGACCCCACTGGCTCTTCCTCCCTACCAGATCTAGCTGCAGCTCCCAATGCCCACATATTCCCTTAGGTTTGGACTTTAAATGTCAAGCCTTAACTAGCCTCCTGGTATACAGAGAAAAGGGACTGAAGGCCCAGAGAAATATAGCTACTACTTCCCAAGATGGCAGTATGCCCACCTCAGAGTCAAGAATAGGACCTAGCATGGACACCCCTCCCCACCCCCTGGCTTATCATGAGAGGATCCAGAGAGTGCTATGGTAGATCTAGAAATATAGTTGTTGTGTCTCGGTTCTATCTATCTATCTATCTATCTATCTATCTATCTATCTATCTATCTATCTATATCCTAGAGATTGCTCTGCTCACTATATAAACTACTATATATACCACTAGAGTGGGTGTGTAAATGGTGCTGGAAAGCAGGTTATTAAATAGCAGCAGCCTGCCTTCCTACCCATGCTGACTCAAGCTAGGCCTCCTGCCCATCCAGCTGGTCACTGGAAACGCAGTATCCCTATTAATTACAGTGATTGGATATTACCAGGGACTGGGGGTGGATCTTGATGGGATAGCTCCGTAGTAGGCATTCAGCAGTGCAAGACAAGCATGGTGGAAGTTTATCCTGAAGGAGTTCCCCAGAAACTGTCCACATGGGTCACGTCAGGTTCCTCAACAAACAGGAAAGCTACTTCACAGGTGCGCCTTGAGTGGAGCATGACACCAACTGCCATTGTTGCTGGAGATGGGGGATGCCTTGTGCTTTATTATTCTAAACCCTTTGCCCTAACTTGTACCTCTGTAGTATGGAGAGAGTGGCTTGTTGGTTCCCAGCCGCCTGGCTTAATTAGATCACTGCTTGGCCCATTAGTTCTAACTTCTTATTGGCTAACTCTTACATATTAATCCATTTCTATTAATCTATGTATGGCCATGTGGCTGTGGATTCCTGGCTAAGTTCTGGCATCTGTCTCTAGCAGGGCTACATGGTGTCTCCTGACTCCACTTCCTTTCTCCCAGTATTCAGTTTAGTTTTCCCTACATAGCTCTGTTCCCCTATAGCTCTGCTATAGGCCCAAAGCAGTTCCTTTAACAGCAGTTTTCTGTTTAAACAAAAAAGGGGAGGTGATGTGGGATTTCCCTCTGTAAGCTATGATTACCATTAATGAATAAAGAAACTGCTTTGGACCTATAGCAAGGCAGAACTTAGCTAGTCAGGGAAAACTAAACTGAGTGCTTTCTGGGTAAAACCCTTCACATGCACCCCAGTATGGAGTGTGTGCATTACAGTTAAAGAAAGGCAGAGGGAAAAAGAAGGACAGAGTCAGAAAGACGCCATATAGCCCTGATGGTGACATGCCAAAACTTTACCCATAAGCCACTGTCACAGATTAATGGAGGTGGGTTAAATTAATATGTAAGAGTTAGCCAATAAGAAGCTAGAGCTAGGGCTGGAGAGATGGCTCAGAGATTAAGAGCACTGATTGTTCTTCCAGAGGTCCTGAGTTCAATTCCCAGCAACCACATGGTGGCTCACAACCATCTGTAATGAAATCTGGTGCCCTCTTCTGGCCTGCAGGCACACATGCAGACAGAACACTGTAAACTAACTAACTAAATAAATAAATCTTAAAAAAAAAAAAAAAGAAGCTAGAGCTAATGGGCCAAGCAGTGATTTAAATAATACAGTTTCTGTGTGATTATTTTAGGGCTAAGCAACCGGGAACCAACAAGCGGCCTGTTGCTACACACTTCCTTCATTTCTCCCAATGCTTTTTCTAGAGAGAGAAACTATTCCTACCAGGCCTAGTGTGTTGGCCTGATCTCTGGGTAGGGTGCCTGCCTTTATGTTTTAAGCTGCCCTGCTAAGCTGACTGGAAGGCATCTCCTTCACTCTTACAGCAGGATTGTTTAGGGATAGGATGGACAGAGATGTGAGAGGGGGAGGGGCGACCAGGCAGATGAGTAATGCAAGGAAAATGGAAATGAGTGGATGAAGGGAGTGCTTTACCAACCCGAGCCCATAACCCCAGCCAGACTCTGTGTTCCACCTCAGGCCTACCTCAGCCTCAATTTTCACCTCAGACTGACCTTTTACCTGGGGAAGA
Organism: Microtus ochrogaster; assembly: GCF_000317375.1. Taxonomy (NCBI): domain Eukaryota; kingdom Metazoa; phylum Chordata; class Mammalia; order Rodentia; family Cricetidae; genus Microtus; species Microtus ochrogaster. The sequence continues at coordinate 22,694,556 of NC_022013.1, forward strand.
AGAAATGGACTATGTACCACCCTCCCGGTCTTTTACGTAGTGCAGGAGCCAAATACAACGCCTGTTGGCTGAAGACCTCCCCCCCTTTGCTGTCTGTTTTCCGCATGGCCAGGATAGCATTAGAGGGATTGTGTGCTACCTGGTGGCCCTTACAGGGTTCTCTAAGAGTTTCAGACAATTTGGGATTGTTAGGGAAGGACAGAATCTAAAACTCCATTCTAGAGGTTTAGCTGGAGGCTTCTTCAATCTGTAACCTCCCATGTCTGGAGTGTTGGATGTGTGACCTCAAGAATCAAGTGGACTCCCCAGTCCCACCCACACATGGCATGCTGGCACCTTCATGAAATGGCATGTCCAGAGACTGTTTTAAGCCTGCTCGCTTCCTGGTCCCAGCTGCAGCTGTGTGGGGATGAGATGAAGCAGTAGGCTGGGGAAAACACAGGTAGCAACTGGGCTTTCTTTAAGGTGATGCCACTCCCACATGTGGCAGGAAATGAGAAGCTGTGGTAGAACTCTTTTACTTGGTAGGACAGGCAACAGCCTCAGGGAGCCCCAAGGGTTCTGGGAATGATAACCCCAGTTTGCTTCTCTCTCTCTCCTTGCTTCCTACTCTTCTACCCTGCCTTTCCCTACAGATCTCTGGTGAGCATTCTCCGCCCCGCCCAGGGCATGCCCCAGTTCACTTTTGCCTGTTTCTGTGGTCTTCACGGCTTCTGCAAGATGAAGAGGAAGAAGGAAGACATTCAAAGAGAGCGAGAAACAGCGGTGTGAGCAGAGCCAGGGCCCCCTTGTCAGCTCCCAGTGGATCCAGGCCTGAGGCCGCTCACTGCTGTGGAGTTCAGTGTGTGTGTCTTCTACCTTCATTTATCTTGCTTCTGACTAACATGAGGGCATCAACCTCCTGAGCCTTCTTATGGCCGCCCCTATTTGCTTCCAATCTTCTGTGCTCCTGCAGAGAGGCTTCTGTCACACAAGGGGATTTCCGGGACCTGCCTCATGCCTTCTTCAGCAGACTGGGCAGCCTGCGACCAAGAGATGAGGCTTCCAAGCTCTTCTCAGGGTTACACCTCCTGTGAAGCTAATGTGGCCTTGGGAGAGGAAAGTAGCTGTTCTTGCAAACTTTGGAGGGCTCGACGTAGAGGCACCACCTCCACACACAAGTTGGAGTTCCTGCTGGGGTCCCAGGGTCTCAGTCCCCTCCCTGCATCCTCTTGGGCCAGGTGGGCCAGGACTGAGGTTGGAGGCCAGAGTTAGACACTTGAGGGACCAGGCAGTGGGTGACAATGTGTCACAGGTCAGTCTTGTCTCAGTTCTGGCCCTGGCCCACCAGCTTCCTGCAGTGCTCACAGGTGTGGGGAGGCCTTCCCCCAGGCACTAAGCTCCTCAGGGACTGTCCCCCAGATCTAAGCTAAACCACTACCCCCATTTTGTTCCTTCATCCCCTGTTCCTCTCCTCTCCTTGGGAAGCTGGAAAGGGTATTATACTGGCATGTAACACCTTCAGAGGACTCTTGGGTCGGGGAACCCTAGGTCTGTCCTTGGCTTTTCCCTTCATCTTCCTAGCCCGCTGTCGACCTCCTGCTTCAGGATCTTGTGCCCCACACTCATTTCTAGGAGTTCAGAAGCAGAAGAAGCATTTCCTCTCCTCTTCCTCCTCTCTCCTCCCTTTACCCTCCTCCCCTGGTCTTGTCATTGTGCCCGGATCTCTCAGGTGCTAGACAGAGCAGGGAATTAGGAACAAACTCTAGCAATAGAAGCACGGTTCGGCAGCTTCGGGTCTACTATCCTGCCGCTCTCCTTGTGGGAACAGTTCATCACAGAAAGGGGTCACGTTCCCACCACCGGTGGGGGACAGAACAGATAAACAAAGGCCTGGCAGGAGGGTCAGGATTCAAGATGAAGGAAGGCCTGAACTCAGTGAGGGCCTCTCAGCAAATAGGGTGCCCCTGGTAAGGATGTTTCAGGTTGTCTTGGTAGAGCCTGATCACAGCCAAGAGGCTTCTCCCTATTCTCCACTGGCTTTTCACGTCTTCCCGCCTGAACCACCCGATGTCTGCTATTTTCTTTTCTATTCAAAGACTCCTAAACAAATCCTTTCCTCAGGGAAACAGCAAGCGTCTGCAGCAAAGGCCAGTGGGGTCACAAGGAACAAAGCAAACTTCCAGTTTCCTCTCAGACAGTGGAGTCCTTGGGCGAGGCAGAGATTGGCGGAAACGTTTCTGGGGCATACGTCGTTACTGAAGCCAGAGATCCCTCCCTGAATGTTGCTAGCTGAGGCCTGCCTTCCAGGCTGCAATCAGAGAAGTCTCTCTGGAACTGGAGGATGAAATCATATCCCCAACACTAAGAGGCATTGGGTGTTATGTCCCAACCACACAGGCTCACCCAGAGGACAGGTCAGAGAATGGAGAGCTTAGGTCTGGAAAGGGTAACAAGGGGGCAGCTCTCCCCTCTCACTTCACAGCCCTTGGCAGGGAGGCAGCTCCACATGTTGGCAGAGAGCTGACTCGGAGAGCTGCTTACCCCACGAGGGTGTCCTTGGTGTAGGAGGGACATTGGATATCTCAAGCCCTTCCTATAGGATCCTGGGTGGTTCAATGTTCTTTGAGTGTATGCCACCCCCCACCTTTGCAGACAGCTGCCCTCCCTCCCTTCTTCCCGGGTGAGGTGGAGCCATGGTGCAGTAGGCATGGCTTGAGTAGGAGGCAGTAGTATCATCTAGCAAACGCACGCTTATTATTTTGACTCTTCTCAGGGAGATGGGGAGTCTTCCCCTCTCAGCATCTGGGAAGGGGGAAGCAGCCAGAAACCTGTTCCCAGTTCAGCTTCTGCCTGGGTTCTGTCAATTTCCTATATTCTGCTTAAAGTTCCCTTCACTCTGCCTGAGGGAAGGCCAGCCCACAGGTTTTCAGACTCTACTGAGGTGGCCCTCTTTGCTCTTAGGGTGAGGCAGGTATGTACACCTTTGGTTCTTTCACCTGGCGGGTGGGCTCTGTGTCCCCCACTTTAACACAGATTCCACCTTGTGGACTATGGAACTACTTATAAATGACTGTTGAGGTTCTTGGGACTTGAATGTCCTCTAACCTGACCCCGGACACCCAAGGACTCCTTGTCTTCAGTTCAAAATAGTTAATTAGAATGTTCTTTCCTTTCTTTGCTCTTACAGGAGGCAGTATATGGATCCATAGAAATATACAGAAAAATTCAATTTTTTAGAAGAAAGTAAAGAGCAGTAATTTAACTGGCATAGACATAGGAGACACAGGGAGCCCTGAGCAAGAGCAGATCTGTGTTCTAGCCTTGCTTGAGCACCAATGGGCCTGTGACCTTGGATGAGCCAGGCCTTGTTTCTGGGACAGGTTTCTTCAGTGATAAAAGGGATTGCACTGCTGTACTCTGAGTTCAGGGCTTTGAGGGGTGTCAGGTGTCCTGTGCCTCAGAAGATGTGTTCTGAGGACAGCATGGTAAAGAGACAGGCAGATCTGAGAAGCGGTGGAGTGTGAGGGAAATCCCTAGACCACAGCTTCCTCTAGAATGTTCCTCCAGTGAGCGCTGGTACACCTCTCTCTTCCCCCGTACAGCGAGACTAAAGTGAGTGAGTCTGTGGCCTGCACTGACTCCAGGCGCTGTCTAGGCTGTGACTGCTGCCATCTCTGTATTCCTATGGCACAGACACTGAAGAGATTCAGAGGGGCCTAATCTCTACTTTGGTTCACTTCGTGTAGCTTCCCATTGCCCATTTCCAAGATGATGCAGCCGCCGGATGGATCTGCACAGCAGTGGGCGAGAAACACTGATCTGTGGGGGTAGCTTCAGTTTTCCCCTAGGGTTCCTCCTGACCACAGAAACTGCTTCCGCTCTCCCACGGATGAGTCCCACACCTGCCTTCCTTTGTATTGGATGTAACCAGATGTGGCTGAAACTTAGAGACGGACCCTTGGTCCCCAACCTCAAAGACAGGCCTTCACCAGGAGAGGGCTGGATGGCTGCATTCAGCGGTCTCCTAGCTGTTGCTCTAGGAAGTCCACCATTCATCCCGAAGGTTCTGCTGTGTCTGGCAAGTGATTGGGCTAACAGCCCTCCAAGAACTTGAGTTTTCCCTAGGAATGAACCTGCTGTGTCTTCGGCAGACAGGAAGAACAATCGTAGCTGTCACCACCTCCTAAGCTTCAAAGCACACGCTGCTAAACCACCCAGGACCAGGGTGCCTGGCTTATCAGCGCAAACCCTCTGGTCCCCCAGCTCTGGAGTGGTTAGTGCCCACCATGCTACAGTTGTGGGATAGACCCCTTTTCTAGATTCCTGTGGGATCAGAACCTCGCACGGAAAGCAGACTGTCCACAGGAAGGGTGAACTAGGAGCTGCTCAGAGCAGCCTTAAACCAAAGAAGATATTTCAGAAGCCAGGGGCCCTGGAACCCGGACAGTCTGGGCCCTGGCAGAAGTGCCCAGGGTCTAAAGTTCAACGGTTTTCTGAGTGGGTTTCTGGTCCGCTCCTTCCCTGCTGGGGCGGCCTCTCCTCCCTCAGTTCATTCCTATATTCCATCTGAGGGGCGGGAGGAATGCCAGCGGGGGAGATGGCAGGACCTAGACACATCCTCAGGACTCTCCCAGCCTCCCTTGCCATGGCAACACTGCTATTTTTATCCTGTTGTTCATGATGCTCAAAGCTCTGACTTGCTCTGTTCCAGAGAGCCCAGCTGCCTTCTGCCCTCATCCCTCAGCCTAGCACCTCCTCACAGAGGCCCGAGGAGGGAAAGGAATGCTGGGGAAAGGGGGAAACACTTAAGTCGTCCCGTAGCCAAGGGGACTTTTTGGGTTTGCTGGCTTAAAGAACCAGTTTTGTGTTTTCTGAGAGGTCAGAACTTTGATCAGCTGGGGTGACCACTGTCAGGATGTCTTCTCAGTGAGCCAAGCCATGCACTGCTGCCTCTATTGGGGGCAGCCAGTGTTCTGAGGAATGTCCTGCTGGCATAGGCAATATAACTCTGTTTAGCTGGTTACAGCAGTCAGATAACTTGCTGCTGCTGTGGAATTTAAATTACTTCCCTTCTGTCCCTCTACCAAAGAGTGAGGGTAAATGCATTTGTGTCTTTGTTTAGTTAATCTCTCCCAAGCAAGGCGGCTTATATTCTCCAGGCTAGCAATCAGACTCCCTATAATTTAGCCATATTCCCTTCAGGAAATTGGGGTTCTACCTCCAGGCTCCTGAAAGGTGCTGGGTATGAAGCCCCAGATCTCAGAACTACTAGACAAAGGTTCTCTTGCTGAGCTTCATCTTTAGCCTGCAGTGTAACGATGCCCTGGAAGGCAGCATTTAGTGAGAGATGTTAGCTGTTTCTTCTGCCTCTCCTCTAAGGCCCAGCCTTTAATTGTCTCCCTGTGTCCCGAGTTCCACCACAGTGGCAGGGAATCTCTGAGAATTATTGGTGCTAATGGCCATCTATATGCTCCTATGTCAATCAGTGAGTTGTGAACTCGGCATGTGGGATGGCTGGGTTACGGGGTGCATTTTGTGTATGTCCCCAACGACTTGACCCTGGAAACAGGTCCAGATCTTAACCCAGCAGACAGCAATCTACGTCGTGTTGACCTCTGCCTCGGTTGAGTTGACTCCTGAACGGTTCTTTTTCTTCGTGTGACTGAGACCCATTTACAAAGCCTCGGTTTCATTTTGGCCCTAGTTGCACGGTTTCCGAGATCTATGCATCTGGAGTAAGCACTTTTCTGGTTGCCACTGAAAAGCATGCTGGCAGATTCTGCTCCAATAATTGCTGTAATAAACACACTTTATTACGTCCCTTTGCAGCAAGTGAATTATGTTGTCAAGGCTTGTGGGGCATTCATGTTGATTTCACACAGCAGCAGAAGTCAAGTGTGTTTCCCCTGATCTGCGAGGAGGGAGAATGGAGCTGGGCAGCAAAGTCGGGAGTGTGTACGCAGGTGATGCCTGGAGGAGCACTGGGCACCACCCGGGGCCCTGGTATGGTACTCTGAATCCCTTTTGTACTATCTGTAAACTGAGGGGAAGTCAGCCTCCTGCCTCCTAGCGTCTCGGGGAACTAGTGGATCAAACTGACCGGTGCCGCAAAGGGGCAGTGGTTTAGAACTGTACTGTGATCTCATGGCTCACAGCTACTTCAATATAAAATAAAGATCTTTGCTTGGGCTTCTCAGAACTATTGACAGGATGCACAATTGTTAGCCTTGCAAGGGAAGAAAGATGGGGGCACATTTGTAACAGAGGTTGCCAGGTGGTATGAATTATACCAACTGAAAAAGAACTGTAGCCAGCGAGACTCCGCTTGGATTGAGGGGACCAGGGCAGAGATTCTGTTTACTATGAAGAAACGTGGACCTAAGAAGGGACAGACAAGAGAACCTGAGCCATCAGCCCTTAACCTCAAAGCCAGTCTCCTCTAAGAAAGGAACAGCTGCAGATGAATTGGTTAACTTGGGTCTTGAGATAGGATCTTTTTCTACTGCCCAGGCTGGCCTGGGGATATACTGTGTTATCTTGACTGGCCTCAAACATTTGATCCTCCTGGTTGAGCTTCCTGAAGGCTGGGCATGTGTGGCTTTGTAGGCAGCAGTGTGCACTGACTGTTCGTGGTTAGGGTGGCTCTCTTTTTCTGGCACAGCTGCCTTAATGCCTGGCACAAAGTAATGGAAGTGTTCACAGGCTTGCCTGGGACAGGCCTACATCTTGTGTTTTTGGTTCAGGAGTCATCTTGCTTGACTGCCCCAGCCCCTCCGCTGTCTGCATCCCACTTTTACTCTGAGGAAATGTGTGCTATTGTCCACTGAATTCATCATCAGTATTGAGTCCTGACCCTGAGCAGAGTGCTGTGGGAGCCACTGCAGGAGAAACAGGAAGTCAGCCAGCCCCCGCTCCGTAGGAATTCGCAATATGACAGAAAACAACGTGACAAAGCTCAAGGAATGCCAGGCCCTCTAGGCAGAGTTCAAGCAAAATGCTTCGGGGCTTGAGAGCCAGGAAAAGCCTCTCAGAGGAGCTGGGCCTTGGAGGCCAGGTACACAGGCAAAACCCACCGTGATCTTGCCATCGGATACTGTGGGAACCTTTTATGTCACAAGTGGGTCCTATTGTTCCCAAGTTCCTGTCCGCTCTCAAAGTCTGACTCCTGGTGTCTCATTTATGCTTGGACTTAATGCTTGGGGTTAGAATCCAGGAGGGAGGCGAGTGCTGAGTGGCTAACAGACATTTATTCCCCAGCATTGGTGACTGCATCAGAAGTTCTCCTGGGACAGGTTTTGCTAGGAAGGAGAGAAAGAACCCGAGAGCAGAATTGGGAGGGATGGTACAGTGCACTTGCCCCTCTTAACCGGGTGGTGGCGCACACCTTTAATATCAGCACTCGGGAGGCAGAGGCAGAGGCAGGAGGATCTCTGTGAGTTTGAAGCCAGCCTAGTCTACAAAAGCTAGTTCCAGGACAGGCTTCAAAGCTACAGAGAAACCCTGCCTCGAAAAACAAAGAAACAAAGAGCACTTGCCACTTTTGCAGAGGACCCGGGTTCAGTTCTCACCCCCTACAGGAGGCAGCTTACAACTGCTTGTAACTTTCAGGGTATCCAGTACCCTCTTCTGGCCTCCTCAGGCACGTGGTGCTCATAACATACCTGAGAGCATCAGTGGGCACCTAGCCAAGGGAAGGAGGCAAAGACCTGCCGGCTGGACTCTGACAGAATTGTACCTGACTGGGCCACACATACTCGAACGTACACTTGTTTACTCTCTAGTCCTCCTTCCGCCCTCTCCTTCCACCCTTCTTTGAAAGAGGTGTCTCAAAGACGCCAGACACTCTCCGCTCCTTCCCCTCTGTTGTCGGTGATAAGAAATGGAGAAAGACCGCAGTTGACACACTCCAAGTGTCCTTGGTGGTCTTGGCTTTAGCTTAGATGAAACACTGGTGGCCAGATAGGCAGACTTCGGTGTTGTCAATCCTGTTTCCTACCCCTAGAGATGGTGGCTGCTGCTCTTCACCCTCACCTAGGTAAGGACTAGCTTCCGGTTCACATCTCAGTGTCCCACCAGATGAGGCAGCCCACTGAAGTCACTTCACATCCCATACCTCCGCTGCCCACCTGTAGGATGCAAACAGTCACACCAGCCCCTTGAGCTTTTGTGAGTACCATCAGGTAACATACTGGGGTGCTTTCCTAGCTTAGAGCCTGACTCTGGGCAGGTAGGTGTTCGAGATGCAGTAACGGAGACACTCGGTTGGAAGCATTACAAATGGCCAGTGTGTCGTTAGTGTCTCTCACATGTTCCACCGCAGCTGGCACAGTGCTGGGTGTAGAGGAGAGACTCAGTAAATGCAGGCCAAACTGAACTGAAGACAAGTAGGTGTGGGGGTGTGCGGGTAGCTGTGCACACCTGCTGATCCCAACACTAGGGAGGTTGACACAGAAGGATTGTGAATTCAAGGGCCGCCACTGGTAATTAGCAAGATCCATCTCAAAACAACAACAAAAAATAGGAGTAGCTAAACAACCTCTTTTGTCAGGTAACAGACAAGACACAATGTATCAAAACATTTGCCGCCAACCGCAAGGTGGTGCGGTGTGGTATGTTGACTTCCGCTGCAGTGCGCCTAGTGTCCTGCAGGAGTCGCTCTTGCCATCTCAGCCTCTGCGGAGCCGGGGCTAGAATTGGCACGGGGGATGGGGAAAAAGCACGAAGGGAAAACAGCCCCACGCGTCACTCACATATTTACATCTCAACTGTCAAAATAGTTATTTTTAAGCCGAGTTCCGTCTGCTACGAGTTTAAAACCAAGCTGTGCGTGGGTGGCCTAATGCGCGTGCGCAGAGCCTGGGACCAGGGAGGGTGCGCTCGGGGTTTGGAGTTTGTAGGGGTGTGTGCAAGCATGTAGGAGTTCTTCTTATGGCCACTTTAGTCTTGTCTGCGGACACTCCGTTCCTGTGTTTCCAAGAATGATGGGCAGGTCGCTCCTGTCCCAAAGGAACCAACCACGCACGCCTGCAAGGCCAAGAGAAAAGTCTGTCCAGTTTTCCGGTCCTGTGTTCTCGTCCATGTGGCCCTGATCCCTGACAGCTCTCCACCTGTAAGTTTTCTGCAACCTTACTCTCCTAGCTACAACGTGGGTTCATTTCCCTCTCCAAGAAAGCCACCAGAACCTCTATATCCAAACCTGAAGTTGAGAACTTCAGGCCCACAACCCCTGGCCCGTTAGCCCTTCCTACATGAATTCTATATGGGCTGCTCAGCAACGGCGTGGGCCTGAAGCCAAGGACCCTTGGGTCAACCAGTAGCAGCGTTGCTCCTCGATGTCAGGAATTCATTTTTCTCTGCAAAGAGAGGGGCCCACGGATTTGACACGTCTCTCTTGCTCACTGCTCAGGGGCAATGGGATTTGAGACAGACGCTGGCTGGCCCCGCTGCCATCAATATGTGTCCCAGCCCCGTCCAATGTCTGCTGTGTAATGAGGAGCGCTTCGGAATGTCACCTCCATTAATGGGGAGGCGACACCTGTGCACAGCCAGAGCCACCTCTCTGTCTTCATTAGGCAGTCCGAGGCCTAGCTGCAGGCTGCTCTGGCTGGCTGACAGATGACAGGCAGAGGAGCGAGAGCAGCGGACTCCCGCTGTCCAGGATTCATTTGCAGACAATGACCCCAAATGCCCCCTCCCCCAACAAACACCAAAATAGACAGCTGAGAAAAATGTCCTTCAAGAACGAGGTGCGGCAGCAAGGACAGTTCATAGCTAGAAAGCAGGCTAAAGAGAACTGAAGAGCCATTTCCTGGGCCGGGTGCCCTCCTTGCTGCTGAGCTCCCATTTGGGTTGTGATGTGGGGGTTTCTGCCTCATTGTCCCAGCTATCGTCACAAGCCACTTTTTTTTTTTTTTGACTCTTCTAATAAATCTGTCTGCTATGCAAGTCACAGCATGAGATGAGAATATGATCTGATTCTAGACTTCTCTCCAGCCCAGGCCTACATGTAACCTCCCAGCAAACCCCTGTACCCTTTAATTCTTGGCATTCTTGTCCTCCTGACATAATGGGACAGTAGCATGAGCAGTGCCACAGACTGGCAGGAGACATTGACATAACTTTTTCTTAAAATCTGTCCAAAAAAAAAAAAAAAGCCAGCAGGAAAAGGCCAGCGACTGGAGAGATGGCTCAGCCCAGCAGTTAAGAGCATTGGCTACTCTTCCAGAGGACCCTGGTTCAATTCCCAGCACCCATACATAGAAGCTCACAGCTATCTGTCACTCCAGTTCCAGGGGATCCAACATCCTCCACTCACACAGACATATATGCAGGCAAAACACCAATGCACATAAAAAACATTAAAAGAAGAAAGGAAAAGAGAAAAGGCCAGCACAATGGCATCTGACTACAATTGCAGCTCTCAGAAGGCTGAGCAAAATAATAAACAAGTCCAGGCCAGCCTGGGCTATGTTGTGGTACCCTGTCTCAAAGAGTCAAAGCAGGGATCTCGAAAGACCAGGATTTGAATCTCAGAACCCACATGGCAGCTCAACTGTGACTCCAAGTTGCAGATGACCTGATGATCTCTTCTGGCCTACATATAAAATTAAATATGCATATACAATAAAAATAATTTTAAAAAGTGAAGCAGGGCTTGGCAGACGACTGTGCAAGCGTAAGAACATGAGTTTGAATCCCCAGTACCCATGTAAAAACTGCATGTGTCTGTTTTTCCAGTACTGGGGAGACATAGGCAGGAAGACTGGCCCCATTGGCCATCCAGTCTGTCTTCTGAGTTGGTGAACTCCAGGTTCGGTGAGAGACTGTCTCAAAAAATAAAACAAAGGGGCTGGAGGGATGGCTCAGCCATTGAGAGTACTTGACACCCTTTCAGAGGACCTGGGATTGATTCCTAACACTTCATGGCAGTGTACAACTATCCCAAACTGCATTTCTATCCTCTTCTGGCCTTAAGGCATACATGCAGTACACACATTGCACGTACATACATACAGACAAAACATTCATACACATAAAGTAAAAATAGATAAATTAAAAAAATAATGTTAAGAGAACAAAGAGTCTGATTTTCTTTCTCAAAAGACTGCTCGCATCAACTGACCTCTAACTGCACACATGTGCGCACAGCCATATGAATGCACGCATATCAGACACACACTTGCATGCTTGCTCACACACACGCGGGGGGGGGGACTACTGTGAGCTTGAATGCAGCTGGGCTACACTGTGATTTTCAGGTTAGACTGGGCTACAGTGTGAGACCCTGCCTATGAAGAGGATTGGAAAGACTGTTTATGAGGAACTGAGTTTGATCCCCAGAATCCACATTTTAAAATTGGTAGTGGTGGTACATGTGTGTGGTTGGAATCCCAGTGCTGGGGCTATAGAGACTCTGGGGTTCCTTGGCCAGTCAGCCTAGCATAGCTGGTGAGCTTCAGGCTAATAAGAGACCATGACTCAGATAGGGTGGTGTACACCTTTAATCCCAGCACTTGGGAGGCAGAGGCAGGCAAATCTCTGAGTTTGAGGCCAGCCTGGTCTATAGATAGCATGAGGTCTTTGACAGCCAAGGCTATGAAGACAAATCCTGTCTCAAAAAAAACCAAACAAACAAAACAAGAGAGAGAGACCCTGACTCAAACAAAAACCTCCAGGTGTGGGGGCGCACACCTGTAATCCCAGCACTTGGGAGGCAGAGGCAGGCGGGTCTTCATAGGTTTGAGGTCAGCCTGATCTACAGAGAGAGTCCTAGGACAGTCAGCCACATAAAAAACAAAAACCAAGACGGACTGACATCTGAGGTTGACCTCTGGCTTCCATCCATATGGAAGAAGGAGGAGGAGGAAGACTCAGAAGTCTCAGAGATGAAGCAATCTTACATTCAATTTTTATTAGAAACTCATTAAAGAAAATCTTTGTTAAAAAAAAGTATCCCGATCGCTCTAGGTGGTGGGAGGTAGAGGCGTACTTACTTCAGCTGGGGTGGGGCTCGGCTGGAACTGCCTGTGGTAGCTGCTTGTCTAGACGATGCATGGCAGCTGGTTTCTTCACTGAGGAACTGGGGTTAAAGGTGAGAGTGGCCTCACTTGCCTGGACCTAACTGTGAAGGGCAGCACTGTGGGAGTTTGAATCGTCTCTCTTTCCTGTCCTGAGGAAAGGTACCCCCATCTACTGAGATATTTAAACACACATCTGAATACCTCCCCTCGCTGCCTTGGGTCCACCACAATCCCTATTGACTCTTCCTTCCAAATCCCTTTATGTGGACTGCTCCTGTCTGCCACTGCCTGAGTCCAAGGACCCTTTCCCACCGTTCACTCCAGGCCCCTCTGCTCCTCACTCTGCTGCTCTAGGCACCCCAACTTTCCCATCACCCCTGGACCATAAGCGTCATCCTCCTGGGTCTCCCCTTCCTCTCCAAAATCCTGCCTCCATATTGCTCTATGAAAGCTAGTTCATCTGTTTGCTTGCTGGTCTGCCTCCTCCTCCTAAGCCAAGACCTCCAGTGGGCAGGAGCCTCAGGCTTATTTACACATGAATTCATAGCAGCAAGGACAGCGGCAGGCATGTAGTAAGACACAGGAATATTTATTGAATAAATGAATGAATGGACAGCTGCAACCTAATGACGCTCATGCTCCTGGCTCTGCAGCATCCTTAGCGTCCTCTCCAGAACAGCGAGGTGCCCTCAAATGCAACTGCCATCCTGTCATCCCTCTGTCCAAAGCCCTTTGGTGACAAGATGTTGACAGCTGAAGCAAGGCAGGTGCTACCTGTTGGCTTCATATGTGACACATATTGACACATATGTGAGTGTCAATTACATCCCAGAATATGCTCAAGTTGTTTTTTATTTTTTTTATTTTATTTTATTTTATTTTTTGGTTTTTCGAGACAGGATTTCTCTGTAGCTTTGGTGCCCGGCCCGGAACTAGCTCTTGTAGACCAGGCTGGCCTCGAACTCCCAGAGATCCGCCTGCCTCTGCCTCCCGAGTGCTGGGATTAAAGGCGTGCGCCACCACCGCCCGGCCACTCAAGTTGTTTTTAAATCACAGGAACAAACAGAAGCCCTCCATAAAACTTTCAGAGCTCTCACCGTCCCAGGATAAAGTCACAGAACTCCTAGGTGTGCTTCTGAGGCCATTTGCAGACCGACCCCCACCGGTTAGCCTTGCTCGCTGTCCAATCGCCTTCCACCCTGGCGGTACTCAGGAAACATTCCTGTTTCTCTGTTCCAGTGGCAGTCATGACTCCCTGGAACTGGTGTTTCCATTTCCTTTGGTGATGACCGAACTGACTAGGGCACGCGTGTGTTTCCAGAGACCGGTGTCCAGCAGGAGATCCCCCTCCAGTTACTCTAGGTGCATGGACCTCATTTGTCCTCTGTTCCTTGCTGCTCCTTTCTGGTTTCTTTCACCTCCTTGCAGTTCAAAAGACAGGAGTCTAGGGCTGGAGAGATGGCTCAGAGGTTAAGAGCATCGCCTGCTCTTCCAAAGGTCCCGAGTTCAATTCCCAGCAACCACATGGTGGCTCACAACCATCTGTAATGAGATCTGGTGCCCTCTTCTGGCCTGCAGGCATACACACAGACAGAATATTGTATACACAATAAATAAATAAATATTAAAAAAAAAAGACAAGAGTCTATATCCCGCAATACCCTTGGTCTGTTTCTTACCAAAAGGCGTTTTCCCCAAGTGCTTCTGGGGGTATAAACCCATTCCTCTAGTGTGTTCTCTCTCTGATGTCACTCAGAGAAAGTGGCTCCCTGGCTGGGCTGGCTTTTAAGGGGAGTGGCATCACCTCTCACCATGTGGCTAATGTCCTGGTGTAGTGAGGTGCCTTTCTCTCACTGTGAGCACTTGCTGAATAGCGTTGCGGGCACCTAAAATGTGTTATCTTCTGTGGAATGTGCCTGACCCTGAGTGACAGGGTTGGAGAGGGATGTAAACAGAGGCAATGTTACAAAAGGTCCAGGTTGTCAATAAGGTCCACCCCAGCCTGAGTTGTGAACCTCTCCCAAGCTGAGTCCTAGTGTTGGGTCCTCTGGCGCCCCCTCCAGGAAAGGAGACCCTGGCTATCCAGAGCCCTTTTGCAATCCCTCCACTGCTGTTTCTGAAGTCACAAGAGATGGGGGGAGGGACCTGTAAATGTCCCTCTCTACTCGCCTCTGTTCTGTCCTGCTGTGTATGGCTATGTTCTTCTCAGTTGTCTGTCACCACCAGTGTCCTCTGCAAGAACTTTCTGTCAGCAGCAGCAGGCTCCATCACAGAAAGACCGTAGGAACAGAAGAGGCCTGGGAACTGTCACCTTCCCCAGAAATCTTTGAGTGTTCTACAAACTATCACAACCTTATGAATTGGCTTCCCTAAAGCCAGCCAGGTCTTGTCCCCACTTCAAGTGCCAAGCTGGTATTCACAATGTGCCCATACCTAGAACGCTTATCCCTGCCTGCTGCTTGCCCGACCTCTTCCAGAAAGCTTTTTTTTTTTTTTTTTTTTTTTTT
>NC_022013.1:22709564-22712896 GCF_000317375.1 Microtus ochrogaster
TGTGTGTGTGTGTGTGTGTGTGTGTGTGTGTGTGTGAGTATGTGCTGGGGATGGAGTCGGGATCTCAGAGTGGAAGCTTTACCACTGAGCTATACCCCCAACCTTGAACTTTCATTTTTTTTCATGACAGGGCTTCTCTGTGTAGCTTTGGAGCCTGCCATGGAACTAGCTCTGTAGACTAGGCTGGCCTCGAACTCACAGAGATCCGCCTGCCTCTGCCTCCTGAATTATCCTGGCCAGCGGGATATGAACAGTGGTCCCTGATGAACCTAGGGGAGAGGAATGGAGGGTACAAGAGACATGAGAAATGACAGCAAGACAGGGTTTCTGATCAAACCTCCGCTTATAATTTCCTCAGAAGCTGTTAGATAGCAAATGGGCAAGGGGGAGGGGAGGTGTCAGGTCTGCTGGAATTCAGGCCTGGAGACATCCCTAGCTGATAGGTAAATACTGAGGGTCTGTGCTTGTTGACTAACAAAGGAAAATGTAATGTTTTCTAAAAGCCTGGGGCCTGCAGGTCTCACTCTGCTAAGGTCCTAGGTCCAGAACTTGCCTGCAAAGGTGAATATCTTACTTGTGAACTTAAGATGGCTGTGAACAAAATACAGATCTCAAAATACAGGTCTCTTTGGGGCTGGAGAGATGGCTCAGTGGTTAAGAGTATTGCCTGCTCTTCCAAAGGTCATGAGTTCAATTCCCAGCAACCACATGGTGGCTCACAACCATCTGTAATGAGATTTAGTGCCCTCTTCTGGCCTGCAGACACACACAGACAGAATATTGTATACATAATAAATAAATAAATATTCTTTAAAAAAAAATACAGGTCTTTGCTTCCGGCACCGAATACTGTGATTAAAGACATGCACCACCACTCAGCCGAACTTTGACTTTTTACTTACATTTTTCCTAGTTTATTTTGAACTTAAGAAGAAATTAGGGGGCTGGAGAGACAGCTCAGAAGTTAGGAGTATTGACTGCTATTCAAGGGGTCCTGAGTTCAATTCCCAGCAACCACACAGTGGCTCACAACCATCTATGAGATCTGGTGCCCTCTTCTGGCCTGCAGGCATACATGCAGACAGAACACTGTACACATAATAAAATAAATTAAAAAAATTAGGTCTGGAGAGATGGCTCAGAAGTTAAAACCTTGGCTGCTCTTCCAGAGGTTTTGAGTTCAATTCTCAGCAGCTGCATGGTGTCTCACAACCACCTATAATGAGATCTAGTGCCTTCTTTTGGCATGTGGACAGACACTATACATAATAAATAAATAAATCTTTAAAAAAAAGATTCAGAGTGTAATATCTTTGGTGACTAGAGCTCATCCTAGATGTCCTTCTAAACCTCAGCTTATCTCAAACTTCCTGCACGTGGCTTTGTACCCCACATCTCTGGCCGTAGGCAATAGGCAGGCCAGGAGGCCGGAACCGGGTTAGTGTTGAGAAGCAGCTTGGAAAGCATAGTGGGTGGGTAATCATCTGTATCGGTCTCCTGCAGTTGCGCCTCCTGTGAGTTACCGTAACAACAGAGCTGGCAAAGCACCGCCAGGGGTGCAGTAGTGGCAAGAATGTCATGGGAACAACCAGCTGCCTCCTGGTGGGATTGAAGGGCCACTCCACCAGATGAAGCTCACACTTGGTACTGTAAATCTGACCGGGGATCCATTAGCTAGGGAGCACACTGGTCTCAGGGTGAATCTACTGCAATTATTATACTAAATGGCGTAGTATCGAGCTGCCTTCCAAATTCCCATCTCTGTACCCAGAGATCAGTGCAGCTCTCAGACATCATCAGAGAAGTCTCTGTGCAGTGGGTGGTGGTTAGCACAGAAGCTCACAGCTGGTCGAAGGGTAGGAAGTGTCTGTGGAGTATTCAGTCACAAATGGGGCATCTAAATCATATTCCTTTCCCCCAAAGCTCAGGGTTCATTGTGGAAGAGGGACCAGAAAGATTCTAAGAGAGAGACACTGGGGAGGACCAGAAAAACAAAAGCAAAAGCATACAAACAAACAAAAAACAGTGTGCTTTAGACAGAATGGGACCATTGTATTCATGAACACAGCAGCTGCCAAGATTAATCAATATTCCAACATAGAGGCTCCCAAGCCCCACCCCCAGCTGAGGAACTATTGTCACTGGGTGACTTCTGGAGGAGAGGCCAGTTTTCTTTTCTTTTCTTTTCTTTTTCTTCTTCTTTTTGTTTGTTTTGTTTTTGTATGTGCATAACCTTGGAGCCTGTCCTTGAATGCACTCTAACTCACAGAGATCTGCCAGCCTCTTCTGGAATTAAAGGCCTGTACATCGCCACCGCTCAGCAAGGCCAGTTTTCTTTAAGAGTGTGGCCCCCTAATAGGTCAACCACGCTCTAGTGGTTGGCCCCACCCTATGACTACATGGGTAACACACTTTAGACCCAGTTGGGTTTAAAAAAAAAAAGGGATAGGAAGGAGTGGAGAGTGGAGGGGTGGGGAGTAGATCTAGGAGGAACTGGGGGAGAATATGATCAAATCTATTGTATGCTTATATGACGTTCACAAGGAATTAATAAAAATATATTCAAAAAAACACAATTTTTGTAGAGTCCCACAAGCAAAGCAATGACAGTGGAGTTCCTGGGGTTGGCTACCTTTCTGTGTCCCCACTGCCCTTCAGTCATCTCTGATGACTCCTTGAGTTAGTGAACCCTAGCGTGAAAAGCACTAGGAAAAAGCCGGGTGCTGTGGCATGCTCCTGTAATCCCAGCACCCAGGAGGCAGAGGCAAGAGGCCTCTGAGTTCCAGGACAGCCAGGGTTACACAGAGAAATCCTGTCACCACCACCACCACCACCACCACAGCAAATCAGTAAGGATGCTTTAAAACAAGGTTTATTTTTATGTCTGTTTGTTTTGCCTGGTGCCCTCAGAGGGGAAAAGAGAACACCAAATCTTTTGGGACTGGAGTTACAGATGTTTGTGAATCTCCATGTTGATGATGATCAACCCCCCCATCCTCTTTGAGAGCAGCCAGTACTATTAACCGCTGAGTGGGCTCTGTAGGTCCTGCACATGCTTGCTTGCTTGCTTGCTTGCTTTTTTTTTAATATTTATTTATTATGTATACAATATTCTGTCTGTGTGTGTGCCTGCAGGACAGAAGAGGCACCAGATCCCATTACAGATGGTTGTGAGCCACCATGTGGTTTGTTGGGAATTGAACTCAGGACCTTTGAAAGAGCAGGCAATGCTCTTAACCTCTGAGCCATCTCTCCCTCCCCCTGTACATGCTTTCTTTCTTTCTTTCTTTCTTTCTTTCTTTCTTTCTTTTTTTTTTTTTTTTTTTTTTTTT
>NC_022013.1:22712996-22728887 GCF_000317375.1 Microtus ochrogaster
TAGCATTTTGGTTCCTGTCCTGAAACTAGCTCTTGTAGACCAGGCTGGCCTCGAACTCACAGAGATCTGCCTGCCTCTGCCTCCTGTGTGCTGGGATTAAAGGCATGTGCCACCACTGCCCGGCCTGCACATGCTTTCTTAAAAGCACATTTGCTGTTGTGTTTATGCAGTGGCCTTTAAGTGACTTTTTCTTTTGTTTCACATGTATTTGTTGGGATTTGCCCCTCTCCCCATATCTCTTAGTGAAACATCCCCTCCTGGCCTTCACCATTCTGGTTCGCCATGTTTTTATTTCTTTTCCCTGGTCCAGGTAGCTCCCTGGGAGCAGAGACTCCACCTTACTTCCCATCTCACCTTCTACACCATCATGCCAGGTGCTTAGGCTGCCTGTGGGCAGGAGTGTGTCACCATAGAGGCCCCTGCCACCACACAGTCCCTCCAGCAGTTTCCTGGTCTGATCCAAGGTGAAGTTCTGTGGCATCAACCCCTCCTCCCACACTCCTCTACCCAGCTGACGGGGCTCCAAGACTATTCAATAATTTTAATATCAGCCTAAGAAAGATTAATTAGGAAGGCAAATTTTTAAAAGGTGCCATTAATCCCAGAGACAAACAAGAGAGACTGTGGATTATCTGTGTCACTGCAGCCTTCAGGTAGGGTGTAGACTCGTGCAGATTTACTTTTGAGGAGTAGGCCTGTCTGAACGCACTGAGTGTACTCCCTCCTGAGACAAGGGACAGGAAGAAGTGGAGCCTCTCTGAGGGAGCAGAAGGGACGTCCGTGCGGGTGTCCTTTCCGGGCTGCTGTGTAGCCCCTCAGGTAGCTTCTAGACTTTTTCAGCCGCACACCCTTCACTCTTTCTCACCCTGTTTAATCTACCCAGGACGTCAGAGCACATCCCACTTAGAAACTTCTAAATGTGCCTGGAGAAAGGCCAAGCCCCTCAATGTAGCCCACAAGAACCCCGCAGTTGGGCCCCACACGGTCTGACTGGTTTTCCTTCTTACTCAGGCTCTCGTGGCTGTCGCCCAAGCTCCTGTGACAAAGCAGAGTTTCTGGAAGTCTCAGGCTGAATGACACTTTGGGAGCTTTCCTGTTGACATTTACCTTCTTCTCTTTTAATGATCTGTATTCTTCTTCTCCTAACAGAGATGCCGAGCTCTTCAATGGTACTCTTGAATTTCATTTATTTATTTATTTTTGTCTCCTTTCCCCTTCTTTGACTTAAGCCAAGCATCACGCCGGCTCTGCTACCAGAGACGATCGATAACTTGAGAGAAATTCATCAGTTCTAGCTTTCCAAGGTGATGACAGTGGGCTTTGCTCACTGAGACCCAAGCTCCCCCAGCCTCCACAGAGGAGTGATGGATCCAGCTAGGAATACCTGAGGGGCTGCTGTAACCCATTCCCCTGGCTGCGGCTCTGCAGCAGGTGGCTTCAGGGGACAGAGCTGAGATGGTGAATGACTCAACCTGAGACTGACAGCTGCTGCTCTCTGCCTCGGCTGATTTTCCCTTTTGCAAACGGTTATTGGCAATTGAAACTGCAAATCTACTTGCTGCTCCCCTACGTAAATTACATTTACATTTAAATTGTGTATTCTTCCCAAGGAGGAGGGGAGTAAATAAGCGGCAGATTAGGCTTGAGGAGAGGAAATTGTGCCCCATATCAAATCTGAGACTGAAGTGACATCTGGCTTTTACTATTTCCATTATTTTGGTTTAATAACAGCATGTGGCATTAAGGGAGGAGAAAATTGGATCTACATTTTAATAAAAGGAGGAAACTCAGGATTTAGATACCTTATCGAATTGAATACCTAGTCGATTGGCAATTAAACTCGACTCAAAAAATGGGATAAAATGTCGTCACAGCTATGGAGAAAATGAAAACAAAACAAGCCAGTGCCCAGAACCACACAGCTAAGACTGACAGGAAGGCTGGGCGCATTGGCACCAACTGTTTCAGGACTTCACCGGGCACGGGGATTCTCAGACGGAGCAGGGCTGACAATGGCACTGTGCATATGAATGAGGGGGAGCTTCAAGAGCATGGTCTGTCTGAAGACAAGCACACAAAACAGGGAGCTCACGCCAGAGATGTTTGGAGTCGGCTGAGTTTAACCCTATGGGTTTCCAATTCCGGGGGTCTGACCACAAACATGTCTCACAAACGTCTGTCTCCTTCCAACGGTCTCGCTGTTGAAAATGGAAGCGATTCCACCTGCTGCCCGATTTTTGTTGAAAGCAATTCTGGGCCGTGTAAACAAAATGCTTCTGCATCTTAATAAGTCAAGCCTATCGTTTATTTGCTTTCATTGAAACAAATGTGTCAATTTTCCAAGTCTTTGTCTGGTGAAGTCAGTGTTTGGATGTTGATAAACGATCACATCGTGTGTTTGGAAGCTGGGGCTCTATTCAGAACGTAGGAGTCACAGTTGCCTGGGAGCACTCACGGTCTGGGAGCACTCACGGTCTGGGAGCACTCACGGTCTGGGAGCACTCACGGTCTGGGAGCACTCAGCCTTCCTAGCCGTCCACCCCAAGATGCTCCGCTCTTTCTCAGGGCCTGGAAAAGGCTGAAGTTATTATAAGACTACAATTGAAGGGTAAAGGGGGTGGATCCTCCCAGGCAGAAACTCTGAGGCCAGGGCTCAGAAATAATTAAAATAATGGAAACCCATAGGATTTTCTGGGTGCCAAGTAACTTTATGTGTTTTAATTCACGAAGGCCTCATGCCCGTCTCATGGGGAAAGTTCCAGCTGTCATTGCCACTGCAGATAAAGGGGGACCTCAGCCATGTGCAGATGGTGAGGGATGGAGCTGGGGTTCGAGTCTAGACAGGCCGGTTCCTCTGTTTTCTTTAAACCCTTTCAGATGGCTCCCTTTTCCCTGGAGGTTAAGGACCACACTGTGTTTTCTCAGTTACATTTTGTCTTGCATAATTGTTTTGAAAACTACAGCAGTTTTGCTTGAAAGACTCCAGCTACTAGTATGACGGCTCTTTCCCTAAAATAAAGCAACAATAAGATCTACGTTTTGCAATGTAATGATATGGCTCAGCTGCCTTGCGGGGATCCAGAGAATGGAATGAGACATGAACGTGTTTTAAAGAGGTCTAAGCCATGAGACTTCGGTATGCTCAGAACATACCCTCCATCCCCAGTCTTCTTTTTTCTTTCTTCTATTAAAAAAAAAAAAGATCTATTGCATATGTATGTGTGATATGTTTGGACAGTCGCATGCCACAGTGTGGGTGTGGTGTGGAGGTTGGAGGATGGGCAATTTCCAGGTTGTCCTAGGAATGGAAGTCAAGCCATTAGGCTTAGTGGCAAGTGTCTTTACCTGTTGAGCCCTCTTGCCCGCCCTGATTCTTTTTTTTTTCTTTTTAAAGTTTATTTATGTATATATTTTTTAATGTTAAGAGTGCTCTGTCAGAGCCGGGTGGTGGTGGCGCACGCCTTTAATCCCAGCACTCGGGAGGCAGAGGCAGGCGGATCTCTGTGAGTTCGAGACCAGCGTGGTCTACAAGAGCTAGTTCCAGGACAGGCTCCAAAACCACAGAGAAACCCTGTCTCGAAAAACAAACAAACAAAAAAAAAGAGTGCTCTGTCAGCATGTACAACTGCATGCCTCAAGGGGGCAGCAAATCCCTTTACAGATGGTTGTGAGTCACCATGTGGTTGCTGGGAATTATACTCAGGACCTCTAGAAGAGCAGTGCTCTTAACTGCTGCGCCACCTCTCCAGCCCGTTTTTTGTTTGGTTTTTCAAGACAAGGTTTCTCTGTGTAGCCCTGGCTCTTTTGGAACCTACTCTGTAGACTAGGTTGACCTCGAACTCACAGAGATCCGCCTGCCTCTGCCTCCCCAGTGCTGGGATTAAAGGTGTGCATCACCACGCCTGGCTCTCATAAAAATCCTTCATGTGGACCGATATCTCTTCCACTTTCTGGTTTCCCTGTGAGTCTTTTGATGGTGGCCCGGATGCTGGCATTTGCTTGACTTCTCGTTTCTCCTCCATGTTTCTTGGCACCATTTAGTCACGTGCAGTTCCTTCCTCCTGTGCGCCGTAGTGACTGTAGCCTCTTCAGATCTTCTGCCACAGCACTCCACCTCTGAAGCTAGCCAGTGCCTCCCTCTGTTTGAACTCAGCTTAAGTCTGTCATCTAATTTCCCCATCAGTGTTGCTGGGCCGGAGGGAGGTCGCTGATGTCACACTGTCAGTATTGTGATTACCCTCATATCTAACAGGCAAGGAAGGGACAGTTGTTCCTGGCAACCCTTGGGTGAGTCTCACACAGCTTAGGTAACCGACTTGCTGCCTGACTGCATAGACTTCCCACAACCATGTGAAGGGGTGAGTGAATTCATCATCCGGTTGGGTTGCATTTGCATGTTTGTCTTCCATATGTGTGTCCCCTCTAGGCAATTGTTTAATGTCACTGAAATTGATGGGAGCTCTTTGGAAGGTTATTTTTGGGAAGCCAGGGAAACAACAGACAGCTGTTCTCTGGAACAAATGTCGCCGGATGGCTTAAGTGTGCCTCCAGTCCCAAATAAATGAATAAATAATAAAAAATAAATAAAAATCTGAGCTGTGAGCCCAGTGCCCTTTGCCTTTCTAGCGTTAGACTGATTTCTGGACACAGCCTCCCAAATGCATGGAGAAGGCAGAAACTAATGTTAACCAAGCCTGCGTTTGTGAAAAGAAGCATAGTTTGAATCACAGAATTACCCAAGCAAGCGTTCCTGAGCACTCTGTCATGGGTCACAGTTCCCTGGCTTTTTCTAGCTTGTTTACGATGGGCTTCCTAAGTGGACATTGATTGAGCATCAATAAAGGCAAAGCCGTTTCTAAAGTGGGACGCTGTCTTTCCGTACTGAGCACCGAGATTGCTTTCCCTGAAATATTAAAATCCTTGAGACCTGTGAGAAATGAGCCAATATACGAGTCCCGAATGGCAAAGCCAGAGAGAAGGCTCCTCGGATGAGTGACTCCACCCTCTCCACATCACTCCGTGGGTGATGGGGTCCGTTTGGGGAGTGGGAATCAAGAGGTAAAGGGGATATAACTAATTGACTTGAGGCTGAACAGTTTTAGACAGATCAAGACTTCACAAACCTGTTCAACTCAATCTGCGTGGAGGATTGAGCGTTGGCTTTTTCCAAATGCCAGTCCATCAGCCACAGTGTTTTCTAGTGGCTAATTAAAACAGAAAACACCATTAGGCTGACAACATAACGGCCCTTGCCTATGGCTCCACATGATGGAGGGAGAGAATCAATTTCATAAGATATCCTCTGACCTCCTGTGGTATACACTCATCTGCACAGATGCATTTGCACTTGTGCACAAAATGCATGTAAGTAGAAAATTTTGAATCCTTTAAAAACTGCGTCTCATTGTGCTCAGTGTTAAACTGCAGGAGGGAAAGCCAACCGTTGCCAGCTTGCAGTCCTTGACTGCCCTGAGCTCCCGGTAGCCTCAGGAAAAGGAGGGCACTGATAAATAACTTTCTCACTCACTGAAAACAAATCTCTCACACCTCAGTCTTATTTAATTAACGGCCTATCTTCCGGGGCGGGGCACTGGAGTCCTGAGCAGAGTTCCAGGATGAAACTATTTTCCTCATTTTACCCAGGTAAGTTTTCTTACATTAGTTGAGGGAAAACATTAGAAATCACCGATCCCTAAGAACCTCAGGTAGAGTAGAAACCTCAAGTTTTGCCTGAAGGCTGCCAATCCCAGCAGGCCTCTCAAGCAGCCGGCAGCAGCGGCGATGTGTGCCTTAGCGCCTGCGCTGTGGTATTTACTGGTAACATTATCTTAATGAATGTAATATTTTCCTGCTCCCAGGAGTCGCTGTCAGAGAGGAGGCCAGCATCTATCAGTATGGTGGATGTGCAGTGTCTGAGTGACTGTGAACTGCACATGCAACTGGAGAAGCTTGGATTTTCAGCGGGCCCAATACTGCGTATGTTTACAGTTCATGTTGGGGGGGGTAGTCGTTTGACAAACTATATCTGAAGTCTAAATCAGAAAAGTCGAAGAAGGAGGGACATATGCAGTAAGAGGCACTAAAAATACAAGGAGGAAAACAGGAAACCATATGGAGGGGAGCTGGAACAGACAGCCCCAGGTCCTTACAGACTGGGAAATACAAGGCCAGGGAGGGAAATTTTTGTTTGTATTGTTTTGTTTTTGTTTTTGTCGTTTTGTTTTGTTTCAACACTGAAAATCCAATTATTGTATTAGTCACCTTGAGTTTTTGGATGTAGCCTGTATTTTTATTATGTCTATTCTCATGGACAACCATGTCCCGCTTGTTCTCAGATGTCTTCAGTACCCGGTTACTGATAATCTGTATCAGTATGAAATGTATCTGTATAAGATGTATCCAGTACCTGTTGGTATAATGGGAGCAGTGATTTGAGTGGCTGGGGGGTCCACTTCACTGTTGAAAGTCATAATTGGGCAATAATGTCAGGTCCTCGAAGAAAGGCCTGGGTTAGAAAATAACTTTTGAACTCTGTGTATACAACACTGAACAGTTCAATTCTCCATGTTGTTTCTCAGCTTCCACCAGAAAAGCGTATGAGAAAAAGTTAGTGCAATTGTTGGTCTCGCCTCCCTGTAAACAACTTGTCATGAAGAAACCCAAAAACCTACACGGATCTGACCACAGCGATGGCAGTGAAGGTACCATGGTTGTGCTGCCAGATGGCAGCTTCCCGTTTATTAATACCCTGTCCAGCATGGCTTACACGCTGTCAGTGCCGTGCGTGCTGACCTGTGAAATAGCCGTGTGGCCTCTTTCTGCACAGAGCTTATGGAGTAAGTCCTCAGGCTGCAGAATCCGAGCAGCAATGTCTCTTTCACACAGAAGACATGGCTGGATAAGATGTTGCGGGAAGGACTGGCCAGTGTGCAGATCCTTTACCTAACTAGAGTTGGCTTATATATATGGATTCCTTAAAATTAGCTCATATATATAATGTCAGGGTTCCAGCCTCCTGTGAGGTCCTAAGATCCACTTTGTCTTAAACGCACACATTTCACTACGATTTTTTTTGGATTAGGTGATTTCATGCCCAGAAAGAAGGATGAATCTTGTACGTCTCTGAACTTCTCACGTACAAACTGCTGGCAGTAGATTTGGAGAGACTGAGTGGTTGGGAAGCTGTGGTCCCTGGAATCCCTTGCCTTGTCTTCCAGTGGCCTCGGTCCAAGTAGCGTGCTGTGCAAAGCAGCGTAAATCAGACGCCCACTGTAGTTCCTGTCCCTAGGGCTCAAAGGATGGCCTTGGGGGGTCCCCACATGTATATCTCACAAACATTTCCTTAGAGTCCCTGATGAACCCAGAGAAACAGCACCTTATGTGGTCCACCCATGACTTCTGGCTTGGATGACCAAGCCCTTTAATCCTCACAACACTTAGCCAGAGTCAGAAAGCAGAAGTGATGTGGTGGTTTGAAAAAAAAAGGTCCCCAGTGGGAGTGGCACTATTAGAGGTGTGATCTTGTTTGAGGAAGTTTGTTACTGGGAGTGGGGTTTTAGGTCTCCTGTGTTCAAGCTATGCCCAGTGACCACAGTTCATTTCCTGTTGCCTAAGGATAGACATAGAATTCTCAGATCCTTTTCCAGCACCAAGTCTGCCTGCATGCCCCATGTTCTACCATGATGATAAGGAACGAAGCTAGTCCCAGTTAAATGGTTTCCGTTATAAGAGTTGCCATGGTCATAGTGTCTCTTCACAGTGTCAAAGCACTGACTAAGACTCTGAGGAGTGTCCCTCGGAGATGAGCATATTCTGGGATGTGACGTGACAGCCAGACCACCGAGCTTCACCACCTCTCCCTGTCTAGCCACACATAGCAGGATTTCAATGCATGTTTGAGGGTTAAGAAGGCAGAACTGGCTGTGCTGGAGGTATAGCTCAATGGAGGGCACTTGCCTAGCGTGCACAAGGCCCTGAGGACCACCCAGGCTCACAAACACATGTACACACACACACACATGCACGCACACACGTACGTGCACACACACTCACACACAGTGATGGAACTGAGACTTGAACTCAGGACTGCCTCTTAAAACAGTGCTTTCTACTTCAGCCTATACTAGAGGAACATGTTGTATTTTTAGAGAATGTGTGATCGATACAAAAGGACAGTTCCCCACGCTTATTCACAGTTCAGTGATACAGGGCAAGTGCTCTCTGGGGAAAAAACCAATCTTGATATTGGATGGAAACGGAGATTTCTCCAATGGTCACAGCCAGTTCATTTGGAAAGGTAACAGGATTTAAGGATAGACCTCACTGGACAGTAGGTGGGCAGCGTACAAGCAACCGTGGGACAAGTAGCCATCTCAGGCTGGGCTCTTGTCTGTTTCCTACCCTTGGAAGGAGCTTAGGGAGCTAGTCCATCCAATCAAAGCTGCCCATGACGTTAAAGCAAAGAGCTAAGCTGTGGCCAGCTCAAGCTAGTTTGAGCCAAGGGTCCCCTTCCCTCTGCCCCTGCAGCTTCAGGACACAGCATCCATAGACATGTGTTTCTGCTGGGACTGAAGAAATGAGTTTGACTATGTTCAGCTGGGTCCACCAAATGTCAACTTCCAGGTCGGAGGTAGAGACTCTTACTTGTCTTGAGGCCCTGGCTTATCATCCACCAGTGATTGCTTCAGTCACAAAACCAGCCTGAAACTGTTTATTTAAGGTCACTTTTTTTTGGGGGGGGGGTTTTTGAGACAGGGTTTCTCTGTAGCTTTGGAGCCTGTCCTGGAGCTAGCTCTTGTAGACCACCAGTCTGGCCTCAAACTCACAGAGATCCACCTGCCTCTGCCTCCCGAGTGCTGGGATTAAAGGCGTGTGCCACCATCGCCCGGCTTAAGGTCACTTTTGTCACCAAAGCCATCAGTATGGAGGGTTTAAGCCGAGTTTTCCTGGGATTATCCTGTCTCAGCCTGGACCCAAAAGGTCACAAAAGCACCTGCTGGGGTGAGGGGTGGGCCTGGGGAGGAGAGCAATGGCAGGGAGCTCGTTAGGTCACACAAACAACCAGTGATTAAATTGTTCTCCTTTTCGTTCATTGTTGGAACAACGGGTGGGCTCAGCTTTAATTGTCCAACTTCGTTTTCTGAGGGGGGCATGTGGGAGATAGGTTTTTAGTAGATAGCCCAAGGTCTAGAATTTGCTATATAGACCAGGATGGTCTTGGACTTGCAGTGATCCTCCTGCCTCAGCCTCACTAGTGATGGAATCATACCTGGCCACTTCTTAAATTTCTATTATCTCACTTGAAGTGCCCATGTTAGCCTGATGTGGTGGAGCAGGTCAGTAATCCCATCCGCTGGGAAACTAAGACAGGGGGCCTCGGCTGGGAGGTGGAGCCTGGAATAAACAGTGAAATCCTGCATCAAAACAGCGGAAGAAAAATAAAATGCCTCTACGAATAGCGAGACTGAATGCAACCAACACTGCATCCTCCTCACACCCCAAAGTGTCACTCTGGGAGGCCTGCTGCTGCTGACTGTCCCCTGTACTCAGAAAGCCACTGACTCGCCCTCTTCAGGGTGCTGTTCCAGACAGGAGGTGGAAAGCCCTTCCTATCCTGACATTCAGGCACACACAGCTCACAGCTGGTTTGCAGGGACAATGCTAGACAGAAAACCACCGCCCGGAGAACAGCCTGCTAGCTTATGTCTCTCAGAGGCTTGCAAACATGACAGCCAGCCGCGTCCCCCAGGAGGCCTGAGCATGTTTCCCTCGGCTCCTGCAGCTCCGGAGGAAAGCTCTTTTCTCCATAAAGGACACTGTGAATTCGCTTCCACTGGTGAAAGCACCCCATGGCTGAGGAAAAAAAAAACTACTTAGTGTTTATTTCTTCTGCTATCTTGTATGTTCTCATAGCCTGTTTTCCTTTTGCTTCCCCAGATCCAGCGGTAAATATCGTTTTGAAAGGAAATTTCAATTTCTCGAAAGACAAAGGCAAGGAATGCAAAAATGTATGTGCAATTCTAATGCATGAATACTTCTACATATATGTGAAGTATGTACAAATCTAATGCATGAATACTTCTACACATATGTAAAGTATATGTAATTCTAATGCATGAATACTTCTACACGTATGTAAAGCATGTACAATTCTAATGCACGAATACTTCTACACATATATTAAACATAGAATTTGCATTTTTATATATATAGAGAAGCTCACTGTATTTTGTTAGAGTCCGTAAGTCCTAGTCTAAAGCTGATCTTTTAATGAAAAAATTCTGCCTTTCAAAATGTTTTTTTAAATATTTATTTATTTATTTGTTATGTATACAATATTCTGTCTGTGTATGTGCCTGCAGGCCAGAAGAGGGCACCAGACCTCATTACAGATGGTTGTGAGCCACCATGTGGTTGCTGGAAATTGAACTCAGGACCTTTGGAAGAGCAGGCAATGCTCTTAACCTCTGAGCCATCTCTCCAGCCCCCTCAAAATGGTTTTTATGTTAGCCAAGAACCCAGTATCAATGCTCCTTTTGCCCCCTAGTGAAAGAACCACCATGGGCTCTGCCAGCCTCACGCTTCACCTGCGCCCTTCCCGTACTGAACTCAGTTCTAGGCCCCCTGTGAACCCAGGATAGATGTGATCTCTAGTCTCCTCCCCCACCACAGAGACCGGAGGCTAAGCATGTGGACCTGGCTGTCTTAGGTGCCCTGCCCACTGCTTATTTGTGGCATACTTTGGGGAAACCAGTCAGCTGCATCCAATGACTCTGCCTGCCAGGTGGTTGTCAGGAGAAAGCAGACCTGGGCCATTAGCACCCAGCACAGCATAGAACTGTGCTCAATGAGGAATCCTCACCCTGGCTTCTTTTGCTGCCCTCTGTCTCTTACTATTTTGGTACCTCTGCTTTTTTACTTCTCAGCTTTGCCACTCCGAGGTTTTTCATCCTGACTATTGTCTTTTTGTTTTTTTTTTTTTTTTAAGATTTATTTATTTATTATGCATACAATGTTCTGCTGGCATGTACAGGCCAGAAGGGGGCAGCAGATCTCATTACAGATGGTTGTGAGCCACCATGTGGGTGCTGAGAGTTGAACTCAGGACCTCTGAAAGAACAGCCACTGCTCTTAACCTCTGAGCCATCTCTTCAGCCCCCTGACTATTGTGTTGCTCTCTTTTGCTTGAGGCCTCTAGCTTCACCCTCTCCTATTTTTATGGGGTCCCTTGTCACCTCCTCCTGTGATAACTCCTCCAAGACCCTCCTCAGGCTCTGGCCTGTGTCAGGTTGGTTGATCCGGTCTCTAAACCTCCCTCCTTCCTGCGTCTGCTTGACAAATGATCCCCTCACAATCAGGAGTGTTTGGCAGGTGGGAGGGATGTGTTCATACCTTGTGACATGGCCATTCCCCTGTGGCTGCACAGGATAGACGTGAGGAGCAAACACATTCACACTCCCATCCAGTCTCACAGGAGGCCTCTGGTTAACCTTGCCATCCCTGTCCGGGCTTAAGGTCCCAGATCTCTATGGAATGTCCTTTTCTCATAGCTTCTTATATATAGCAGTTTCCAAATTCTAGAGATTTGAATCTTGTTTTTAAAAGAATGTATTACAGGCAGGGCCAGGTGATTTCTACCTTTAATCTCAGTACTCAGGAGGCTGAAGCCGGAGGATGGTGAGCTCCTTGCTTGTCTGGGCTACACAACAAGACCCCATCTCAAAAAAAAAAAAAAAAAAAAAAAAAAACCCAACCAACCAACCAGCCAGCCAGCCACCTAGCCAGCCAACCTAGAAAAACCTGGGGCTGCACATGAAACTCAGAAGTGAACACTGACTAGCATATACCAGTCCTGGGATTCATCCCTGACCTCCACCATGTGGGAACCCCTCTTCCTCTGCTCATTGCTCTCCATCTCCACCTGTATTGTTACTGTTTTATTTGAACAATTGTGAAATCTCCCGAAGTGGTTTCTGGTCCTGACTCCCCCCCCAACCCCCACCCCCGTCCCAGTGTAGATCTACCATCAACCCATCAACCATTGGAGGCTTAGTAACACCACTCACTTGCTCTGCCCACCCTACCCCCGACACTTGGGTACTTCCTGTAGCTTTTTATCCCTGTCACCTAGTGGATGCACCTGGTGTATTTCCTGCCGCATCTCCTGAGCCTCTTGCCAGCTGGTCCTTGTGCCTGGAGTTCTTTTCATTCTTCTCATGCCCTGCTCTTTCTCTCCCCTGTTAAGATCCTGCGGTTTGGGGAGAAGTTTCAAAGGCCGCTTGCTCGTGTGAATCCCTTTGAAATGACACTTCACCCCCTTCATTAGCTGAGCCATCACAGGGCCCTGCACCTGACAGGAGCCTGGAGTGTGCTCACTAAGCCTATCACACAGTTTTAGCAACACACAGGCTAGCTGCAATTGGATTCTGGTATTTAAACTACCTTCAGAATTTAAATAAATGAAAAAGAAACCCCAGGTAAATGCCACTAGAGCGGCGGGCCTCCCATTCAGAAACAGTTCAGATTTGATGAAGCGATTCTGAGCAAGCATGGCCTTTTCTGAAAGGATTTTTTTAAAACGTCTAAATGGCTCACTAAAGGAATCCTTTCTATTCACCAAACCCCAGTTCCTCAGAAAACCCTTTTGTCTAGATCTTACGAAGATGCTTGCAGCAGAAAAAGCAGCCTTCTTACTTAAAACACCTAAGAGTGGAGGGAGCAGCTTTACATAAGCGCGAGACAAAGCTGCCTCGATATCTTCAGCTGGCAATCGAATGAAACGAGAGTTGGTGATGGCACGGGGTATTTTAATGTGAAGGATTTATATAAGCCATTTTGATTCTTCAAAAGACCCCCACGACGTCTGTTCCACTTTCGATCTGGAAGTAAATGTAAATAAGCATTGGGTTTCCTCACACAGGTGATGGGAAGTGTGTTCATATAGACCCTTGTTAGCGCTCTTTGGAGCTGTAGTCCGCACCAGATAATCTTGTTGGTGCCTAAGAAGGGAGGCTTACGTTTGTTCAGAACACTCTTCTGTCATTTTAGTAGGTCCCTGGTGGAGGACAGTCATCTTGTGGCTTGGACTATGACAGCTGCAACACCCTACTTAACAGAGTGAACGTGTGTCTTGTCAAACCACTTATGTAGCCTGCAGATTTGGTCATTAAGACCACTCAGAAAGCCCAATGAGGGCTGGGGTGCAGTTCATGGTAAAGAACATGCTCAGCGAAGAAGACAAGCCAGCCAGGCCCTCAGGCAGAAGTTGGTAGCGCTTTCTTCAGCTAGGGACTGGACATGGCTCGTCTTTCCAGTGTTGGGTTGAGAGCCGGGTTTGCATGTATAACTCAGGCTCCCTGCCTCCTCCTTCAGAGGAATTTTACAGCTGACTGTAACAGAGCTAACAGCCTCCACTGGCAGCTTGTATAGAGTGGAAATTGAGTATGGTGCCTGTGTGATTTATCACCCCAAATAGGATGAGGAAAGAATGGGGGCTACTAGTCAGGGAGACTGGAACAGCAAGAGTAAGGCAGGACTGTCTTGGTCAGAAAAGAACATGTGGTCATCGGGGGTCAGTACTGCATTGGAAGGAAGTATTTGTCTGTGTACACCTCCCCTTGAGAGGGATGCTATAGCCAAAAGTCAGAATGTAGCTGGCAGGCTGGTAGAGGGTTTTTCTCTGTCTCTGTCTCTGTCTCTGAGAGAGAGAGAGAGAGAGCGAGAGAGAGAGAGCTATGTTGCCCACTTAGAGGTTTCTTTGTTTCTGCCCAGAGATATAACCTGCTCTTTGTGGCCAGAACCCCAGTGTGTCTGCTATTCAGCCTGGGTGGTTTCACCTTTTCTACACATTCTACCCCAGGCTTCTCCCTCGCACCCCATGCCTAGGAATCAGCTTTTCCAGTGAGTCTTCCTTAACCCTTTGTCCAACAGCTTTCTCTCGATGTTGTGTAATGTTGCAGGTAGAAAGCTCCATCTTTGCTCTGAGCTCAATTCCAGGCATATGAAGAGGGACTTCCTGATTCCTACTGGCCTCTTTGGAGGAAACCTTGGTCCTACACTGAGGTAGCTGGTCGGTCTCTCTCTCCTTTCTTATTCCATGCCTGATGTCTTGTCCCTTAGACATCACAACTTTGGGACATGGGGCTTAGGTCATATTGAGTGGGCGGCAGTTCAGAAGATAGCACTTCTACCCAGGAGCAGCCTATCAGCCGAGTGCTACTTCTAGGCACAGGATGCTGTCTTAAATCTGCTTGAAGAAGAACATGGGTGCAGATAGAGGTGTAGTTTCTATTCTAAAGAAACCTTTCTGTTTTTGAGACAGGATCTCACTATACAGCCCTGGTGGGGCTGAAATTAGCAGTGTGGATTAGGCTGGCCTTGAACTCAAAGAGATCCACTCGCCTTTGCCTCCTGAGTGCAGGGATTAAAGGTGTATGCCACCATGCCCAACTTTTGCAAAGCTTTAAATGTGTTCCAGATACAAAAAGACATATCAAAAAAATATGGATGCTTGAGACAGTCTTGCCAGGGTTCAATCCCAGCTCTGCCTCTCACCGGCTAAGACCCCACCCTTGTTTGTGAGTTCACCACCTGTAAGTAGGCTAATAATGATTTCTGCCTTGTAGTGAGTTGTGAAGGTGGAGTTCAAGCATATAAATCAGACTGGGGATGCAGCTTGGAGCAGAGTAGTTATGCCGTCTAATAAAAGATACTTAGCTACAAATGAGGGCTATTGTTTTTGTTAGCAGGATTGTTCTATAAAAAGCCCGCTATTTAATTAGCTGCAATACACAGTAACACAGTGAAAAAAATAAGGTAATGGAAATAAGATCCTCAGTGCTGAGCTCAGAATGCTTCAGAATATGACTTATCAGAGTGCCTGGAGAAATATTTATATAAGTAAATGCTCAGGCATAATTAAAAACTGCTTTCTGTATGCAATGGAGACGGGCCGAACTTTTAAAGTCTAGTGTGCATGAGCAAGGCATGGTGGCACACACCTGTGCACCTACTACTCAGGAGGCTGGAGTCAGAAGCGCTCCAAGTTCAAGACCAGCCTGAGCTATGTAATGAGACACTGGCTGAATGAATGAATGAATGAATGAATCAGCCAAAAAAGCTTACGTGCCCCCTGGTGTTGAGAACTCCTCCTCCTTAATCTTATATCTATGTCCTTTTCTATTTCCTTGAATATTTTGTTTGTTTGTTTTTTCAAGACAGGGTTTCACGGTAGCTAAGAAGGAGCCAGTCCTGGAACTTGTTCTGTAGACCAGGCTGGCCTTGAACTCACAGAGATCTGCCTACCTCTGCCGCCCAAATGCTGGAATTAAAGGCGCCTACCACCACCAGCTGGCTCTTTGAACATTTAAAATATTAAGTTACTTTGCAATAATTTTACAGCTACAGAGTGACAAGAGTTGTATAAAGAACTTTGTATTCTTTTACCAGACTCGGTAGTATACCATGTATCAGTTTTGCTGTGTAGGGGACTGTGTCTCTGAAAAACCTGTAGACAAGAAGCCTCCAGCCCTTGGGCATGCACTCTGCTGACCTCGAAGGAGCCACATTGTAACACTCCAGAGATCCACCCAGGGCCAACCCCACCTCCAATGCACCCACCCTGCCAGCTTTAGCTATTGTCTCAACAGCATCCTTTTGCTTTCTGGTCTACCGTCATTCCAGGAAGACTTCTCACATCTGGGTGTCTAGACCCTGCAATGTCCTTCATCCTGGCACAGCAATGCTTCAGTCTCCCCCTGTAATTCACACCCTGGCCAGTTTTAGAGATCCGTGCTTTCATTCTGTTGAGTTAGTATACTCTACTTTAATTACAAACTATTCCTGACACCGTGTGTGTGTGTGTGTGTGTGTGTGTGTGTGTGTGTGTGTGTG
>NC_022013.1:22728987-22753353 GCF_000317375.1 Microtus ochrogaster
GAGAGAGAGAGAGAGAGAGAGAGAGAGAGAGAGAGAGAGAGAGAGGAGAGAGAATGTGTAAGACTGTGAGTGTGTGCCCATATTTCAATTCTTCAGACGGAAATGGACAATTCAGTTTGACAGCTACCTGGAGTCAGCATCAGATCCCACAGGTTGAGAGCTCAGTCTCCCAAACTGCTTTCATTGAAGGTGCCAATCCCAATTCTTGGCTCTCCCATGGACCAACTCTAAGTCTGGGTTTCTTTGACCTCTTGCTTGGGCCTGATAACGTGCGAGAAAATCTCACAGGCCTCAGGGAGAGTGTGCTGGGTAGTTTTATGTCAACTTGACACACACTAATGTCATCTGAGGGCAGGGAACCTTAATTAAGAGAATGCCTCCACAAGATTGAGCTGTAGGCAAGCCTGTGGGGTATTTTCTTAATTAGTGATTGATGGGGGATGGCCCAGCCTATTGTGGGTTGTGCTGTCCTTGGGATGGTGGTCCTGGGCAAGCCAGGGGACTCAGTTGGCTTCACTCCCCTATGACTTCCTTAGAAGTGTAAGCCAAATTAACCCTTTCCTTCTCAATTTGCTTTTGGTCCTGGTGTTTCATCACAGCAATAGAAACCCTAAGACAATAGTTTACTTAATGTGTGTTTATACAAATACACACATGTCCCTGCTAAAGAGTGACCCTCTAGCATGTTCAACACACACTTCACTGCTGAGCTAAATCTGAAGCCTTCTTAGTATCTTGTTTTGTTTTCCAAGGTAGGGTCTCTTTGTGTAGCCCTGGCTATCCTAGAACACACTCCATAGACCAGGCTGGCCTTGAACTCACAGAGATCTGCCTGCCTCTGTCATCTTAATATCATTTTAATGCTTACTTATCCCAGATTTGGCCAGAGGAAGCTTGTGAAGATGGGAGTGGTCTGCTTTTAAAAGTCTATATCATTTCTTCAGACATTAAGAAGACAATAAGACTTACCTTGCTCTTTCCTGTCCCAGAAGTCTCTTTACTTTAGGCACTGTAGGCCAGCAGGATGGTGCTGAAAAACCAAGGCTCAGGTAGCATCACTCCCTCACCTATTCACAATGCACAGATGTATTATTCTGTATATAATATGTGCATTTATGCATGTGTCTCTATTTATATAGGTGTGTCTGAATTAATTAATATTGGTCTCCAACTGCAGTCAGCATTTCAGTGGTCTGTTCTTTCTAGTGGGTCACTTTTCTAATCTGGATTCCATTAGCCTCTGGTTGTAGATTCCATTATCATCGATATATTTATATTTTTGCTCAATTTTCTATTTTTTTCCTATGTAAGTAGTCTAGTCACGGTGGTCACCTTCTCTGAATAACTCCCTTGCTGCCTTCTTGACCTCCGCATGTGGCAGCACTTCCTGTGGTCCTCCCTCCCCTCCCCTAGAGCCCCTCCTGTCAGGACTCCAGAGCATATACCTCCCCCAGATCCCCTGCTCTAATCTCTCAACCCCCAGGCACTCAGAACCTTCCTGCATCCTTGCTGTTCCCATCTTTTGCTCATATACCTGTGTTCCTGCTTCCTCTATCCACTTAACATACAGTGTACATGGATACCCAGGGGAGAAAAGCCTTCCAATTCCTAGAAGTGCTAATGCTTTACCAGGTCTTTAATTGTCTGTGTCTTAATGTCTATTTTGCCTTATAAGATAGCTTCTAGACCTACAATTAGCACGTGCAGGGTTAAATGCTGCTATCAGAAGGCCCAATGAGACGAGGGAATGTGTGTTAAATGGCTTCAATTAAGTGTGTGGATCAAGAAGCACGTTCTAGAAGCCCGGATGTTAAACATCTCTGTAATAGTTTGTTAATTAACTGGAAAACATTCTTATTCCCAATAGGAGCTGTATACTCTAGCTGGGTTCACGTGAAGTGTAAATTACATATTCTATAACTACTTAATAAGCCTTCTTTACCTTTGACACATGCTAATGGGAGCTAACTGCCATCTTGGCAAGGAATGTGATTTCACCTCCACACCTACCTTTAAAACACTGACCTCCCAGGCAAGGGGACCTGGTGTGTCGTGAGTTACCCACTAACCTGTTGATTTCTTTCTATGTAAAAGAAACCAGTCAATGAAACGAAATGGCAGCAGGCAGGCACGGGGGAGCCGAACTCTGACTGTAAAAACTGGAAGGTGCTAATTAAGGTAAAATCACCCGTGTTCCTAAAACCCAATAGCAGTGTGTTCTACTCTTAGGGTTGCGTGACTTAGTGTGTCTTTCCAGTTCCTTCCTTCTAGGAATAGAGCCATCCTGGCTTTACTATCGTTTATCTTCATTTTATCCAAAGGAATTTCCCGCTGTCCTTCCCGTCTGGCACATGTGAGGACGGCTTCATGGGCACTAGCCGCCGTCCATCATAGCTCATGAGCCCAGACGTGATTTATGGAAGATAATTGTTGATCTTGGAACTTCCTCCCTGAAAAGCTTCTTGGCTTTCTTTATAGATGAGGAAAAGGAAAAACTGGAAACAGAATTTTTATTTCCAATTTCTATTAAGTTCTAGTAAGTGACCAGGAGGGAAGAAAGGTGGCCTTAGTGATGAAATTGCTCCCCCTGGTGTCTGTTTTTAGGCATTGCAGGAGATGTTTGCCTGGGTAGCTAAAGCCTCTTTGCAACAGCCGATTCTTTTGATTGGTGGACCGAGGCCCTGACACACAGGTCTACAGAGCTAATATATGCAAATGAATGGATGGGATTTACACAGGTCACAGAGCTAATATATGCAAATTAATGGATGGGATTTGCCTAAGTGGAGAGTCAAAAAGCCGAATTTGAGCACCTTTTGATACTTGATCATAAAATACCTTATGATTTGAAAAGTGACCCTCCATCTGTGCTCCTGGTAGCCAGGTTCCGCTAAGCTGGGTGTGGTGAGTCACGCTGCAGTCTCAGCTCTTCGGGGGCAGAGCAGGCCTGGTTCATGTAGGCTGCTTGAGGACAGCCAGGTTTACATAGGGAGACCTTGTCTCAAAACAAATCAACAACACTTCTAAATCTTCAAAATGTAGCATGGCTAGATTTAATTTGATTTTATTTTTAGGTTTTTGAGACAGGATTTCTCTGTGTATCTCTGGTTGTCCTGGAAGTGAATCTGTAGATCAAGACTAGTCTCGAACTCTTAAAGATTCACGTACCTCTTGTCCTTACACTTACACAACAAATGTTTAACCATTGAGCTTGTTCTCTAGCTTTATGTTGTTAACTTTTAGCATGTATTTTAACATTTTTGCATTTAGAATCATTTTAATTAATATCCTTCAGTAAGATTTTATAATTTTCTCAATAGCTTCTCTTTGGCTAATATTATTGCCAGGTTAACTTCTTTTGTTGCTGTTGAAAACAGCATCTTCTTATATTTATTTATTTTGTGATACTGTTGTCACTGGGTGGGGGAGCAGAGCCAAATTTAATCCAGACTAGGCTTGAACTCAGTGTGTAGCCAAGGATGGCCTCCAACTTTTGACCCACCTGCTTCTGTCTGCTGACTTGCTGGGATTGCAGGCATTTGAACCCAGAGTTTTATGCATTCGGGGCAAAAATTCTCCTAACTGATTCGAGGCCAGCCTGGTCTACAAGAGCTAGTTCCAGGACAGGCACCAAAGCTACAGAGAAACCCTGTCTCGAAAAAAAAAAATTCTCCTAACTGAGCTACATTGACCTACTCATTTTGTTTTGTTTTGTGATTGGGTCTCATCAAGTTGCCCAGGCTGGCATTGGACTTGTTCTGTAGTCCAGGCAGGTTCTGAACTTTACAAATTTTTAATTAATTTATTTATGTGTATTTATGGTTTTTTTATTTATGTTTTTAATTTTATTTTAAATTTCATCCAGAGTTCTTCCTCCCATTCTTCCTTCCTTTTCCCCCTCCCCCCAGTCCCCCCCCCATCCACTCCTCCCAGCTAGTAAGGGCTCCCATGGGAAGGCAAAAAAGTCTGGCACATTAAGTTGGGGCAGGACCAAGCCCCTGCCACCCATAGTAAGGCTGAGCATGGCATCCCACCATAGGGAATGGGCTCCAATAAGTCAGCACATGTACCAGGGATAGATCCTGGTCCTACTGCCAGGGGCCTCAGATAGTCCAAGCCTCACCATGGTCCCCCACATATAGGAGGCCTAGTTCAGTCCCATGGAGGGTCCACAGCTGTCAGTCTAGAGTTCCTGAGTTTCTACAAGCTTAGCTCAGCTGTCTCTGTAGATTTCCCCGTCATGATCATGACCTCCTGTGTGTGCAAGGTTGTGGCTGTGTAACGTGGCATGTATGTGAAGGTCACAGGGTCCTGGAGATTGTGTCCTCAGGCTTGGCAGAGAGTAGCTCTGCTCAGCAAGCCGTCTTACCCACTCAGCCTTTGGCCTTCCTGTGCTCCTGACTCAGTCCTGACATCAGCACAGATGGAAGGATAGCCTGGTGTCACTAGGCCTTGCTGAGAATAATGGTTTTGAAAAAGAGGTTTTGAATTGTTCCGTGCTGTTGCATAGACAGGAAGTTTATTGCTCTTGTAAAACTGAGTTGTAATTTAATTTTTTTAAATTTTATTATTTTATGCTTGGCTACATGCTGACTAGTTTTATGTCAACTTGACACAAGCTATAACAACTTGTGTGGTGCTACTTTGTTTGTGCTATAACAAATAAAGCTTGTCAGAAGATCAGAGTACAGAGCCAAGCCACTAGTTAGCCACAGAGGTCAGGCAAATGGTGGCACACACCTTTAATCCTAGCACTCAGGAAACAGAGGCAGAGGGATCTCTGTGAGTTCAAGGCCACCCTGGGCTATGTGGGATTGATCCAGTCTAAAAGAGGAACAGAGCCAGGCCATGGTGGCTCACACCTTTAATCCCAGTATTTGGGAGTCACAGACCTTTAATCCCAGCATGAAGGAGGTGGAGACAGGAAGGGATATGGCTGGGCAGAGAGAGAGGAGTATAAAGCGGGAGGAGATAGGAGCTCAAGGTATTCAGTTTGAGGATTCATAGGGACAAGATCGCCCCTTTGGTCTAGAGTTATGTAGATGTAAGAACTAGTGACTAGCTGCTCTGCTTCTCTGCTCTTCCAGGAAAGCTTTATTAGTTAAAGCACAAGCAAAAGATCGCCACACATCTGAGAGGGGAGAATCTCAGTTAAGAAAATGTCTCCTTAAGAACAGGCTGTAGGCAAGTCTGTAGGGCATTGTCTTAATGATGGGGGTGGGGAGGGCCCAGCCCATTGTGGGTGGTGCCATCCCTGGGCTGGTGGACCTGGGATTGATAAGA
This sequence comes from Microtus ochrogaster, assembly GCF_000317375.1. NCBI lineage: Eukaryota > Metazoa > Chordata > Mammalia > Rodentia > Cricetidae > Microtus > Microtus ochrogaster. The sequence continues at coordinate 22,734,271 of NC_022013.1, forward strand.
AAGAGCTAAGCAAACCATGAGGAGCAAGCCAGGAAGCAGCAGCCCGTAATTGTAATTTTTTTCTCTAGATTCTTTTGTAATCTAGTTTTGCACCTTGAGTTTCTGTTTCTCTTTGTTGCGTTGTACTGGCTAAGACCTCTTTGGTACAATATTGAAATGAAATGAGAGCTGTGAGTTCCTTGGGTCTTTTTTGTTTTTCGAGACAGGGTTTCTCTGTGTAACAGTCTTGGCTGTCCTGGAACTCACTTTGTAGACCAGGCAGGCCTCAAACTCACTGAGGTCCGCCTGCCTCTGCTTCCTGAGGGCTGGGTTTAAAGGCGTGTGCCACCACCATCCAGCCTCAAGTATAATAAAAATTTTTAAGAGTTATTTTTATTTTTAATTATGAGCATGGTGTGAGGTAGCTGTGTATGTGGAACCCATGGAGGCCACAGACTTTGGCTCTGGAATTACTGATAGTTGGGACATGGGTGCTGGGAGTCAAACTCGGGCCCTCTGGAAGAACAGATCCTATTCATAATCACTGAGCCATCTCTCCAGCCCCAAATGTGACTCAGGGCAACACGAGTTAATGAGAAGACAGGATGATTGTCGTTAATGCTGGCTCTACACGGCAACGCAGTGTTTTGAAGTTAATTAGACTAGAACACAGCGTGATTCAGTATCTCATATACACTTCCCCTTCAGAGTCAATATGATGTAACATAGACCAGAATTACTGCAGAATAGTCCACCTGGAAACGTCTTAAGAAAAAGGCTATTTCTCAGAAATTTCAGAAATACCTAGGAACAGAACTAATGGCTGTAAATATTGCTTCCACTGGAAAATAATGATCTGATAGTTTATTAATTAATGGAAGGTCTAAAGAAATGTTTTGAGTTCAGTCAGAAAGTTTTTCCCAGCATGGCTGAGGCTATGACGTCTATCCTTAGTGCCATGGTAGCGAAAAAAAAAAAAAAAAAACCTAACTAGTCCTTTATTGATTGTGTCAGGGCAAACCATTTAACGTCTTGAGTTTCTATTTCTTCATCTACAAAATAGTGTCCATAATTATTTCCTGGGATCTTAGAAGGAGTAACGGAATTGAGGTACACTGGATACTGAAGATAATAGTTGTTCAGAACATACTGTTCCCAGCTGCCTAATGGAGCCGCCCTGTCACGCTGTCTGTTACAATGACACTGAGCGAGGACCGGGCTGGACAGCTGGGGCTGCCTCCTGGCCCCATCCCCTCGCCATCTCTGTAGCCAGAGCAAGCTGCTGACATGCTCTCTGCTTCTGTCTCTTGTCTGTAGACAAGCTTAAGAGACGCCCCTTCCTCACAGGCTGGCTTCGAGATGGAGTTTATTTCTGTAGCTAGTGTTACAGAGAGAATGCGTGGCTTACTGTATCAGCCTGACGGTCTTGTATTTATCATGACAGCCATGGCCAGCCCTGGGCTCCTAGAAGTAGGATTCTCTGACTCGAATTTAGTGGAATAGTGAAGAAACAAAAGAGACTTTCACATTCCTCCTTTTTTTTTTTTTTTTTTTTTTTTTTTGGTTTTTTCGAGACAGGGTTTCTCTGTGGCTTTGGAGCCTGTCCTGGAACTAGCTCTGTAGACCAGGCTGGTCTCGAACTCACAGAGATCCGCCTGCCTCTGCCTCCCGAGTGCTGGGATTAAAGGCGTGTGCCACCATCGCCCGGCTTCATTCCTCCTTTTCTGCATTGTTTTTATGCTTGTTTCTCTAAATCTCCAGCAAGATCGGTGGCCTACACTTTTAATCGCAGCACTTCAGAAACAGAGTTCTAGGCCAGCCTGGAACTCATAGAGCAAGTCCCAGAACAACCAGGTCTATAGAAAGAGACAAAAATAAGAAAATTCTCTGTCTGTAGTCCAGTCTAGTCGAAACTTGAAGGGACCCTCTTGCCCCAGCCTCCTATGTACTATCATCCCAGGGGTGTAGCACCATACCCAGGCCAGCACCGGGCTCTGGTTGTTTTATAGACTCCAGCTCTAGACACATGGGAAAAGAAGCATAGATATTCTGTGCATGGTGGTGCATGCCTTTAAGTGCAGCAGTCTCTGAGTTTGAAGCCAGCCTGGTCTACACACTATGTATCTTAGATATGGGACTTCATCTCTGTGTATCAGGATCTTACTCATAGGAAGCCAGTGCTGGCCATGGCTGTTGTGATAAACACAAGATGTCAGAGATGTGCCGATACAGTAAGCCACGCATTCTCTCTGTAATACTAGCCACAGAAATAAACTCCATCTCAAAACCAGCCTGTGAGGAAGAGGCTTCTATTAAGCTGGTCTACAGATGAGGAAATGGAAGTAGAGACATATGGGACCTCATCTCAAATTAAAAAAAATTGAAAAGGAAGCAAGGAAATTCTCTCTCCCTGGGGTGGCTGTCCTGGCTCAGTAATTATTATAATGAACACCAGTGTATTTTTGTTCCATTGCAAATGGTGTTTATGGTGGAGATCAAATTATAACATTAAAGGAATTTTTTTAAAAGATTAAATATGAAGCTGGGTGGTGATGGCACACACCTTTAATTCCAGAACTCAGTAGGCAGAGGCAGGTGGATATCTGAGTTCCAGGACAGTTTGGTCTGCAGAATGAGTTCCAGAACAGCCTACACAAGGAAACCCTATCTTGGGGGGGAGGGGAAGATGCAATATATATCAGCTACAGATGACACCAATTGTTGGTTTTTGTTATTTTTTTTCTAGATTTATTTGTATAAAGATCCAGTATGGACAGCTAATGTTTCTGTGTAGTTTTCTATTGTCTGCCAGTTGACATACTGGTGACTCTTTTTCTGAGATACAGTCTTTATAACTTTATTGGTAGTTTAGTAGTGGTTCTGATACTACACATTCAAGTGGACAGCCATAATTACTCTATATTGGGAAAAAAGTCCACCCTTTACAAACTACACAAGAACTCTATATGTGAATGAGACACACACATACACACACACACACAATTTATTTAAAAATAGGATAGACCAACACTCAGGAGGCAGAAGCAGGAGGATCTCTGTGAATTCGAGGCCGTGGTAAGTTCTAGACAGCCAGGGATCCATAGAGAGATCGTATCTCAAAACAAAACTAGAATAGACAGGGACATGTTCCCCACCGGTAGCCCCAGCTTGTCAGATATGAAGGCACATAGATGGCTTGATTCCAGGGATTTAGCCGTCCTGGCAACCTTGCAAGATGCCATCTCAAAAAAAAAATGGGAGGAAAGAAATAAAGAAGCTAGAATTACTTAGGACAGGAAGAAAAAGAAGGGAGTATTTGATTGCCTAAGAGCCGTGAAATCCTGTAATTTTATTTTGCAATAGATTTCTATCTTAAGTGCATTATTTAACATTCCTATTTCTATCTTCAAGAAGAAAGTGGTGTGCGGCAGACGTGCGGAGGCTCGCTTCACTATTGTCTACTTTTGTGTATGTTTAAATTTTTCTCTAAGTCGAAGGCTTTTAAAAATGGGATTTGCTCAACAAAAAGATCTTCCAATGGGAAGAGCACAAAATACCTCTTGCTGAGCATCCATGGCTGTGGTGACCTTGGAGGAGAGCTGTGTCTGAGAACCTGGGTCTAGGAGGTGGCTGGGACCAGGAGGCCCTGTTTGGGCATCTGAGCCCCTGGTGAGAGATCCCCTCTAGGAAGGACGGACAGATAGACAGTAGCCTTCCCATGACTGTGGTCAGAACTAGGGGAGTGGTCGTACCTTCTTGCTCTATTGAAGCCCTTGGACCTGCCGACGGGTTTGGACCGTCCTGTCACGAGTTTAGGTGTTCCAGTGAGCATCATGACAGCACTCAGAGACCAGAGTTTTGCTCTGGAAACTTCAAGATGCTGTGGCTCCCTTTGTTGTCCCATGTGCCACACACCCAGTTCCAGCCTCTCTGGTCTTATGGTCAGGTGTCCCCTTGGTTGGCCTTGGTTTATTGTTCTGTTGAGGCAGCCAGTCTCCCTCTTCAGTCAGTGATTGATGGTTTGCCCTGTGCACCAGCCAGCACAATAGGAAGGCCTATTCTTGTTCAAGTCCCAGCATTCCAGAGGGACAGGAGATGCAGGACACAGCACTATGAGAGTCGGCTGACCAAGATCCAATGAATGGAGTGCTTACACACAGTCTTTCCATGATTAGCTATCTGTGGCTTGCATAGTGTCCATGACCTCCTGACCTGTCAGCAAAACACAATGAATCAGGTAGGAGAGATAGCTCAGTGGTTAAGAGCACTTGCTTCCCTTCCAGGGGACCTGGGTTCAATTCCCAGAAACCACATGGTGGCTGACAATTGTCTCTAGTTCCAGAGGCTCCAACATCACCTTCTGGCCTCCTTGGGCAAGGCACAAACATGGTGTGTATCCACACACTCAGGAGTGTATGTACACACCTTAAATGAATAAGAAAATGAAGAAATCTTTTTCAAAATACAGCAGGTGTTTTCTGAGTAGATAAATAAGAGTTCTGGTTAAATACACTATAACCTAGGTAAGCTAGGGCCACAGAAGACTGAGCAAAGGAGTGGCGTGCACGCATGAGAGTGATGGCGATTCCTACAGGAATTAGCTGTAGGAAGTGAGAGGCCCAGAGGAGGCTGCTTCAGCGTGTGAGCGCAGGATTCCCCATTGATAAGACTGTGTGACTCCAGCCAAGGTTCTGAACCTCTCTGTGTCTCAATCTCCAAAACCAACCAAAAGCCTTACCAGGAGGAGGGGGCGTGGTCAGCCTACTAGATCTCTGTGGGTCAGAGGTGCGTGGGCCTAGAGCTTGGCAGATGGTGGTTAACAACAGACCTGGACTTCCTTTGAGGGTTGAATGATATGAATGGACAATTGAGGAAAAATTGGAGTTTGATCCCCAGCACCACAATGGGGGGGGGGGAAGGGGGAGGAAGAAAACCAGTAGCATGAAATGGTCACAGTGAAAACAGGTGTTACGGTTTAGAGAGCCAGTTTGGGGGCACTAGGGATGACAAATAAAAGGGCCTGCAGCTGAGTGTAAGGTAACTTAGGTGACCAGCAGGAGGAAGGCCAGAACGTGTCTATAGGCCACCAGCACGCACGATGTCCCATAAGACACACATGCAGGGATCTGCTGCCTTCTCACAGAGTCTTAATCGTAGGTGAAACCAGCTTGTGAAGGAGGCTGCCCCAGACCCCTAGACAGGGAGCCAAATACAAGCTTGCCAGGAAGAGCTGCAGCTGCATCTCGGTTAGCTGACGGCTGACAGACCCTGGCAAAGGCAGGGGCCAACAACACCTGCAGGGGCAGAGACCAGCCATGCTGGGCAAGCCTAGCAGTTAGCAGGCCAGCCAAGGTCAATGCCTACTGAACAGGGACGTCCGAGTGTGGCCACTCTCCTACGGTGAGCAGTGTGTGAACCGCTTGTGTGAGCCCTTGCTGGTTGGATGAGGGAGCTGTGCATCAGGGAAAGTCCCTACCCAGCTCAGTGGCAGCTCTGTTGGGGGGCCCCTCCCATAGGATGCTAATCTGACTTTCCTGGCACCCTTTCTTGAGCTCCTCTTTCTGCAGTAAATTCTTTTTTTTAATTTTTACTTTTTAATTAAAATATAATGGTCACTTTTCTCCTTCCCTTCCCTTCTTCCAGTCCCTCCCAAGTCCTTCCTCCAACCCTTCCATGTCTCCCCACCATTTCCAAATCAATAGCCTCTTTTCCCTAATTATTATTGTTACAAATATACATATATGTATGCAAAAATAGATAAATACAACCTGCTAAGTCCATTTTTGTTGTTTGTGTATATATGGTTTGGGGGCTCGATTTGTATTGGATAACCAACTGGGGTACTCACCCAGGAGCTAGGCTAAGTTTTCCTTTCTCAGCAGTCAGCTGTTGTCTGTAGCTCCTTGTCCAGGGGTGTGCCCCGCAGAATTTTCCCTTTTAGTGTTAGTGTGTCTGTTGATGCTGCTATGCTCAGATCTTGTCTATGCAGCCATTTCTATGAGAGAGCGTTTCACAGTAGACTTCCTGGTGTTCTAGCTCTCACCAGCTCCCCATCCCCTCTTCTGAGATGGTCCTTCTGAGTTGCCGATGCAGGAACTGTGGTACAGATGTATCTGACAAGGCTGGGCCACCCACTGTCTGTTGATCTCTGTGTTGTGTCCGGCTGTGGCTTTCTGTGATGTCTCCATTTGTTGAGAGAGCTTTGATGAAGGGAGGTAGCTATGCTTACCTACAGGTATAAGGATAAGATTTAGGATGTAGGAAGGGATCATGTTGGTCTCTAAGCTTTCTCTGTAACAAAAGATTTTAGAAACTCACCCTTTGTGGCACTGAATTTCACTCTTGGAATTTTCTAGAAGGACCTGGAGCCGGCCTCAGTGGAGGCTTTAGTGAACATCCAGAAACTTCAGTCCTTGCGTTACGCACTCCTGAGATGAGACCGTCCCTGTTGCTCCCGAGGACCTCTGTGTGTTTCTGTTTCAGAACTAATAATACCTACCTCAGGTGTTACCATTAATCCTTATTGCATGTTTACCCCATGCCAGGAGGCGTTTCCGTCATCTGCGCGTGTTAACACCTCATTCCTGACAGCTCTGTCTCACAAACAGGAAACAAAAGGCTATAGCTTTTCATTTTACTGAATAATGTGGGCTGGAAAGATGACTTAGAGGGTAATGCACTTGCAACACAAGAGTGAGGCCCAAACATCGGATCTCCAGGACCCACGTAAATAGTAAACACGGGAGGGTGTGGTGGCATGGACCTGAAACCTCGGCTCTGGAGTAAAGCCGGCTAGCCGACTAGCTGAATCAGTGAGCTGTGGGTTCAAGTAAGAGAGAGACTGCGTCTCAGGTGGAGGGCTACTGAGGAAGGCAGCTGAAGACAGCCCCTGCAGCATCAACCTCTGGCGCCTTTCCATGTGCATATCTGCACATGTGTCCAAACATACAGGAATTTACGCCACACAAACACCCCAAATATAATGCTATAAAAGATGTATTTTTAACTGTTAAAAAGATTTACTTTTTACTTACTTTTATTTGTGTGTGTGTGTGTGTGTGTGTGTGCACGTGTGCATGCTGTGTGAGTTTACCTAAACCTCACGTAGGTGCTAGAATCCCAACCCTCTACAGGAGCAGTACACGCTCCTAACTGCTGAGCCATCTCTCCAGTCCCCCCAATTTTTTTGTTTTTTGTTTTTAAATTAAATAAGAAAAGACAGGGGCCAGAAAGATGGCTTAACATTTAAAAGTGTACCGTGCTCTTGCAGAGGACCTGAGTTCAATACCTAGAACCCTATGTCTGGCAGCTCACAACCACCTATAACTCCAGCTCCAGAGGATCTACCACCCTCTTCAGACCTCCCTGGGCACCTGTACACACATGCCAGACATACAGACACATCGGCACACACATTCGAAGAGAAATAATAAGTCTTTGAAAAGAAGAAAACACGTTTCTTTAAAGAGAAAGGGTTTATGTATTACATTGTTTTCTAGTACTTGTTCACAGACATTTATTTCAATAACTATATGATTTACATGGAAAAGACACATGCTTTTGTGGTTTTGTTTTTGTTTTTTTGAGACAGAATTTTTCTGTAACTTTGGATCTTGTCCTGAAACTCACTTTGTAGACCAGGCTGGCCTCAAACTTACAGAGATCTGCCTGCCTCTACCTCCCGAGTGCTGGGATTAAAGGCGTGCGCCACCACCGCCCGGCTAGAGGTTTTTTTTTTAAAGATTTATTTATTTATTATGTATACAACATTCTGCCTCGATGTATGCCCGCACGCCAGAGGAGGGCGCCAGATCTCAGTACAGATGGTTGTGAGCCACCAAGTGGTTGCTGGGAATTGAATGCAGGACCTCTGGAAGAGCAGCCAGTGCTCTTAACCTCTGAGCCATCTCTCCAGCCCCTCTGCTTGGTTTTTTTTTTTTAAGTGGAAGAAAGAAAAATAAAACAATTTCCAAGCTGCTACAAATTAGTTTAAAAAAAAAAAAAGACCGAAAGTGAGTTAATGCTTTAGTAACAGAACTCGTTTTCAACACGTATCTTGAGCCATCCAGGTGTTGATAGTCCTCCTGTGAGTCACTAAAGTCAAATATCTCTTCACGGCACTGGGTGCTTTGGTTGGCCAGAGAGGAAATACAGACTTAAGTACTAAACTCCCTGGTGTGCCTAAAACTTAGGCCAGTTTTCAGACTAATTCTTTCCCCCAGGATAAAAGTCAAGTTACAAGACATTGCAAATAATCTGTTGTGGGCATTTTCTTTTTATATCAGAGACGAGACGCTTCTAATAATAAAAGAAGAATCCTAGACATCTACTACCTGAGCCAGAAGCCCACAAAGGTGGTCAGGTAAGGCCTGATATTCCTGTGGCCTTGGGCTTTGGGCATGCCAGCCAAGAACTCTACCCTAAACTGCATTTCCAGTGGCAGGTAAACCTTTGGTAGCATAAAAAGACCTAGACGTTATTGGGGGTGGGATCCATCCTTCAGATGTCTGTGAAGAGTCTGAACCTGAAGAGGACCTGCTGAGAAGATGGACTTGATACTGCATAATTTCAAAGCCAAAGTCTGTATCTCCTCATCCATATTTGGAGCTAGGAAAACAGGTGTTGGGGAGGGGGGTGTCGACAGGATGTCAAAAGCCTCAAGGAACCCAGGTCAGAACCCAAGTCCTCATTTGGAGTCATCCAGGGAGATTTGTTGCTCTTTGTGTTTTTTTTTTCTTTTAAAGATTTATTTATTTATTATGTATACAGTGTTATGTCTGCAGGCCAGAAGAGGACATCAAATCTCATTATAGATGGTTGTGAGCCATCATGTGGTTGCTGGGAATTGAACTCAGGACTTCTGAAAGAACCGCTAGTGCTCTTAACCTCTGAGCCATCTCTCCAGCCCCGCTCTTTGTGTTTTGGGAGCTGGATAAGAGCTAGTATTTTAAAAGGGACATGACTCTGACAAAAGGTATACTATAAGCCGGTGGGTGGTGGTACTCAGGAGGCAGAGACAGACAGATCTTTGTGAGTTCGAGGTCAGCCTCGAGGTCTACTGAGCTCGTTCCAGGATGGGCTCCAAAGCTACAGAGAAACCCTGTCTCCAAAAACAAAACCAAAGACAAAAAATGTTAATTACCCTCAAGTGGGGTCTAAGGTGTGGGATTCAGTGAGAGACCATGGCACCCCGAGTTCAATCTCTAAATACCAATGACTCAGCCCACACAACAGTCCCCCTAATGTTCTAGAAAATTCCATAACTATTTTCGGGGGGGTGTTTAGGACATGGTCACATGTATAACAGGCTGCACTGAATTTGCCCTTTAGCTAAGGATGACTTTGAACTTCTGACCCATCTGCTTTCCCTGGCTAACAGTCTCTAACTTCTGAGGAAACATTAACTGGCCTTGCAGGATTAGAGTAGAGGGAACTTAAGGTCAAAAGGAACACAGGTCGCACAGCAGGTACCCAGTGCTGAACCCTCCTGTTAATTTAAATGTGGATTTAAAGGAAGATGGAAAAGCACTTCCATGTCCACCCAGGACGGGGGTGCTGGATTTGTGTGAGACAGGACAGGACCTGTTATGACTCCCCATCATGTCTGCAGCTTCTCATCAAGGGACCTAGAGACCCTATGTTCCTGGAGCCAGACTGAGTATTCCAGTGAAAGTGGAAGGAAATTTTCTCCACCACTGAGAGCCCTCCAGTGGGCTGACACGGGATAGGGACATTAGCGCAGGTTTTCAGTGTGTCTAGGGATGCTCCTATGGGTCGCTGGATCGCACACATTTACCCTAAGAGGAGATCAGGAAGCAGCTGATTACAGTCCTAGGAGCCCCTGCAATGTTTCCACAGGCATGTTGCGAGACCAAACCCAAGGATGGAGGATGGCTGTGTCACCGAAGAGGACTGCTGCCAGGGGAACCCGAGCCTGGAGAGCAGCTTCCCATGCCAGAACCCTGAGAATAGCTTCCCATGGGGCTTGAAGCTGGCCATCTTTGGCATTTTCATCATTGTGTTGTTTGTCTACATAACTGTGGAAAAGAAGCCGCTCTTGCGTTAAACCCTTTAGGAGCAAAGCAGAAGGGCCTTAGCTACAGCCAGGCAGCCCCTCCCACTGCCCCAAATGTCCCCGCTCCGGCCTCGCATGCCCCCGCCCTATACTGGCTCTCCTGAGCTGTGTCTGGGTTCATCTAGGTGGAGGAGCAAGGGCAGAACCAGGCAGCATGCTAGGTTCGCGACCACCTGTAAGTCAAGTAAGCCATCATTAAAGGTGCTAACACATCAGAGCGCTCTTCTGTCAAGGAAACTGCCCGGGTCTGCTCCCTCCCTCCTTCCTCTGTTTTGTTCCTGCCCTTTTTTCCCCCAAAACAAAGAGGCTTCACATTCTTATACCAGTCCACTTGCTAGTGCAGAACGTGAAACAAAGAGAAAATTATATTCTTAATAAAATGTGTGCAGCTATCCAGACAGTGGTGACATTTCCAGTTTGGCATGGTGATGACAGTGACCTTGATAAAGCACAAATCTGTTCCTCCTCTGCTGCAACCCCTCAGCCTCAGACGGGGCTCTCCACTGACTTTGTTTCTGGTTTTCATCAGAACCATTTGGGGAAGAGGAGGATTTTTCTGTTTTCTGTTGGGGCTCGGTGACTTTTCCTGGGAAGATGGAAATAAGTGTCTGCTTGCCCCAGAGAGGGGACAGTGGACAGACTGAAGAAAAATAAACAAGTGTAGGAATCCAGTCTAGCTTGGCGACCCTATGAGTTTATTGTGGTTATTGCGGGTGAAAGAGTGAAGGTTCCTTTCTAGAGCAGGGGCCAGTGCTCGGGAAAGCTGTGCCCAGGAGGCTCCTAGAGAGCTAAGGTAGCTCCCTCAGAGAGGCTCCTCTCTCCCCAAGTTGCTTACTGTTTGCTCTGAGCTCAGAGAGGGGCCTCACCAGCCTTGTAGATTTCCTGCGAGTTATTAGAGTTGTCCTGGAGTTTTATGGGCCTTCTCCCATCCCTCCAGGAGGGAATGTTTCAGCCTGGAGGCAGAAGCTACAAAGCTGTTTATTGACCAGGAATCGTTTGACCCTCAAAATCTCTGAGAACAGGGCAGCTGCAGAGGTAAGCCATCACGTGGTGCTGGAGGAGGAGGAGAAGCCACAGGTCACCTTTTAGTCACTGTTGGGGTGGAGCAGCCATGGAAAGGTTACCTCAGCCATTGAGAGGTGAGGATAGCTGGGCTGGAGGTCAGAGACAGAGCAAGCCAGGTGAGTGTGAGGTCTGGACTCCAGCCAGCACAGGAAGAGGTACTGTGGCAATTCTTATGGCTGCTAAAGCAAACTCTATACAAATGAACAATAATGGGGACTAGCTTAATAAACAGAAATACTGCCTCTTAGAGATGAAGGGATAATCTAAAACAGTAACACCCAGATTGTTGTAGAAGACACTTAATTGAAGTTTCCTTTAAAGTTACTTAACTTTATTTTTTTTATTTTTATTTTTTGTGTGTATGTTTGCCTTCTTGTGTTTTTTTTTTAAGATTTATTTATTATGTATACAACATTTCTTCCATATATGCTTGAATGCCAGAAGAGGGCACCAGATCTCATTACAGATGGCTGTGAGCCACCATGTGATTGCTGGGAATTGAACTTAGGACCTATGGAAGAGCAGTCAGTGCTCTTAACCTCTGAGCCATCTCTCCAGCCCAACTTACTTATTTTATATGTGTCAGTGTTTGCTTGAGCGCGTATGTGTATCACATGATGCCCAGTGCCAGTGAAGATCAGAAGAGGGCATCGGATCCTCTAGAACTGGTGTTACAGATGACTGTGAGCCACTGTGTGGCTGCTGGGAACCAAGCCTGGGCCCTTCGCAAGAGCAACAAGTGCTCTTAACCCCTAAGCCATGGCTCTAGCCCCAAGACACTTATTGTTTTTAATGGTAATCAAAAAGGACAGATTTGTTGTCCCTGTATTTTCCTAACTTCACGAGAGGGAAACACACCAGCATGTACTACTTCATTGGTGACTGGGACTCTAAATTTTTCTGATTTTACTTTTTTCAAAATTTAAAGATTTCTACAAACTGTGCATTAATTTGCTGATGAGAAAAGCATAATTTTTTTTGTTTTTTGTTTTTTTTTTCAAGACAGGGTTTCTCTGTGGTTTTGGAGCCTGTCCTGGAACTAGCTCTTGTAGACCAGGCTGGTCTCGAACTCACAGAGATCCGCCTGCCTCTGAAAAGCATAATTTTTAAAAAAATATTTATTTATTTATTTATTTATTTATTATTTATACAGTATTCTGTCTGTGTGTCTGCCTGCAGGCCAGAAGAGGGCACTAGTCCTCATTACAGGTGGTTGTGAGCCACCATGTGGTTGCTGGAAATTGAACTCAGGACCTTTGGAAGAGCAGGCAGTGCTCTTAACCACTGAGCCATCTCTCCAGCCCAAGAAAAACATAATTTTTAAAAGCTATACTAACCAGGTGTGTGTGGTGTGCATGCGGTCATGGGAGGCTGAGGCAGGAGATCTCAGGAGCCCAGGAGTTCTAGGCCAGCCTGGGCCACATAGTGAGATGCTGTCCCCTGTCTTAGTTTGCTTTCTCTTGCTATGAGACACGTCTGCTCCTGGCAGCACCAGCTACTTCAAAAGGAAGATGGGCATCGAAGAGGCTCCTTATGGAGTTTGATAGCCATTTGGGCAAGAAACTGCTCTTGCCTGGACTGTTGCACAAACTGGATACAAAGAACCCACAGAGAGAGGACTGCTGAACTTGCCTAAAGGTGAGATGATCTTTCGGGGTTCCTGATTCATGAAGGAGTCTGCAAGACATTCTGCAGGACACAGCAGATAGTGACTGAACTGCCTTTGAAATTTCCTGCTTCATGGAAATGTCTGCTGGATACTATGGGCCTGTTAGCTGAAGATGGATGCCCTAACAGTACAAAAGAACTTTGGGTGACTGTCCAGACAGAAAGATGTCTCTGTCATTTCTAGAGTTTGAAAGTTGCTTATTTCTTGTTTGCTTAGGTAATATTGTATCTTTCTGGAGTCTTTGATGGAGTTGAAGAATAGTTAGTTATACTTATAGTTTTCCTTAGTTATGATAAAGATAAAATAGATGTAAATATTATAATTTTTACTTGATACCCATTTTGTTATATGTAATTTTGCTATGTTAAAGTTAAAGCCTTCCTTTTTTTGTTTAAACAGAAAAAGGGGAAATGATGGAGGAAGGGCATTGGTTAAAAAAATAAACTGCTTGGCTGCCCCTCATAGGTTAAAACATAGGTGGGAGGAGTAAACAGAACAGAATGCTGGGAGGAAGAGGAAGTGAGCTCAGAGACGCCATGCTCCCCTCTCCCCCCAGACGCGATAGCTCTGCTCTCTGAGGCAGACGTGATCAAGCTCAGGCCCAGGATGGACGTAGGCTAGAATCTTCCCGGTAAGCGCACCTCGGTGCTACATACTTTATTAGAAATGGGCTAGTCCAGGTGCGAGAGTTAGCCGAGAAGAGGCTAGATATAATGGGCCAAGCAGTGTTTAAAAGAATACAGTGTTCGTGTAATTATTTCGGGGCATAAGCTAGCAGGCAGTTGGGGTGCTGGGGATGCAGCCCCGCCGCTCTTATTACTACAGACCAAAGCCAACCTGGGGAGGAAACAGTCTGGCTTAACTTTCCCCATGGCAACCCATTATTGAAGGAAGTCAGGGCAGAAACTCAAGCAGGAACCTGGAGGCAGGAACTGAGGCAGGACCCATGGAGGAGTGCCACTCACTGGGTTGCTCAGCTGCTTTCTTATTTAACCCAGAACCTTCTGCATGGAGTGGTACTACCCACACTGTGTTGAGCCCTCATGCCTTAACCATTAACCAAGAAAAATCCCACAGACAAGCCCACGGGCCAACCGATGGAGGCGGTTCTTCAATCGAGGGTTCTGCTTCACAGGTGATTCTGGTGTGTGACATAAAATTTTAAAAATGACATACTGTATATACTGTATATACTGCAAGGAGCGCAAACTCTGCTAAGTCTTATTAGACTTAAAACATAAATCATAAATAACAATAAAAAAAACATAAATCATAAAAAGTCTAGAGCTTAAAATATGAAATATTATTGAAAACAAGTAAATAGGATCTTACTCAGATGAATGAGCTGCAGAAGATACTGTTGTCATCCACGAGCTAGCGACTTTCTGCGCTGCCTGGAGAGAAACCCCGGGTAGACAAGAGGAAAACTCTTCCGAGGCCGGCCTCTAGAAGCTTAGCTTGTGTCTCCTCTGCCCTGGGCAGCAGCCGGTGTTACAGCTCAAAGACTTCACAGCTCTCTGGGACTCCTGTGGCCGGAGCCCGCAGGCTCGCCTCTCGGGCTCCTTACAGCTTCAGGAGCTCCCTGCTTTTTTTGTCATCTCTCTTCTGTCCCCCATTTCTTTTCTTGGTCACTGCTGGACTTTCAGCCGCTCCTTCAGCTGTCCATGGCTGCCAGCAGGACGGATAACTCAGTGCACACCTTCCTTAGGACAGCATTTGGAAGCCAGATACCTAGGCGGTCATTCAGTAACTGGGCCTCAGTGTAGCTAGGGTCACTCAGACCTGGACATCCCCGAGGTGGGATGCCTTTGAGCAGATTGGCTCTGTGGGTGGACCAGCAGGCGGTCCCAGGCCACATTGCCACACCAGAACCACCTGATGGGTCCTAGACCTCTGCAGACAAGCATAGCTTCAGCTGTCAAGCAGTCCCGTCAAGGTCTTCCCTAACCCTTCCTTCTCAATCAAGTGGACATTTTTGGCTGTGAAGCCAGGGCACCGAGCTCCAGAACCAGGTTCTCATGGTAAGTAAGCTGGTTGTTGCCAAGCCTAGTGGCTGGTATCAGAAACAGCTGCTAGCCACTAAGGCTGCCTCTGAGGCTACCAGATGTGGGCAAGCTGTTCAGCAGCTGTAGCTGGAAGCCTGGGACTCGGGGGCAGTGCCAGATGATGTTGGCTCACATAGCACTGGGCAGTGTCCCGAGTCCCCCGGTGGACACTGCTGTTTTTCCTAATTTAACTTTTGACTCTTTGTGGATTTCATGTCATGCATCTCGATCCCATTCCTCATCTCCCCATCCCTTTGTATCTGCCCTCTGCCTTTGCAACCTCCCCTGGCAGGATAAAAACAAAATAAAATTTATAAGAAAAGGAAAAAAGAAAGAGAAAACTCTCATTGTGGAAGCTGCAGTGTGACACAGTGAGCACACAGTAAACCCCTTTAGTCCACACAGCTTCACTTGCAGAGTTCATTACAGAGTCAATAGCCTGGTTCGAGGCCTTTGGTTTCTGCTACACTCTTAATATTAGGCCCTCACTGGGACCCCTCCTGGTATGTCATGTTGTTGTCCTATGTCACAGAGATCCTGCAACTTTGGGTCTGCAGGACTGGTCCCTTCACATGCTCCCGCAGATCACAGATGGGTGGATGTTGGGATGAGCCAGCACATAGCTCTGGTTCTGGGCCTGGGTGGTTGCCTACCAGTTTTCTCCTGTCCTCACCACCAGGGTGAGCTCTCCTGCATGCCCCAGCTAGTTCACCCCTGCAGCAGTGGATGAGCAAGGAGTGGGACAGGTTCTCCTGCTTTCCCACCCTCAGGATCAGTTCTTCCACACCTATAGTATCAGGGTCAGCTCTACTGTGCTGCCCAGGTGAGGTGCAGGGCCACTCTCCCCAGTGCTGCAGCTGATAATGAGCAGGGACAGATCTCCTGCTCTTCTATGACCTGTCAGGGTCAGCTCTCTCACTTGCCTCTGGCAGTGAGAGGCAGGGGATGCGGGAGGGTAGATGGGAGGCAGGGCCAGGTCTCCCACCTCCCACGTGCAAGTTCTCAGGACAGGATGGGCTCTTCCTTGCCCCTGTCAGCAGGGTCTGCTCCACCGTGCTGCCCAGGTAAGGTGTGGATCTTCAGCTTTAAGCCATAGGTGGTGCTTATGACCCAAAAGATCAGTCTGGTGCAAAGCCTCTGGGATCAAGCCCCTGTCTAAGGGCGAATGTATCTGGTACTCCTTAAAGTCATACTGCCTCCACCATTGTCACACTGCTGCCATCTTCATGGCCACCATGCTGCTTCCTCATATCCAGTGTGGCCTGTACTTCTGAGTAGGCAAGGAAAGACCACTTGGGATTGGTCTCTGTTTCATCTGTGCACAGTACCAGGTGTTGTCGGGACAGAGGACAGACCAAAGTAATGATCACACTCCAGAATCCACCTTGGTAAGCCAATAGGTTTATTGGGGTCATTTACAGGAACAGGGTTTCTCAAAGGCAGCTGCCCCATTGGAAAGCCCATTCCATCGTGAGAGACAACTCAGAAAAGCTGCAACCCTGAGCGCTCTGAGGACAGCCCAGCTAGCTTGGTGGGTCAGTGTCTACCAGGCAGCTCCACTTCCCCATCTCCACCTATGGTGGTCTCCTCCTCCTCCTCCTCCTCCTCCTCCTCCTCCTCCTCCTTCCTTCCTTCCTTCTTCTTCCTCTTCTCCTATTTCTCTCTCTCTCTCTCTCTCTCTCTCTCTCTCTCTCTCTCTCTCTCTCTCTTTTTCTCTTGGTTTTCCAAAACAGTGTAGCCCTAGCTGTCCTGGAACTCGCTCTGTAGACCAGGCTGGCCTCAAACTCACAAGTGCTGAGATTAAGGGCGTGGGCCACCACCACCCTGCTCAGTTTGCTTCTTCTCTATCTTAATTTTCCCAAACAGTGAAGTCTGTATACTTCCTGAGTCTCATATGAGCCTCCAGGCTCCTTCCTAAAGGGACCTTTCAATTAAGGACTTTTTGAGTCTTAAGGGGCCTCCCTCCAGATGATGTTTTATTTCCCAGAAATTGCTTTATCAGGATAGGTGACACAGCAATGTCTCTCAGTCAGTGTACTAGGCGAGCTTTAAGGAGTCTGCTTACATATCTAGGGATGGATTAGATCAGCCATAGCCATTTGTTTGGCCAGTCACAGCTTGGCGTGTAGCACTAATCAGTCTTTGAGGCTTGTGTTTGGGACCAATCATGAGCTTCCCTCGGTCATAGTAGACTCTCCGCTGAATAAGTTTGCCCCCTGTGGCCAAGTTAGAAATGGTTCTTCCAGGTTTGTGATTGCGCAAGTCTGACCCACGCTGAGGCTCCGCCTCTCAGCTGCTGTCTTCTGCATAGTCATCGCAAGGCACCTATGGAGTATTCAAGATGGCTTGTGTTGGCTTAAGGGTAGTCTGGGTAGCTGTTAGACCGACAGTCCTTTTGCTCAAAGCTGCTTGGGCAGTAAGAGAGAGAGTTCAGCTGCTAATTAGTCTAATAGCCCAACCCCCAACAACTTACTGCTAGAACCTAGGTTCAGTTCCCCAGTCCCAAGGAGAGCCAATGCCCTCTTATGGTCCCTGTAGGTATTACACACACACAGAACAAAGACATTCATGCAGGCAAAACACCCATACACGTAAAAATAAATCTCAAAAGAATTGGAAATAACTACATTTTTTGGAAATATTGAGAGATGCTCACAGCAGCTATTCTATGGCCACAGAAGAGGGACTGAGGAGTTGACTCAGTGGTTAAGAACATAGGCTGCTCTTCCAGAGGACCTAGGTTTGACATCCAGCACCCACATGGTGGCTGACAACTGCCTGCAACTCCAGTTTCAGGTATTGTAGCTGAATACATAATGGGGTGGGGGGAGATACAAGTCAAATAATTCTAAGCTAGCTCCAAAAGGTGCCAATTATTATTTTTTATTGTAAGGGGAAAACTCACAGAACAGGAATGAGAAGTCCAACCTCAAGGTATGGAACGTGAAAACAAGAGAGTAAGAGCTGGGCAGGCCAGCGGTGTTCTGGGAACCCAAAAGGTCACGCTCCAACCTAGTACAGCCTTTCAAAGGTCATTGGCTGAAGGAGATTCCCTATCACCTCCCCTTTTATCTAAATAAGAGAGTTCTAAACCCAATACAAATCTATACATACTAGGAACAGATATCAAGTATAAAATTAAGATTACAACCAGCATAAACAATATTAAACAAGGAACATATGCTAAATGTTTTAATAAACATTCTGTCCTAAGGAGTTTGAGTCTTGTATAGGAAATGGCTTGGCTAGATCATAAGAGGACAGTAACTATGACTATCTAATCTTCAACCCCATCGAAGAGCTGAGAAGGGAGATAATATAACTTGAGTAGGCAGGCAGTACAATCAAGCAGCTTCCAAAATGTGTAGTATATGACAGAGACAATTGGCTACCTGAGCAATCACCCAAAGTCTCATTTGCAACGTTGAAACAACCAACTTTGGCTAAGGCCTAGCATAACTGAGAGACCATTTTCAGAGGCAGGAAAAATTTTCAGAACTGTCTTACCCTGTCTTGGCAAGATTTGACAGTCTTGTTTCTTGTATCCTGCTTATCCAGTTCAGACACTGTACTTTGTCAGTGGTCGAGGCATGGGCAGTTACTTGCCCAAAGGCCAGTTGTGCAAAGAAGAAAACAAAATCTAAGTGGAGTGTCTTTGGTGTTCAACACTCTCTCAGGAATAGATTGGTACTGTCAGGAGCAATCGTGTCTCATGTCAGCAGAACCCTAAGTTATTTAAATGCCATATTTTACAGCTCTTTGAAGTGGTTGAAGATTACCTATATATGTAGAATACAATCTCTATGTATCTAAGGAACCTGATTAGTCTAACTATAAGTATAACCAACATGAATGTCTATTGACCTATAATACTTAATACCTGTATAACTTAAAGACTAAGACTTCGTATCAGAAATATTAAATAATCTTTAAACAATTGTCCAGTAAATGAGGACAATAATCTCAAAATGTAAACAATGTATAAGTATCTTGATCAGAGGTAGAAATATATAATTCTATATGATAAATATATCATAAAAGTTGTATCAGTATACAAAATGTCTTAAACAGAGGTAGAAACATGCATGCATACAGTATGACAAAATAACTTTGTATAGGTGTACAAATATTGTAAACAGAAATAGGAGCATATTCAATATGGCAAATAGAATTTGTTATTTATTTATTTATTTATTTATTTATTTATTTATTTATTTATTTAGGATTTCTGCCTCCTCCCCGCCACTGCC
>NC_022013.1:22754116-22755800 GCF_000317375.1 Microtus ochrogaster
TCTTCCGAGGAGGAGGAGGAGGAGGAGGAGGAGGAGGAGGAGGAGGAAGGCTGACTCACAGACATTGGCCTGGTACCTTTACTGCTGCAGCAAGTTCTGCTCAGGCTACCAGACCTGCATTTAAGGCATGACGTAAAGGATTATCTAAAGCTCATCACCAGCTCTGTGTTATATATTTAATCCAGAGCAGCGAAGAAGGTTGGGGGAAAGAGCTTTTGGTTTTAACATCCTCTGTATTACAGATAAGGGAGAAGGAGATTGGGCAAGGAATAAACAGAATGAATAAACACCCCTAAGAAGCTGCCAGAGTGCGTGCCTGTGTGTGTGCATGTGTGTGTGTGCGTGTGTGTGCGTGCGTGTGTGTGCGTGTGTGTGTGTGTGCATTCGTGCATGCACCAGTTGGTTCTTACAGATCAGAATCCGGTTTATAAAAAGTACACATGACCTAGTTTCCCGATTTGTCATTCCAGGGCTGCTTTGCTGGCCAGCAGCAACTCAGACTTCCACCTCCACCTGCTTGCTGTTTGTTTTGAGACGGTGTCACACCCTGATACCCAGCTGGACAGAGGGTGCCCCCAAAATCAGGTTCAGTCACTTATCTAAAAGCCAAATAGTTGGTGCACTTAGCAAGTTCCAAGCTAGCCTTGGCCACAGAGTGAAATCTTATCTAAAAATAAAAACAGCCACAAACAAAAAAACAAAAACAAATGAACAAAAGAAACAAAACAAAACAACAACAACAAAAATCAAACAAAAAAAAAAAACAAATGGGAAGTGATGGTGAAGATCAGGAAGGGACTTGAATCAGCACAGAGGGACAGACGGAAGCAGGGAAGAAAGGCATAAATGACCCTTTAGCCTCGGGCAGAGTACGGCCTGGTTGGTTATTATCTCAGAATCAGTCAAGTGGGCCTTGTTGAAAGAAGAAAGCCATGGCTGCCTGGGGGTAGACTCCACTCCCTTCCACTCCAGTCACAAGATGTTTCGCGGTCAGATCCGCTGTTCCCGGAATCTAAGGTGAAGGGAAATACCCAGAGCAAAGAAGACAGGTGCAAAATGGAGGCAGAGATGCCAAATTCTTAAATCGCTTTTAGTTTCCTGTAAGCCACCTGCAGGTCCAAGCAAGGAGTAGGAAAAGCAGCCATGGTCTTTGCTCCTGAGCCCAGCTGAACATCCCGATGGTTGGAGAGGCTGCGCTGAGCTGAGCTCCCACCTGTGGCGTCTCTTCCTCTCCCTGGGGAGATAGTGTCAGAACTGAATCAGGAAAATCAGCCGGTGTCTGCTGGGGAGTGTGGCCTCAGAACTGCTTGGCATGTGGGGAGGAAACTCATTTATCAGGTGTCAGAGGAGGCATGGTTTGTGACAGAAGACACCTTGAGTCTCTCAGGAGCCTGAGTATGCCGAGACGAGCTTCCAGGGAGGGGGGAGGCGCCTGTCTGTGGAAGACACCCAAGAGATATAAGTTCAGTAACTGATTTGCAATCCTGGCTGCTTGTGATAGGTGACAAATAGAATCAGCAGAAGATACATCTGCTCCCAAGGAGCACAGAGAGGTACTGGGATGGAGAAGTAGAGAGACAGTTACAAGAGTAATGTTCTTTGGCCAGGCGGTGGTGGCGCACACCTTTAATCCCAGCACTCGGGAGGCAGAGGCAGGCGGATCTCTGTGAGTTCGAGATCAGCC
>NC_022013.1:22755900-22760127 GCF_000317375.1 Microtus ochrogaster
AAAAAAAAAAGTAATGTCCTTTGACGGTGGCGCAGACGGTCCTGGGGGTAGTCATCACAGACACAGTGTGTGGGAACTTTTTCTTCTTCTTCTTCTTCTTCTTCTTCTTCTTCTTCTTCTTCTTCTTCTTCTTCTTCTTCTTCTTCTTCTTCTTCTTCTTCTTCTCCTTCTCCTTCTCCTTCTCCTTCTCCTTCTCCTTCTCCTTCTCCTTCTCCTTCTTCTCCTTCTCCTTCTCCTTCTTCCTTTTTTGAGACAGTTTGTCCTGGCTACAACATGCTTTTAGGGAGAAGTACGCAGTGAGGTGCTGGCGGAGAAGGAAGAAATCTGATTTGCTGTCTGTACAGATAGAAAACTAGGGTTCTAGAAATAGACTCGAAACTGCAGAGGTGTCTTGTTTACCTAGTTTTATTTATTAACTCATTTGGTTAGTTAGTTAGTTAGTTAGTTAGTTAGTTAGTTAGTTAGTTAGATGCTGGGATGAAACCCAAAACCCACGGCTGCATGAAGGATGAATGTGGGTAAGTACTCAGCCAATGAACTATATATCAATCATCCTTTAAGAAATATTTATTTAATTTATTTATTATGTTTTTTTTTGTGTGTGTGTGAAAGAGTTTATTATTCTTTAAAAAAGAAGGAAGTCCTGTCATTTTTTTGACAACATGGATGAATCTAGAGGCCATGTATGTTCAGTGAAATAAACCAGGCACAGGTCATAAATAACCCCCACCTTCTTTTTACTTAGAAAAAGGTTTATTTTTTATTTTATGTGTATGACTGTCTTGCCTAGGTTTGCGTATGTGCACACATGCATGCCTGGTGCCCAGAGTTCAGAAGAGAGCATCAGAGCCCCTGGAACTACAGTGATTATGAGCCATCATGTAGGTGCTGGGAACTGAACCTAGGTCCTCTGCCAGATCAACAAGTGCTCTAAACATCTGAGCCATCTCTCCAGCACCTTCTTTTTATTTTGAGACTCCCCAGGAGGGCCCTGAACTTCTAAATTGTCTACTACAGGTTAGCATTACCAGGCCCAAAGTTTCTTTTTGAATTTTTAATTAATTGTCAATTTAAAAAAAATCAAATTTGAGTATTTTCATTTTATATAAATACTCAGAAATTTCTTTTTTTTTCTTTTAAGACGGGGTTTCTCTGTGCAGCCTTGGCTGTCCTGGAACTAGCTCCGTAGACCTTGCTTGTCTCGAACTCAGAGAGATTTGCCTGTTTCTGCCTCCCAAGTGTGGGATTAAAGGCATGCGCAACCACACCTGACCAGAATTTTCTTTTTTTCTTGAAGAACCTATGCTCATTCCCACATCCTGCTGATGCTAGACTTGCCACCTCCTCTGGTGTTGATTGCCTTGGCAGGTTACTTAGTCTAGGATTAGTAACCCGCCTGGCAGTTCAGTTATTCCAGGGTCCCGGAGAGGAACTATCTGGAAGATAATGGGCTAGGAAAGAGGAAGGAGGCTAAGCGAGGGGGTTCTTGTCAAAGCCTCCGTTTATTAGAGATGGGGTGCAGCTTATATAGGGTAAGGAGTTGGGGGATGGGCACAGGGGCCTGGGCTCTTGCTGCGTGGTTCACGTTGGTCACGTGGTCCGTGTTGGTCACGTAGGCAGGAGGTTATCTTCGGTCAGGTCACTGTAGGCCAAGAAGTCACGAGTTGCCACACCTAGTTCCCTAGATAGTTTGGGCCAAGAAGTCACGAGTTCATACACCTAGTTCCCTAGATAGTTTGGAATGTGGGGTGGGTTCCACTAACAGATAACTCTCCATTAACAGCCAATTTGGGTGTGGGGTAGGCTCTGTCAATAGAACGATTCTTAACACAATTAGGGGTGTGGAGCTCTCTGCAGACTCCCCAGGGTGATGGTTCCTGCAATGATTTTAGGAGGAAATTGGCTCCTAACACTCTGGAGCCGGTCACGTGTGTGCACTGGGCTCACTCATTCTTTCACACAACTTGCCTACCTCCTGTGGGTGTTTGGGTCTGTACTGAAACCCTCAACACTACTTGAAAACACTATGAATAGTGCTAAGTTCTTTTTTATATTACAGCAAAATGTACATAATATGTAATTTACTACTTTATCCATTTAAGAATTTATTTCAGCAAGCTGAGCTCATGACAGGGTGCAACCATCACCTCCATCTTCTCAGGATTGTTATCCTCTCAAAATGAAACTCTGTTCCTGACCAACTGTAATTACCTAATCCACCCCCAACACCTCTCAACCCCTCACAGGCCCCCCCACATCCACACAAACACACCCACCTACACTCACAGACACACCCCCACATCTCCAGACACACCCACCCATGCCGACACACACACTCACTCACACCAACACAGACACACCCACACAGACACACACACACAACTATACAGACACACCCCCACATCCACACCCAGCCATAGCCGCACAGATACACCCACAGACACAACCATACAGACACACCCACACAGACACAACCCACACAGACACACTCACACAGACACACCCACACAGACACACACACAACTATACAGACACACCCCCACATCCACACCCAGCCATAGCCACACAGATACACCCACACAGACACACCCACACAGACACACTCACACAGGCACACTCACACAGGCACACTCACACAGACACAACCCACACACCCACACCCACACAGACACACAGACACACACACTCACACACCCATATCCACACAGACACTACCCACACAGGCACAACCCACACAGACATACACACACCCACAGACACACACACAGACAGACCCACACACACTCACACACACTCACACAGACACACCCACACAGACACACTCACACAGGCACATTCACACAGACACTACCTACACAGGCACAACTCACACAGACATACACACACCCACAGACACACACACACAGACACACCCACACACACTCACACACACTCACATAGACACACAGACACACCCACACAAACACACTCACACAGGCACACCCATACCCTTCCTATGAACTCGGCTCAGGTTAGGTCTCATGTGTGAGGACTCACACAGTGTGGGTCCTTTAGTGACTGATGCGTCTCACTCATCATAGCATCCCCTGAGTTTATTGTGAGCTCAGAGCCAACTCAAGAACCTAGTGCTCAGCACATAAAGGAATCCTTCATTCTCACAAGGAGCAGGTGCAGTGAGGATTGGAATCTGGATCTCTAGAGCACGCTGCCCCGCCCTGCCCTCCTGAGACTCCATAGAAAGGTCTTCCCTCTTCTCTTCAGTAGTGTGAGTAGGAGCAGTGTGCTCTTCCCAGTGACAATACGGTCCTCACTCACAAACACACCAAGTGCCCCCTCCCTCTGTGCTCATTTGAGGGGCTGCCCAAGGTCCCTCCTGGAAAAGGGGAAGGAGCTATCCCTCTAGTCCTAAGCTGCATTCCTCTGTCCCCTCCCCACAGCGCTAGGTAGCCCTTAACTCCAAAGAGAACTTTAAGAGCTGCTCTCTAGGAACGGAAGCTGTCACACTAACCCTTGTTGCCAGGCAATGGAGAGCGATGTCCTCATCCAGGCCTAAGCCTAAAATTCTTCCAGGCGCTCTCCAGACATTGATGTATTAGCGTGCACTGCGTTTAGGTGACTCCATGTGCAGGAGCAATCTTGGGAACTGCTTTTCTGTCCTTCTCCGTGGAGGAGCAGCCCTGGCCCAGCCTCTTCACTTCCTGCTCATGTTCATCTCCGCCCAAAGGACCAAGAAGAAAGTAGCTCTGTGCTGTGTGCCCAGAGGCGGGGATGCCCCAGGTGACCTCCTTCAAGGATGCTTTTCTTGTTCAGGCAATGATACTTCACACCAACCATGGTCTGTCTCTCACCTGAGTATCTGTGGGGAACTTTTCTCCCAGCCAATCACTCAGTAGCTAAGGACTCTTTTGTGTGTGTGTGTGTGTGTGTGTGTGTGTGTGTGTGTGTGTGTGTGTGTGCATGCACACATGCACGTGCATGAAGATGACAGAGGTTGGCCATGGATATATTTCTGTATCACTTCTCAATCTTGTTTTTGAATAGGCTCTCTCACTGAACCTGGGTCTGTTTAGGCCAGATTGACTGACCATTGATCCCCCAGGATCATCCCATCTCCTCCTGCCCTCAATCCTGGAGTTACAGGTGTCCCCACCATATGCCATCACTCCACCCCCTAAACCATTTTCCCACTGCCCAAGCCATCTCCCCACCCCCAAGCCATCTCCCCAC
>NC_022013.1:22760247-22774042 GCF_000317375.1 Microtus ochrogaster
CCCCACCCCAAAAACCATCTCCCCACCCCCAAACCATCTCCCCACTCCCCAATCCATCTCCCCACCCCACAAACCATCTCCCCACCCCACAAACCATCTCCCCACCCCACAAACCATCTCCCCACCCCACAAACCATCTCCCCACTCCCCAAGCCATCTTCCCACCCCAGCGCTTTCTTATTTTAGTCTTGGGGTAAGTTCTGGCTTCAAAAAAGAATCAGGTTTAATTTTACTTCAGTTCCTCGAATCAACAAGACTTTCCCTTTTTAGTTGCGTTTTCTTTTCCTATAGTTGCTGGGATGGAAGCTAGGGCCTTACACATGCTAGGCAACACTCTGCTGCTGAACCACATCCCAGCAGCTCCACAAGAATCCCCCTTAGGGGGCTGTGGGGGTGGTAGGGAGGGAAGAAGAGGGAGATTAAAATAAAGACAGCTCTGCAAACACAAATAACCCTTCTGGGTGTAGAGACTCACCAGCAGCCTCTGCAGATTCGGACAATGTGGTCTGACACCTCTCTATTTATGACTGGCAACGAAAATAACTTGGTTCTTAACTGATTATTTTAATAGGTATCACAGCATTTCTGTGAATATATATATATATATATCCCAAAACAAAAATAAAAATAGAGCCTTTAAGAATTTCTCCCATCTGCCAGCCTGTACACCGGCTGGATAAGGATGTAAACAGTGTGGAGAGCAGAGGCCCCACTCCTGCGTGCCATGCCATGACCTGGATTCTGCTGCTTCAGCCAGTGCTCCCCACACCTGGTCACCATCATGGAAACCACTCTAACTGGATGGCAGGTCTGGCCCTGAGACAGGTGACCTCTACAGACAGGAACACAACCAAGACCCTGGGACCTACCGCCTTTCCAGGCTGTGACTGCAGGGCAGAAGGCCACCAGGAAGTCTTGAGCCCTTTGTTCACCTTCAGGGCTTCTCTTTGAAGGAATAATAAGAGGCAAGATCAGGGTTAGTCTTGTGGTTTCAAGTGTCTGTTTGGTTTGGAAAGGGCTCGGAAGGGAACAGGCTCTTTCTGGAGTGAGTGTGGAGCTCAACTTGACAAGACATGGAGAGAGTGTGAGACAGTTATCCACCCAGGAGAGTTCTCCACACTCTGCAAGGAGACAGTGGGGCCGTCCGAACTGGAAGAGCATCACTCCCTATGAGCCTATGGGGGCCACTTTTATTCAGACCACCACACCCACGGTAGGAAGGTTTCTGTGAGTTCTACCTTAGACCTCTGGGGTCCAGGATGGCCATTTACCTAGTGACACTTCATACAATTTCTTTTTTGATAGCTACAGTTTGTTGCTTCAGAAGCGGTAGCAATATTGCAACTGATGGAGGACTTGCTGTGCCAGACCCCCCTAGGTGGTAGAGTATGGCTGCCAGTCGTTGCTTTTCCCAGGAGCTTAGGAAATCATATTGGTTATTGTGACCAAGAGCTGCCTTAGGGCAGCAGGACTGGCTTTGGTTCATGCATGGTAAAGGAGACCAGCACAGTGGCAGGAACATGTGGAGGGGCTCTCAGGGGTACAGGGGTACAAAGAACGGAAAGTGAGGTTAAGCTATCAACCTCAAGGTCCCTCTGCCTACTGATGTAGTTCCTCCAGAGAGACCCACTTCCTGCAGATGTCAGAGCTTCTCAAATCAGAGTCACCAGCTGGGGGCCAGCACAGGCACCTGTGGGGGACATTTTGCATCCAAACGATAACAAAAGTTGATTATTTTGTTCAGAGTGTTTGAATGTATACTGTTTGGTGATGTGCCTGAATCTCCATCCAAAGCTAATACCCCTACGCCTGTTATGGGGACAGGCAGATAAAGGCCCAGGGACATTCCTCTCCTGAGAGAGTACCTCAGTCATTGGGAGCTGCTTCTTTCTCCTGGTCAGCTGTATCCCCCGTATCCAGCTCACAACTTGATGCTGGAAAAAACAAAACAAACAAACAAACCTCACTAGGCATGGCTGGCAGCATCAGGACAGAGAGAAGGCAATTGTGCATTGTTAGCGAGGCTCCAGAGAAGCCAGCATGTCCACACTGCCCTTAGGTCCAGCACATCTCTCCTTCCTTCCCCTGCTTTAGACATTGAGAGCCTTCTGAAGACCATGTGTGTGTGTGTGTGTGTGTGTGTGTGTGTGCGAGCGTGCACGTGTGTGTGTCTACACATGCATGTTGCTCATGCCTACTCCATGGTGCTCTCCAGTCTCCTTTGCCTTTTTAAACAAAAGATCTCAAATACCATTTTCAGTTGAGAAAGGAGAGAAATACGGGAGAAATTAAGGAGACACGGAAAAGTAAAGGAGCCCTTCACTCCAGAGCTTGGCTGAAACTTCCACACATTGGATAAAATCAGAATTGCCAGACAGGTGGTAGTGGAATACACCTTTAATCCCAGAATTCAGGAGACAGAGACAGGTGGATTTCTGAGTTTGAGGCCAGCCTTGTCTACAGAGCAAGTTCCAAGACAAGGAAACCCTGTCTCAAAAACAAACAAACAAACAAACAACAACAACAAACAAACAAACCAGAATTAACTCCAGAGACAGTATTTATTTTCCTGAAGACATCTTCAACAAGGACGTTAAAAACAATAAACTATAGGCCAGCCAGATGTCTCAGTGAAAAACAAGACTTTTGACCGGATTCATACACACAAACACTCAGACACACACACACACACACACACACACACACACACACACACACACACACACCATCCATAGTAAAGGAGAAAGGCTTAAATAAAGGTAAAGATGGCAACCTTTGCCCAACTTTTGGTTCCCTTGCATCACCCAAATGAGGAGCTGATGCCTCCCGGCAGGAGCAGCTCCTGAGCGAGCCTCAGTGTTTGTGCTCCTTACCAGGAGCATCTCATGAAGTACCCAGCCCAGAGCATCTCATAAAGTACCCAGCCCAGAGCATCTCATGAAGTACCCAGTCTGGAGCATCTCATGAAGTGCCCAGCCTAGGGTATCACATAAAGTACTCTGTCTGGAGCATCACATGAAGTGCCCAGAAATTGCAGCAGCTGCTACTATAGCAAGAGTTTTAGGTCCTGGTACTGACAAGGAAGAATGAAAAGTGGAGAAGGGAGGTCTAAGGCATAGGCTGGAAAAGTAACAAATGAAGGAATCCAGGGACCCCGTGATGTAACACTCGGCAGTTCAGGCTTAACTGGAGGAAAACTGGGGCTAGGAGTAAGGGCTTGCATAAGCAATCAGTCTTGGTCAAGGTGTGGTCCCACATGTCACTGTCATAGGCGCCAGGGTTTCCTCCTGCTTTGAATTATCTACGGGCCCAGGTGAGGACTCAATGTATTTAATAGAGCCGTTCCTGGGCCTGTTTCACCACTGCCTGCCAGGGGCTACAACAGTGGTTCTCAGCCTTCCTAAAGCTGCGACCCTTTAATACAGTTCCTCATTTGTGGTGACCCCAACCATAAAATTATTTTTGTTGTTACTTCATAACTGTAATTTTGCTACTATTGCAAATCATCCTGTAAATATCCACATTTTCTGATGGTCTTAGGTGACCCCTGTGAGAGGGATGTTTGTGGGTTGTGATTCTCAGGTTGAGAACCACTGGACTACAGAGACCTAAGACAGTTATCCCTACAGGGGACTTCCAGACCACTGTGCCTTCTGAGTCGGTGGCTCTGGTGGTCTGAAAGAAAATGTCCCCCACAGACTTATAAGGAGTGGCACTATCAGGATGTTTGGCCTTGTTGGTGGAAGTATCACTGGGGGCTCACTTTGAGGTTTCAGATGCTGTAGCTAGACCCAGTGTCTCACAGCCTCTTCTTGCTGCCTTCAGATCTGGATGTAGAACTCTCCCTCTCCAGCACCATGTCTGCCTGCATGCACCATGCTTCCCACTACGATAGCAGTGAACTAAACCTCCAAACTGTAAGCCAGCACCAATTAGATGTTTTCCTTTGTCAGAGTTGCCATGGTCACGGTGTCTCCTCACAGCCACAGAATAAGATGGTGGCCTTGCTTTCTTCATTCCCTGCTTTCAGGAAGTCAGCCATTCTGAACAGTGTTTCCTGTCATTTGAATGTTCTGGCTCTAATCTGCTGAAGGTTGGAAGAAACCAGAATTACTATGACTATTGGTTTTGTTGTGACCATGTCATTCACTCTTTTGATCTACCCCGACTTAGCACTGGTAGGTGGGTGTGTAGCTATCAGCTGGGCTGCAAGTAAAGACAGTGTCTTCTTCACTTGCCTTGAGTGTCCAGCCCTGGTGATCCCAGTATGCAGAAGGTCCGCTGACTGTAAGACACTATCTCAGAAAACAAAATTTGTATATACAGATGTTGCTAGGCATGGTGCTACACTCTTGTGATTGTACTATTTAGGAAATTGAGGCAGGAGAATTGAGTGTTTGTGTCCAGTCTATAGCAAATCCAATGCAAGCTTAGGTATATAGTCAGACCCTGTCTCAAAACCAAACCAAACCAGAGTAACATACTGTCATGGTCAAGGGGAAACTAAGGTTTAGTTTTGAATTTTATTAATAGGGGACTAAAGCAGAATATTAAAATTCTGTTCTTTTCGATCTGTAGGGATGGCTCAGTGGCTAAGAGCACTGGCTGCTCTTCCAGAGGATCTATATTAGACTCCCAGCACCCACATGGTGGCTCACAGCTGTCTGTAACTTCAGTTCCAGGAGATCCAATGCCTCTTTTTGGCCTTAGACCTTTGATAGGCACCGGCTACACACCTGGCACACATATAAAATAAAATAGTATTTTTACAATTCTGCTTTCTTACTACATAATCTAATAGACAGCATAATTTAATAACATAAAGTTTAAGGACACTAGGAAATAGGAAATCCCAAGGAAAAGCCACAAGAATGTTTGTCTTTGTAGCTCCTATCTGTCACTGTCCTGTGATGTTTTTCTCTCTTGCCCTGTGGGCTCAGTTGTCCTTTATTCTTGAAGGCCAGCTAGAAGCCAGAGGAGGGCGCTATAATGCTTACTCAGCTGCCCAGTGTTAATCCCCTCGGTTTAGATTCCAGAAACCTATACACTGATACATTTGTTCACAAGCAAACTGGCCAAACAACTGTGAAGCCCTGGCAGCTACCTTAGAGTTCAGCTTTGTCTCCAATATCCATCTAGCACAGGGCCTAGCATGCAAGAGGCTCTGCGACCTCAGGCCTCCTAGAGGGTCTTCCCTTCTGTGACTTCAAGGCCCAGCTCCTGAGCAAATCTGATCTGGCCCAAGCCTGCTGGAAGCAGCCACTTCTCCCAGTCCTTCCTGGCACTGATTTGAACAGAAAGCACCCGTGCAATGCCACACTGTCCTTATCCCAGGAGGCCACAGTCTCAATGTCTGCGAGGGTCATCTGGAGCGCTTTGATGTGCCCTCTGATGCCCAGACCACTCCCCAGACCGGTGGCGTCACATCTGGGGGAAGGACAGAGGCGTCAGTGTGCTGCCAAGGTCAGCAATGAATTTCACTTTAAGGAGGATTAGCGGATTCCAAATGACCGGACTCAGAGAACAGGGGAGACCATGACCTCAAGGTCTTTTATCATTGGCAAACAGACCAAAAATAATTGTGGCCCTGAGATGAGGAAGACTTCTATCTGATTCCAGTTCCAGCCCTGGTGGTGCTAATTTTGATCTCTGTGATTTTGAGAGAGCAGCTGTGGGCTTCCGCTTACTGCTTACTCTTCTATATGATGGGGATTCAAATATCCCTGCCCTGGGTTTTGTGCATAGAGTGTATCTCTATAGTAGGCATTGAAATGCTGACATTATTAATAATAATATGTAATTATTCTTTAAGGTTTTGAAGGATTTTATATTTTTCTACGTGTAGGGGTGTTTGTCTGAAGCACATCTGTGTACTACAGTCATACCGTGCCTGCAGTGATGGGAAGAGAACATGAGGGATTCCCTGGGACTGTGGTTAGAGACGGTCATGACCCACCATATGGGTTCAGTGAATTGAACCTAGGTCCTCTGGAAGAGCAACTAGTGCTCTTTTATATTTTTGGTTGTGAGTCTAGCCTGTCTTTAATTATTTATTTTATTTTTTGAGACAAAGTTTCTCTGTGTAACAGCCCTAACTGTCCTGGAACTAGCTCTTGTAGACCAGGCTGGCCTCGAACTCACAGAGATCTGCCTGCCTCGGCCTCCCGAGTGCTGGGATTAAAGGTGTGCGCCACCACTGCCCAGCGAGCCTAGTCTTTAATGGCTGAGGCATCTGTCCAGCACAGTTAGTGCTTTTAGCCATTCCCCTCCTCTACAGCCGTCATTCCCTCTCTCTCTCCCCCCTTCTTTTCTTCCTTTTTGAGACAGGGTCTCACTATGTAGCTCTGGCTGTCCTGAACTCAACTCACTTATGTAGACCAGGCTGGTCTTGAACTCAGAGATATACCTGCTTCCCAAGTGCTGGGCCTAAAGGGCCTTGCAATTATTCTTAACACTGAGGCATTCCCCTTGTTTAGGATGCAGACTCCTTTGTTTGTCTGTCTTCTCTGGACTTGTCTTTCCTCATTTAAACTGTTAAAAAGTGTCAGAGGGCGGAGCATGGGCACTCCTGCCGTGCCAGCACTTGGCCAACCTGAGCTACACAGTATGACCCCCATCTCAAAAGATAAAAGACGGGAACCAGCAGAAGAAACAGAAACTGTGAAAGCTGTTACTTATGAGTCCCTCTTCTGCTGTTAGCTTCCTACATCAATACCCAGCCCATGCAGGCAGCAAGTCCCTTCATAGCTTCATAAGAAGCCATGCTTGCTCAGTCTGATCTGCACATGGAAATATAGGTACTGAGCTTCCATGGCCACTTAAACAGATGAAGAACAAACAAGGTGAAAGCTGTGGAAATCCTGACATCTCCTGGCTGTGCTGGTCCAGACTGTGAAGCCTGAAGTAAGTCACACTCCCTCCTGCAGCAGCTTCGTGGGCATCTACCAGAAAGATAGATATTCTCTTTGTACATACACCTGTACTGAGCATGTCCTAAAACTCCAACAGTGTTAATCCCTGGCTATCTCCTGGCTGGGGTTTATAACTGAACCAACTGCGTGTGTGCTCATCTGACAGGTGTATTTCTGGGAAGGCTATGCAATTGCACGTTTACAGTTTCAGAGGTTAGCTACGCTGTGTGAGTGAAGGTACCGGGAGTCGGGGTAATCTGTGATCACATGCCAAAGCTGGAACTCATCCAGCCTCAGTAGGATAAGCAACCTCAACACAGAGTCTGTGATAGCCTGGAGTTGCGCTAAGTACTTTACATAAATTGTTCTGTTTACTCCTCTCATCAATTTGGTGAAATAGGCGTTATAATAACACTGATTTTCTATACAAGGAAATTAGAATCAGAAGGCTGGTTTGTGTCCAAGGGAGGCTAAGAGCCTCTGTTCAACTAATGCTAAATAAACAACTATTTATTTATTTACTTATTTGTGTTAATATAGGGTGTCATTGTTTAGCCCTGGCTAGCTTGGAGCTTGCTGTGTAGACCAGGCTGGCCTTGAATACACAGACATCTGCTTGCCTCTGCTTTCCAAAGGCATCTGCCACCAAACCCAGCTATCATTGTGTTTTGAGATACAGTCTTGCTATTTTGCCCAGGCTGGCCTAGCTGTGACTGCACAGCATTGCACCTGGCTTCCTGTTCTTTGAAAGACAAATTAACTAGGTAGCTAATCCAGGTGCCATACAATGTGGCCACTGCAAGCGTCCAGTCCTTCACTTTCAGCAGTCAGAGCTGTCATCCGAGAAACCCCGTCTATCAACTGACGAGCGGACGAACAAAATGGGAATCCCCCTAGACTGAAATACGATCAGGCACTAAAGTGGAGGTTCAAAGACGAAATCACTCTCGTGAGACCCCAGCAAAATCGGAGCATGGAGGGTATGCACCTCAGAAAACACTTCTTTGTGCTCACATACACCGTGCTCACACACCTGCACAGATTTCTGAAACAAAGCTTGTCTGTCGTGTTCTCTAGGAGTGCAACAATTCCCACAGCGTGCTCTTGACAGAACACAGGAACAGACCCACCTCCAGTGAGCTGAGCCAACTTCTGCCTCTGGATTCCTGGGCCGGTCCACTCCCTGTCCAGGGAGCATTTTCATCTTTGTCTCTAAATACTTCCTGCCTCACAATCCTAGCTTATGCCTGTAGTTTACTGTGGCCATGCATTCCCACTCCAATTCTTTGTCACTGCAAATAAATATCATTGTTTTTTATGGAATCCCTCTCTAGTTATTATTTAGGTGGACACATTAGACAACATATTTATTTTTCTTTTGTTAATTGTCTTTCGAGTTCATAACTAAGAAACCAGTGCCTAACCCAAAGTCGGGAAGATGTACGCCTGCTCCCCTCTAACGGTTTCATAGTTTTAGCACTTGCCTTGAAAATCTGTGAAGGTTTTTCTCTTAACCATGATGCTTTGCTGTTTTGTCTGTGACTAGATAAACATATCGATGTATCTACAACCCATGGGACGAGAGATAGGAGCATTGTCTAGTTAGAGTTTCTATAGCTGTGAGGAAACACCGTGACCAAAGGGAAATTAGGGAGGAAAGGGTTTATTCTGCTTACACTTCCACAGTTCTGTTCATTATTAAAGGAGGTCAGGACCGGAACTCAAGCAGAGCAGGATCCTGGAGCAGGAGCTGATGCAGAGGCCATGAAGGGTGCTGCTTACTGGCTTGCTCACCCTGCTTTCTTATAGAACCCAGGGCCACCAACCCCAGGGATGGCACCACCCACAACAGGCTGGGCCCTCCCTCATCAATCACTAATTTAAAAGATGCCTTACAGCAGGATCTTTTTTTTTTTTTTGGTTTTTCGAGACAGGGTTTCTCTGCGGCTTTGGAGCCTGTCCTGGAACTAGCTCTGTAGACCAGGCTGGTCTCGAACTCAGAGATCCGCCTGCCTCTGCCTCCCGTTACAGCAGGATCTTACGGAAACATTTTCTCAGCTGAGGTTCCCTCTTTTTAGATAACTCTAGCTTGTGCGTCAAGTTGACAGGCCAGCCAGCACACACATGGAACGCTTGGGAAACCAGATTTGCCATCTATCTGGATTTTCATGATCTGTGTCTCTCCTGCTCTGGTTTTCCTTGTAGCTAAGAGTTGGATTATGGGCGGGGAAGATGGCTCAGTGGTTAAGAGCACGAGTACAGGGTGCTCTTCCAGAGGGCCCTCAACCATATGGAGCTCCAGATCCAGGGGATCTAACACCCTCTCCTGGCCACCAAGGGCATTGCATTCACATGGTGCACAAACATTCAAGTAGGCAAAACACTCATAGACATAAAATAAAACCAAAGTGAAGGTCTGGCTTCTGGATTTGGGGGCCCTCCATCCTCACAGAAGGGAGGACTGGGCAGGGTCCTCACTGCCCGATTCCTTGGCATTTTGTAGTCTGTGGTCAAACTAAAATCCTCCAAAAACTACTCTAGTCCTTCAGTTTGCCTGCTCAAATCCTTCCAAGACTTCAAAGTCTTCCAAGAAACCTGTTTTTTATTGTTTATCTGTTTGTTTAAATTATTATTACTGGTAGTTGTGGTCCACAGAACATGAGCCCTGGGACCTGAACTGGGTCCTTTGGAAGAGCAGGAAACAACCACCGAGCCATCTCTTCTGCCTGAGACCTGGATCTGTCTCAACCTGGCGTTCAAGCGAGGACTCTCTTGAGCCCTAGTCTCTCTCACCTGACTCTTCAGGCATCTGGGAGTGGGCCAGACCTAGGGTGACCTCAGGCTGCCTCTTCCTGTTTGACTCTGCATCACAGTTCCTAAAACCCTGTAATCCCTGGCTTCCTGGACCGTCTGTGAAGGAAGTTTGCTCATGCTCACTCCACAGAGACACGTGCAGACAAATGTCGCGTGCAAGCCCTTCGACAGGATGGGTTAGGGCGGCTATTTCTTTTTGACATAAAATCAACAGGTTAATAAATAAAATTATAGAGCACCCTCTTAAATCTGAATTTCAGTCAGTAAATGATTTTTTTGTTGACCCTAACTATCCCAACTTATCTAGGTTTTCTGTATTTTAACTGGCAACCCTCATTGCACGCCTGTTTACAAGGGTGGACCTCGAATGACAGGAATGGCATCCACTCTCTGAAGACGGATGTTCTCTACCTTGTGTGCCCCTGGGCCCTGACTGTCTTAAAATAAGGTGACTTCATGTTCTTTTTCAGTATGTTATCCTCCAGCCCTGGAATCACAAGTGCATGGCAATCACAGGCTTCTAAGTGTCTTGATCGGAAGCCTTTCAAGCTAGAAGAAAGGGAAGGGACCTTGATCTCTCTTTGGACAAGAAAATGAGACTTTAAACTAAAAATGTGTAAGACAGTCTTGGCCTTGACAAGTACTATACGCGAAATTAATAATTATTAGTGCTTTGAAGAGAAACGTGTCTATGTGGTTCACCCCCAAAGTCGGATGTATTTCCATCTCTGTTCAAGTAGCTTCACGCAGGAAACAGAATGGACCTCCCGGCACTGTCTAAAGGAGTCACAGCCTTCTCTGTGTGTTCCAATAAATTCCAACTGCCCAGCCCCCAAGTGGCTGA
Organism: Microtus ochrogaster; assembly: GCF_000317375.1. Classification (NCBI taxonomy): domain Eukaryota; kingdom Metazoa; phylum Chordata; class Mammalia; order Rodentia; family Cricetidae; genus Microtus; species Microtus ochrogaster. The sequence continues at coordinate 22,770,817 of NC_022013.1, forward strand.
AAGCTGTCCATTTGTCTATTAATTCAAGCATAAGGGAGAAATCTCTTCCAAAATAGTCCACAAGATGGCCAGGCTCCCCGAGACGGGATCTGAGAGGGCCAGGGAGCTGTGTGGACATTTTAAGAAGGGTTTCTGGCCCGGCTGCCCTGTTTACGTGGAAGACATCTGCTAGTTCCTGTCATTGCACATCTTGTGGTAATCCTCTATTGATCTCTGCCTCACAGCTCACTCTCTCATCCTCCCCCGCTGTGCCCGGTCCTGTTTCTTTCCTCTTTTACTGTGCTAATTCAATGGTTTCTAATTGGAGCCTCTGCCTGGCTAATGGCTTCTGACCAACTGCAAGGGCTGACATTTACTTACTTGATTTCCACCCCTCCTTCTGTGCTCTGGTCTCTTTGTGAGCAGAGTTTAAATTAGGCAAGATGTCAGCTCCAGTCCTTTCCTTTATGTCTACGCTGGCCCCTAGTGATTTGGGTGGGGAGAGAGGAGCTGAGCGGAGAGGAGCCCTGGAAACCTGCGCTGAGCCAATCAGTACCAAGCCCGCAACAGAGCCCACGTCGTTATCTCAACGTCTACATACATCCCTTTGTTAGTGTTTTAGCCCGGTCCCGGCCTGCTTGTCTCAACTGGAGCTGGTTTTATTTTGTCCCCAAGTATCCAACCACACAGTTGTTATTATTGCCAAGGCTCTGAGCTGGGCATCAGACAGCCCATCACTGCAATGTTACAGGGAATTGCAGTTGCCTTAAAGATTTGTTTTATTGTCACCATGTGTGTGTGTGTGTGCATGTGTGTGTGTGCGTGTGTGTGTGTGTGCATGTATATGCGTGTGTTATGCGTGCATGTGCATACATGTGCGTGCATGAGTGTGTACATGAGTGCATACGTGTGTGTGTGTGTGTGTGTGTGTGTGTGTGTGTGTGCAGATGCTTGAAGAGGTCAGAGGGAGCCTCAGATCCCTTGGAGCTGGAGTTACCAGCTGTTGTGAACTGCACACCATCTCTCCAGATCCAAGTGGCCTGGTTGTTACCATCTCAGCCCATGACCTTCTGTCCCCTGTTCCTAGATGAGATCATCTTTGGAGAGCCGAGGAAAGGATTCCTGAAGAGATGCCACATGGGAAACACCTTCACCTTTGTATTGGCCTCACATCTTATCTCTTCCTTTTTTTTTTCCTCCGTAACTTGGGGTGGCGGGCAGTTTAGCTTAGGGCTTTGTGTGTAGTAGTTGAGAGCCCTGCCCTCCATCTCCTGCCCTCTCACCAAATCTTGTAAATCCAAATGAAGCAGAAAAGCTGGCACCCTGAACTATTTTCTTAGACTGTGAAGGCCCAAATTGAGCTCAACATCATCTTCGAATGTGGTTTATTGCATTTATATTCATTACTCCATAGGATAAGACAAACAGCAAACTACAATCTTGGCCAGGTTTGGGGGTGCTTGGCAGCAAGGGTCTAATCTTTGCCATCTCCCAAGCAGCTGTCTTTCAGGCAGGATGCTAAGGGACATTTTTACTTGATTTACTTGATTATTTATTCTCTACTCCCCAGTCTCTAGTGTGTGAACGCACGCACACACACACACACACACACACACACACACACACACACACACACACACACTTCTCTCTAATTGAGCTGTAGCCCAGCTTTGTCAGGCATTTCTAACATGCAGCTCACGGATCATCCCGGGGCTGCCGTGATAGATGACTGTCTCTCCGGGCCAATGCTTCATTAAGAGTGACAGCCTGTAGCCAACGGTCACCAGGCCGCTCTGCTCGGGGACCAAAGTATAGCCCAGCAGGAAGGCTGGGAGACAAAGGGGTAGTGGTGGTGGAGATACAATAGTGATGGAGGGGCTTCTGGGACAAGAAGCAACTCAACTGCAAGCCACGGTTGTACATGGGGTTATGACCTTAGAGCTAAAGCAGGCCGTTCAGCTACACAGGTACTTCCCCAGGAAACATCCAGAACACTTGAGTCTCCATAGGAGGTCCATTGCTTGTGAAATCAACACAACCTGTGACACATCTTCCCTGTGCTGTCCTCTGGTTCTAGAGTTGCACCCTCTTTCCTCTCTTTCCAGGCAGACGAACACTTCCTAGGCCATGGGACTGATTTACTTAATTACATAAACGTGCGTTTTAAAAAGCCAGGATGTAGAGGCTGCGGTGTTTTCAGTGGTAGAGTGCTTGCCTGGCAGTCTCAGGGCCTTGAATTCCATCTGCAGCACAGCGAAAAATATATATCGGGCCATAATGTACACATAATAAATGCATGAATAAATATTGAACCGTTTCGACAAACATAAACATGTGATTTCCATCCTATCAAATACAGTTGCTAAATGAAGCCTCAAATTCAGTCCCCTTGGGAGACCTGTTCAGTTTATAGCTACAGAAATCGAGGGTTAGAAGGGTTAGGGCCAAGGCCATGAAGATGGCAAACACTCTACGCCTGCCCGAGTTCTGAGAACTTAGCTGTATCGTTTCATTTGCTCCTGAGCCCCACCCAACGGGTCCCCTTTCACAGAGGAGGGTCTTCCTCATAGTTGGAGCGGGATTTCTGGTGTGCAGATTTTAAATCCCCAGATCCTGTTTTCTCCTCAGAGAGAGAGAAAAATCTCCTGAAATAGAACTGAAAGTCCTCAGTGAAAGGTCAGTGAGAAGGAATAACAGAGGTGACTTCAGACAGAGCAGGATTTTCTCTGGGAGGTGGCACCGGGAGAGGCGGGGAGAGCCTTGTGAGAATCAGTTGGCTGACCCTGTGTTCTTCTTAAAAAATAATAAAAGGCCAGGGGGTGTTCTTCTTGAACACGGGGCACAGGACAGACACGCACGGCGGAACAAACACAGACACGACACGGCGGCTCCCACGTGGGTCCACTTTAATGGGGGAGGGAAACACAAAAGGACAAAGGATGTGGGACACATGAGGAAAAGCAGGACGAGAGAGGGGCCTCGTGTGGCCCTGCCTTTTAAACGGGGAGCACAGGGATATCTGGGAATATCCCATACCTGCGTTAAGGTGCACGCACAGGTAACCATAGTCCAAGAGGAGTCTGGGAGTTGTAGTTTTTCAAAAGAACAACATACCACCCTTTTTATTTTGTTAAAAAAATTGGGGGGGGGTCTCAGAGGGTAGGAAATAGGGGCGTAGCCCGGTCTTTCATGACTGCTTCCTGCTGGCTTTTGGGCGTTGAGGGGTCCCTGGTGTATCCGATGATCT
>NC_022013.1:22776781-22782194 GCF_000317375.1 Microtus ochrogaster
CGGGAGGCGCGCCCCAGGCCCAAAGGCCGGGCCTCAGGTGGAAGGCCCGGGACAAGAAGTCCCCCGATCACGGCACCAGTTTGTTCTTCTTAAAAAATAATAAAAGGCCAGGGGGTGTTCTTCTTGAACACGGGGCACAGGACAGACACGCACGGTGGAACAAACACAGACACGACACGGCGGCTCCCACGTGGGTCCACTTTAATGGGGGAGGGAAACACAAAAGGACAAAGGATGTGGGACACATGAGGAAAAGCAGGATGAGAGAGGGGCCTCGTGTGGCCCTGCCTTTTAAACGGGGAGCGCAGGGATATCTGGGAATATCCCATACCTGCGTGAAGGTGCACGCACAGGTAACCATAGTCCAAGAGGAGTCTGGGAGTTGTAGTTTTTCAAAAGAACAACACCCTGTACAAGGTGGACAGTTACAGGGCAGAGAGGAGGGAACAGGGAAGAAGGTTGAAAGTTTTCCCTCTAGGCTTGGGGTGTTTAGTGAGTAGTTAAAGGGTGTCAGGTGATCCATAAATGTCTTTCCTGTGTGGACTTTAATTGGGGGTATAGAGTGGGGCATCAAGAATCTAGAAACTAACCAGGTGGTGGTGGCGCATGCCTTTAATCCCAGTACTTGGGAAGCAGAGGCAGGTGAATCTCTGTGAGTTCGAGACCAGTCTGGTCTACAAGAGCTAGTTCTAGGGCAGCTGTGTAGCCACACAGAGAAACTATGTCTCAAAAAACAAAACAAAACAAAAAAGAACATAGAAAACTAATTTATTTTTAGAAACCCAGTAACTTGCACTGGAGAGATGGCTCAGCAGTTAAGAGCACTGGCTGCTCTTCCAGAGGACTCAGGTTCAATTCCCAGCACCCACATGGTAGCTCATCAATGTCTGTGACTCTAGTCCCAGGGGATTTGACACCTTCATACTAATGCACATAAAATAAAGAAAGAAGGAAAAAAAGGAAAGAAAAAAAACCAAGCAACTTTAGTTGCTGAAATTGTAGCAATTTGATCAAAATGGAAATGGCGTGGTCCTGGCTCACACTCAGAAGACAGAGTCACGGGTACACAGCTACACAGACATGTTAGCTCGTGTTCACCCATTCTAACTTCTTTTTCGAGACAGGGTTTCTCTGTAACTTTGGAGCCTGTCCTGGAACTAGCTGTTGTAGACTAGACTGGCCTCAAACTCACAGAGATCTGCCTGCCTCTGCCTCCCGAGTGCTGGAATTAAAGAAAGGATTAAAGGGCATGGCCACCATCACCCAGCTTCCATTCTAACTTCTATGATAGAAAAGTTAAGTTTAAGGAGCCCATTGAGGCTGGGTGGTGGTGGCACACACCTTTAATCCCAGCACTTGGGAGGCAGAGGCAGGTGGATCTCCAAGTTCAAGGCCAGCCCTACAGAACAAGTTCCAGGACGGCCAATGCTACACAGAGAAACATCTGTCTCAAGCAACGAACAAACAAAAAAGGAGCAGCCTGTTGGTCACCCACTGAAGAACTGGCCCTGCTCTCTTCCCTGTATTCTCCTGTATCTGCGGAGGAGTCCAGCTCCCTGACCTGTTTGTTGTTAGCGTCCATGGTGGTTACTGTCTGTGTGAGCATGTGCACCCTCTTACCATCTTACAGAGCAGGCCCTGGCAGCTGGGCTCAGAGAGAAACACTCAGCCGTTTGAATAGGGCTGGGCCTGAGGGCTTCCTCCCTCCTGCCTTAGGGGGCACACATGGGGCACGCATAGCTCCTTCTCAAGTCATCCAATATCATCAGATGGAACTGAGTGGGAGATTGTTTGCTGGCAGAGAAACCCCTGTGGACCCTGCCCACACTGCAGGAGAAACAAGACTCTGAGGCAGCCCACCCGAGAGACTCTCCGCCTCCCTCCTTTGTCTTCTACGATGGTCTCTGGATGCCCTTCATCTCCCAGTCAGGTAAGTTTTCTTCTCATTCATTTGTGCAGAAGCGTATACCCTGGCATACTGAGAGCCTGCTGCTGGCAGCGATGGGTGGTGGTGTTAGTGAGTAGAGGGGTACCCAGGCCAGGTGGCTGCCCTCTTTTGAGAGCAGGGATGTCCTACAAGGTTGTCATTTCTGCTCCGTTGTGCATGCCTCTCTGGACCGTTTTTCCCAGCCTGGCTTTAACCCAGCTAATTGCATTCAAAGACCACTATTCAGATTTGCTGGCACGTGGCCAGCGTTCACAATGTCTGGCTTCTGGTCCACTTCAGCTCGGTTTTTGGAAAGCCTACTATGTATGGGTGCTGGCCTAAGCCTGAAAAGCTGTGCTTGTGAAGAATGACAGACACATCGCATGGTTCCTGCCTTAAGTGTGTCACAGCTGGTCATCCAGCTGTGCACACTGCCCCTGGGTCCAGACAAAAAACATCTTCCTAACTCTGTGGCCTTGGGGCAAGTTGTTTGCCCTCTGGAAGACTCAGTTTTCGCATCTGTAGAATGGCAGACTTACAGGCTATGTTACCCACCCACTGTACTCAGGTCAGCTCTTCACATACAGGAAGTAATGCGTACTTATTAACTATCACTGTAATTATTCTGGGGTTCTTATGAATGTGAAATTATATAGACTATATTAAAAATATTTCTTGTGGTGCCCTGAACGTCTGTGGCAGTTATTACTGTGAGAGGCTATTATCATGCATGCTTACCAGTCACAAGGCACATCCCATGGAAACACAGGAAAGAGGACGCTTGTCTATAGAAATCACACCAGTCCCGAGAAAGTGGTATTCAGGCTGAGCACTGAAGGGCACAAGAGGTTTGAATAAGTTCGAATGAGCATGTGAGGCCTTGGCCGGCCCTCAGGCTCTAAGCCTGGCAGGGGTGCTCAGCTGCACTTTGGGGTCCCCACGTCATTTGGGCAGCCTACACTTGAAGGCCAGGACCAGTCTCAGGGCAGGATGCTGGGAATAACCAGCCCAGGAAAGGGACAAGGGGGAGTGTGACAGCCAAGAGAGAGCCAGTGTGGGAGCCCAAGACCTGGGGCCCTGGCTGAGCTTCACATTGAACCAGTGCCGCGGGGTCATCCCTTGACCTCTGGAGTTGTTTTCTTCCTTTTGAATGGGGAATAGTAAAACCTGACTCACCTTCCAGCTGTACTACAATTACCAAATACAACATGCAATCTTGAAATTAAGTCAGCTTGTTCAAGGCAAAGTACTCTGCTTTAAGACCAAGGGAAATGTTAGCCTGGCATCTGCAAAGCTCTGGGGGAAACACAGAGGCAAAAACAAACAAACAAACAAACAAACAAAAAAACAAAACATTTAGCGGGAAGACTCAGATAAACTACTGGGGACACCACCTGCCTCATGCCTGCAGTGGACCAATAACCCCCCTCGTAACAATAATATTGATTCATTCATTCATGCAGCAACTACTCCTTGTGTGCCCACTGAATGCCAGGCTAGGGGCTCCACTGGGCAAGTGGCTAAGAGATGGATGGGGACCTTACTTTGCGTTGTCTTTAAGCAATTTGAGAAACTGACAACCTGAAGACTCCCACCCCACTGACCACCTTCCAGTTCTTCTCCAGGATCCTTACTATTCTTTCCGAGTTGAGCCAGGCTACCAAGACGCGTCCTTATACCAGCAAGATCTTATGAACACCCCTCTGCCCTCTGCTGAAGCTCCAAAGGCCTCGCTGGGACATTCCACGCCTCCCTGGTGCTTTCCTTGACACGTTCCCTGCCCCCACTCCAAACACTAACGGAAGTGCCTTAATATTTAAACAGGAATGAATTTCTAATTAGCACCCAAACACCACAGCGTGACCTTTCCTGGCCTTTCCTATTTAAATGCAAATTAGTCTTCCCAGAGGAAAGCTGAAGAGCGAGGGAAACTTCAGAGGATCAAGGAGCAGGCTGGAGGTGGGACGCTGAACAGAACTGGCTCCCTTGTCTCTGTGACTGACGTCGCTGCTGCCACCTACACTCCTCTCACCTCAACAAGAGGCCCTGAGGCTGAGGGAATTCGAGGCAGGACCTGAGTCCCTGTCCCCAGCACCCAAACTCCTATTCCCAAGTTTGTTTGGGAGTTTGTCTAGGCCTGCAGGAGGTCATCTTAGACTGATAGCCTTGAAAGAACATAGATAGGTATTAGAGTCAGGAACACCTGGCTTGGAATTCAGGGTTCTCTGTCTCCCCTTTCAACACATTGCACACATGCACACATGCAGACACTCGCACACATGCATGCACATGCACCCATGAACATGTACATTCATATGCACACACACATGTGCACACAAACACGCTCACACTTGCTTGCACGCATATGCATTCATGCACACGTACACACTAATCCTTGCACACATGTCAAAAGATATTTTGCAGGAGTTGTCCAGTTCTCTGCTTCCCCACGATGTGGGTCCCAGGGAGACAAATCAGGCTGCCAGGACTGCCAGGTGAGCACATCTCCCCAGCCCAGGATGCTCTTTTCAAATACGTTTTTGGTGCTCGAGCCCATTGGTGCTCGAGGCCTTGCACTTTATCTGTGAGCTACACCTTCAACCTGGGACACTCTTCTAAGGAGCTGTGAGGGAGAGGAAATTCCTGCGACATCACTGTGACTTCCTCATGGAAAGGTGACTGGTAGTATTTGTTTCTCTCAAGACGGTTGTGAAAATTATATAGAAATGAGAGAAGGTGGCTGCATTCAGTAAGTGACCAACAGTGGGCACTGGCACTGAGTGGCCGTCTGTTGACCGCTTGCCATAAGGCAAGTGTGTTGTCAAGAAAAGGATGGCTTCCTGCTTGCCCCCTGAAATGGCTGAGGGTGAAGAGAAGGGCTCTAAAGGGCCGGAAAGGGAATATTTCATGCCTGTGGTCCCACATGCTGCATAGACCACTTCACTTCACGTTGTTGTAGTTGGAAGGCTATGGCAGACAACATGCGGGCCGTGTTCCAACATAATTTATAACTGTGTTTATAGAAATGTGAATGCCATGTCATTCCCACAGGTCCCGAAGCATATTTTCCTTTGTTTCTTTCTCCTTGACAATGAAAAGCTATAAAGACTGCTGCGAGATCGCAGGGCAGACTAGATCAAGTCTTGTTTACTGACTGCTGTGCTGAGACCCTACGGGAACTGTGCTAAGGAACCTCAAGAGTGTTGGGTTCTCAACTGAAGCTGGGACTATGGGGGAGGGATGTCAGCCAAGGAAAGAATTGGTGGCACCTAGTGTTCTTCTTAAAAAATAATAAACGGGGGGTGCGCAGGGGGTGTTCTTCTTGAACACGGGGCACAGGACAGACACGCACGGCGGAACAAACACAGACACGACACGGCGGCTCCCACGTGGGTTCACTTTAATGGGGGAGGGAAACACAAAAGGGCGAAGGATGTGGGACACACAAGGAAAAGGCAGGACGAGGAGGGAGGCCTCGTGTGGCCC
>NC_022013.1:22785442-22801247 GCF_000317375.1 Microtus ochrogaster
GGTGTTCTTCTTGAACACGGGGCACAGGACAGACACGCACGGCGGAACAAACACAGACACGACACGGCGGCTCCCACGTGGGTTCACTTTAATGGGGGAGGGAAACACAAAAGGGCGAAGGATGTGGGACACACAAGGAAAAGGCAGGATGAGGAGGGAGGCCTCGTGTGGCCCCTGCCTTTTAACGGGGGGCCCAAGGCAATCTGGGAAGAATATCTCACACCTGCGCGCAGGTGTGCGCACAGGCAACCATAGTCCAGGGGGAGTCTGGGAGTTGTAGTTTTCCAAAAGAACAACACCTAGAACTTCAGGGGAACGAGGGACACACAGGGTCCTTCTAGAATACCAGCCATTAGATTTGAGTCTGAATAGGGACCATTTGGATCCTTACATACTGTGGTAGTTTGAAAGAAAGTGGCCCCCATGGGCTCACAGGGAGTGGCACTATTAGGAGGTGTGGCCTTGTTGGAGGAAGTCTGTCACTGGGGGTGGGCTTTGAGGTCTCAGATGCTCTAGCCAGGCCCAGTGTGACAGTCTCTTCCTGCTGCTTGCAGATCCAGATGTAGAACTTGGCTCCCTCTCCAGCACCGTGTCTGCCTGTGTGCCCCTCTATGCTTCCCACTATGATGATAATGGACTAAACCTCTGAACTGTAAGTCAGCCCCAGTGAAATGTTTTCTTTTTAAGAGTTGCTGTGGTCATGGCGTCTCTTCACAACAATTAGAAACACTAATTAAGACACTTAGTAACATCCAGGATAAGGCTGAGGACTCACAGGCTCTAACCAGGAAGCCCCGTTCTCCTGATGACAGGCTCTGGTCCCTTGGGGTTTCCTCAGATCCCTCAGTTGCACACCTGACTAGCCTGGGAATGCCTGCTAATAAAGACAGGCAGACCCTTTGATCCGCCCACACCCTAGCCTGCGGCTCACCTTTCTGGGTGCCCATCTATTTTTAGAGCTGCACAACCCACGCACAGCCTGCCTGCTATGCATCCCCTCCTCCTCCGTGTGTAGACGGAGGAGACATGGGTCAGCACACCAGATGGCAGCCTTGCTGCCGCAGCAGATTGCCTGTCTCTCAAGGGATTGGGTTGAAGCAGGGTGTTGGATGAGGCCTGCTCTCTAACCCCACCCCTCCACAACTGTCTTTCTGCAATACCTTTGGAAAGGGAAAGAGGGATGGGGAGTGTGTGTGTGTGTGTGTGTGTGCGCGCACACGTGTGCGTGCGTGTTTGTGTGCGTGCATGTGTGTGTGCATGCATGTGTGTGTGTACGCGCGTGTGTGCGTGATAGAGAGATGAAGGGAAAAGGTCAGAAGAGAGTAGAAGTTCCCTTCCTCTGTGCAGACCCACCCAGTGAACCATCCCTTAGTTCCTGCCTTGCTGGTGGCAAGAAGGATGGGGGACTCTCGGAGGGCAGCAGACACATGCGGTAGGGAACACGAGTCCCCAGAACCCCTGGCATGAAGAGACAAAAGAGAGTGGGTACCTCAGAGAGTGACCACTTTCACTTCCTGGCGCCTTAGAGGCCTGGGGTTGAATGTCATCTCACTAACCAAACTGTGGCCCCCATCATTCCCTCCATGGTCCCACCAAATCGTGGGCCTTGACGTCTTCCATGAGCTAGAAGGTAGGTGAAGGAGAATTAAGTCAAGGAATGTTGTAATAAGGGCGGCGGGGCTGCATCCCCAGCACCCTGGCCGCCTGCTAGCTTATGCCCCGAAATAACAACACACAAACTATATTCATTTAAACACTGCTTGGCCCTTTAGCTCTAGCCCTTACTGGCTAATTCTGATATCCTGATCAACCCATCTCTAATAATCTGTGAGCACCGGTCTTACCGGGAAAGATTCGGCATGTCTAACATGGCGGCTTGCTTCATCGTGTGTCTGCCCAGGAGAGGGGAGCATAGCGTCTCTGAGCTCACTTCCTCTTCCTCCCAGCATTCTGTTCTGTTTACTCCGCCTACCTAATTTTCTACCTATCAGGGCCAAGCAGTTTCTTTACTGCTTAACCAATGAAATCAACAGATTGATATATGATACTCCCACATCAAAGGAACCTGCCTCTCCCCCTCCCCTCCCTCCTTTCTCTTTTTGAGACGGGGTCTCATGTAGCTCTGACCAGCCTTAAACTCACCAAGCAGCGGAGGATACCTTTGAACTTCTGACCTTCCTGCCTCCACCAGTTAAGTGCAGGGGTTACAGGTGTGTGAGGCCATACCCAGTTTTATACAGGGCTGGGGCTGGAACACAGGGCTTCATGAAAGTTAGACAAGAACCCTGACAGCTGAGCTACTGTCCCAGCTCCTGCCCTGGAAAGTCTCCTCCTATAGTTGAAAAATAAAATCCAGTCTGTGATGTGGTCTTGGTGGGGAATGCCTCCCTTGGAATAAGCAGTATCTCCAGGGAGTGAGCCATCCTCTTCTGCATGGTGACACAGCCTTCAATCCTATACTTTTGTCTTTCAGGAGACAGTTCTGCTGGGATGAGGAAGCTTTAGCGGAGGCTCAGCAGGCCTTGCCTATGACCCAACTTCTGACAGCTTCTCTCCTGGCCTTACCAAGTTGTGCTCTCTGGGATGGGTGATGGATCTGAGACCCTGCTCACTTTGCACCTGCCAGCAGAAATACAACCCCCTGCCCCTGCACACACACACACACACACACACACACACACACACACACTCACACGTGTGCACTCACTAGCTAGACAGGCAGGCTGGCCCATCTGCCAATCAATCTTCCTTGCCGATTTCCCGGCTGGCAGCAGTGGGACTGGTGTGTAAATCATTCAGAGCCCCTCTCAGCTCTGCCAGGATATGGAGCTCTTTTTAATGAAGAAGAATGGAGGATGCTTCTGGCTCTGGAAATGGCAATATTAACTTACTAATGAGTCTTTAAAGAGATGCGGCTGAGTAGCCTGTGCTGCCTGCCCAGGTGCAGTCTCGGAAGCTCTGTAGAGCGTACTGAACCCTGGGGAAGGCTGTGCAGGGTCTGTGGTAGGGGTGGGGACAAAGAGGGGTCCTTCATTGGTGGTGGAGAAGAAAGGGCCCCTCTTGGCTCCAAAGCTAATGTAGCTCAGCCTAGTGAGCTGAGACTAACTGGTACACTTTCTTCTCTAAAGAAAGGGGCAGATTGCAATGTGATTTGAGCCCTTGAGTCCTGCCAGATATCTGTGGGGCACAAGAGGCTGCTGAGAAAGGTCAGAACACAGTAGGAAGTATGATTAGACTTCCAGATAGATGCTCAAATACCACAAAGAACAGACTATCATTAGCCAAGTGGGCAGTAGCAGCCACAGGCCAGAGCAAGGCCCTCTGTAAGGCCCCTGTGACAACTGGGCCTTGGATAACTGACACTGTGAAGAGGGACCAAGGGAGCTGGATCTCTCTGCATATGAAGCCACTGAACAAAAGTGAAAACGCCAACTCCAGAATCTGCCGCCTTTTCACCACGACCACGCGATTGTTGTCCTAGGGCTTCAGCCCTGTGCAATGTCCCTGGAAACAAAGAATGCTAAAGCCAGGGGACTCCTTCCAGCGTCTCTCAGCCCCGCCTTCCATCTAGAAGAGCTCACAGAGAGGCCATGCTCTGCCCAGGTTGCACAATCCAGGTAGGTGTGATGGATGTGTGTCCTTTTGCTCCTAGTGCTTCCCAGAGGCACCATGGCTTCGCCGCCCCACTCCTTACTGCTTTGTGTGCTCAGTTTCTTGCACCGCTGGCCAGGAAATTCCTCCTGGTTTATAACTAACACTCAGGCTTTATTACAAGCCCCATTTCCTCTCCAATGCCTGCAATCAACACAGGAAACTAACTCAGGTCTTTTAGAGCGTTTACACCGCCGCTCTCATCCTGAGCACTGGAGAAGAGAGGAAGGAATGCGGGGCTCATCCCTGCATCTCAGTTTTAGGAAGGAATGCGGGGCTCATCCCTGCATCTCAGTTTCGAGGAGTCTGAAGGCCACAACAATCCTGTCCCCACCCTGCGGCAGAGACATTCTTAAAATTATACTCGTTAAGTCCCTCTAGGTTCCGGAATCATGCTATGTACTGGGGTGGGAGGCAGAGAGGAGATGGGGGCGGGGAGGGGAGTGAAGGATCTAAAGGAATGTACTCAATTCTTTCTGACCAAGACTAGAGACACTAAGGCACTGTAACATTCTCCCTCAGGTGGCAGGGGCACAGGATGCAGGTCATGCCTCTGATTGCCACCTCTGCCCTGCTGCCTCCCATCCAGTTTGATTGAGCCTTAATCCTTCCTTGGGCTGACTCCAGACTGACAGGGTGGGGCTGGGGCTCACAGAGCTTGGATTGTTGGCGATTTGTGAGCGGTCCTCACTCCCACCCCTATGCTCAAAACAGGCTTCTGCTTAGGAACACCACCTGTCAATCATCCAGTGAAGTGCCCCCCCCCCATGTTCTCCAGGTTTATCGGCGATTTCAGACTCAGTGGAGCAACCACAGTTAGCCGAGAAGGAAGACATCCCCCTGTAAGATAACCCCAACATGATGGGCTGGAGGAGGGTGTGGACCTCCAGGTCATCTACCCTGTGAAGGCGGGCCCAGTTCCCGGGCACACCGGCCCAAATATAGCAAGGCAGAGGTAGAGATGCTGTCTCGGAAAGGAGGAAGCAATGCTCTTTCACACAGTAGCTACAGTATGCTCTGCAGCTCTGCTGGCAGAATGGTAGCGTGTATTCCTGGGTGTTGTAGGAGCTGCGGGCCGTGTTCCTGCCGCCCCAGCTCCTGGTCACCTGGCTAGCTTATGCCCAGAAATAAAAACACACAAACTGTATTCTAGCCTCTTCTAGGCTAATTCTCACGTATTGATTTAGCCCATTTCTAATAATCTGTGTAGCACCACTAGGTGCGCTTACTGGGAAAGATTCAGCATGTCTGACCTGGCGGCTTGCTTCATCGCCTCTGGCTCTGAAAGGAGCTGCATGATTTCTGAGCTCACTTCCTCTTCCTCCCAGCATTCTGTTCTGTTTACTCCGCCTATCTAAATTCTGCCCTATCAGATGGGCCAAGGCAGTTTTCTTTATTAGCCAATGACCTTCCTCCATCACCTGGGAAAGGAGGTTAGGGTGTCTCCTCAAAATAGACTACTCTGGAAACCCATCAGTCCCACAAAATGTACCCATGTGTGCTGCATCAGTGGGTACCACTCCGAGGAGACGCTTGGTAGCCTGTCTCCACTCCCCGCTTTCTCATTATAGACCTGGGCTCGGGAAAGCTGGGTCCCAGGAGAGATTGAACAGGCGCTTAATAGGTCCTCAGCCACACTACACTTGCTGCTCATTCTATGACAGCTGACCTCGACAAATACAAGGTGGGAATGTTTTACATAGTGACTGGCCGGCTGCCCAGGGCTAAGTAAGCACCTCCAAGTTTGATTAAGACTTCTAGCCGGGCGGTGGTGGCGCACGCCTTTAATCCCAGCACTCGGGAGGCAGAGGCAGGCGGATCTCTGTGAGTTCGAGACCAGCCTGGTCTACAAGAGCTAGTTCCAGGACAGGCTCCAAAAACCACAGAGAAACCCTGTCTCGAAAAACAAAACAAAACAAAAAAAGACTTCTATATCACAATAACACAGGTTCGCAGTACCACAAACCTATGGGGGGGGGCATGTGCATACATAACATTTCTCTCCCCTCCTTTCTTCTCACAACATCTAAAAGTCATTATTTTTGGTACTGGGAAGGTGACTCAAGGCATTGGTCATGTTACAGACACCCTCTACTAGTCATCCCAATCAATTTATTTACAATTAATTTACAATTAATTAGTTTATTTATTTACTTAGTGTGCATGTGTGTTTGTGTGTGTGTGTGTGTGTCAACACGGAGTAAACCTGTGAGAGCTGCTTCTCTTCTTTCATTATGTGGGTTCCAGAGACAGAGCTCAGGTTGTGAGGTAAGAGCCTTTACTCACTGAGCCATCTCATCTCCCAGCCCCCAGGAAACACTTTTAAAGAGAGAACAGGAACTCATACCGGGTGCTATGCAAGATCTTAGAGCAAGCCGGGCGGTGGTGGCACACGCCTTTAATCCCAGCACTTGGGAGGCAGAGGCAGGTGGATCTCTGTGAGTTTGAGACCAGCCTGGTCTACAAGAGCTAGTTCCAGGACAGGCTCCAAAACCACAGAGAAACCCTGTCTCAATAAACAAAACACAAAAAAAGGTCTTAGAGCAAGAATGATTTGGATTTGACCTGAGGAAGAACTTTTGACTGGGAAAGTGACTGCGCACCAGAAGAGGGTGGTGAGAGATCAAAGCACACACGGGACTCCCTTAGGGCGTGGTACTCCTCTCCTCAAGGCCCAGGCCTGATACCAATACCGTCAGCCCAGGCGTGGAAACCCACAGGTGACTCAGAGAATCTTAAGTGGTGGTTGCTAGGTTACGAGATTCTTTAGTGTGCCTCGATGTAAAGACTAAGAGATGTTACCTGGCTGGGAGGAAGAGCAACAGGGAAAGGAGAGAGGGAAAAGAAAAGTCAGGCTTCCAGAATTAGCACTTGGGCATAGCCTGGACGCAAACTGATTTTTTTCCCTACTTTTCCACAGCTGAGTCTCTTGACCCCTATGGTTTGCACAGAGTAAGGCCTATGGGTATGAGCGCAAAGTTGGAACAGGGCTGTCCAGGACGGGACTCTGGTGTCTCCCCAGGTGAGACCCTCAACAATCACCCGGATCACTTTGGACACATGGCCAGAAGCCAGATGAGAATGAAAGGCTCAGCCTCCTTGCTAATGCGTGACTGTTCATTTGTGATTTGGACTCTTCAACCCAGTCTTCTGAATGAGCTGCCAGCTCTAAGCGAAGCACTCCCTGAGTGTCAGACCCTCCTCTGCAAAACACAGATGCTCACAGATGCCTGGCAGTCTCCCTCTACTTGAAGATTATGAGAAAGTCCGGGAAGTCTGCCCACCTGCTGGGAGGATGTGAGAAGTTGCTTGGCTTTGCCGCTTCTGTGAAGGCTCAGAGGCAAGCAAGGCTGAAGACAGATTCCAACAAGCCCATTTGAGAAGACTGTGGCTTCCATTCACCCTGACCACCCCAGACTGCAGCTGTGAAACTCATTCCGTTCAAGGCAGGCTAGGCCCCTAAGAATGTTGTGGGGTACCCCGCAGAGAAGACTACTCAGACATGGCTTCAAGCTAATAGAAAGTCTTTACTAGTCCGCTGGCAACGACACGGAGTGTTCAGAATCCCAGTGCAGTCCTGAGCCTTTCTCAGGGTGGCTTTTTAAGCACAAAAACCACATCTTGAGTTGACAGATCTCATGTAGCAGGAACAGATAGCCAGAAGCAGAACTGCAGAAGCTGAAAGGTAAGGTTAGGACATTTAGGGACTTCCCCAGAACTGTGGACTTTGATCGAATAGGCCTTTGTTCTCCTTTTGGCAGGTGGTACTGCCTGCATGCTGGGCTCCGAGGCCACCACATGGGCAGTTGTGCAAAGGTCTGGAGGCCTTTTACAGGAGCAAGAAATGGATGGTATTGCCTGTCAGACTTCATTAATTTAGACTACACTCTTAGAATTTCTAAGTTCTTACTGAACGGGGGAAAACATCACAGCCTTTTCTGTGGAGGATCTAGATGTTGATTTGGCAAATCCACGAATCTAGGCTTTAAAAAGAAGTAGAATTGTTAGGTCAAGAGCCCAAGACAGGAGGATAGGCCTGTTTTGAGTTACAGCTTCTATTTCTCACAGAAGTTGCAGAAGCAGTATGGGCACTGACAGAAATGTACCAGCCCCGTGCTCCCTGTCAGAAGGTACAGTGAACCCTTGACAAACATGACTTTTTAACCTTTATGGAAACGTGTACCGGGGAAGGCTGCAAAGATATAAAGGAGGAAAATCTTATGGAGAGGCACATACCTTTAATCCCAGCACTTAGGCAGAGAGATTTCTGTGAATTTGAGGCTAGCCTGGTCTACACAGAGAGGTCCAGGACAGCCAGGGCTACACAGAGAGACCCTGTCTCAAAAAGAAAAGAAGAACTGGGTTCGGTGGCCCAGGTCTGCAATCCTGGCACTTGGAGGCCATGACCATGAAGGGGTGGGGGAGGGAGAGAGAGAGAGAGAGAGAAAGCCCTTCAACAACTTAGATGATGACACTCCAGAAATGAGTTTGTGGGTATTGGGAGTTGGGGGACTCTAAAAGGTTACATACTGTATGATTTTATCCATTTATTTTATCCTCTGGCCTGGGGCACAATATATAGCAATGATGACCTTGAACTTCTGATCCTCCTGTCTCTACCTCCCAAGTGATGTGATTATGAGCATACATCACTGGGTTCTATACCACTGTGCCAGCACCAGGTTTTATGCAGTGCTGGGGATGGAATCCCGTTTTTGTGCTTGCTAGGCAAACACCCCACCAAGTGAGCCACAGTTCCAGCTCCTTGTACAACATGGCTGAAGGGACAAGATTTCAGAAATAGATTGTCAGGACCTGGGGAGGGAAGAATAAGGAGGAAGTATGGAGTTCTACCAGATATCAAAAGGTGACATGTGACCTTTGCAATAATGACAATGTATTCTGCTTGAGGATCTTACTTTAGCTTGGTCGGATATCAGCACTGGGGAACACTAGCTAAAGAGTGCTCCTTTCCTATAACCACGTGCGAATCTACAGCTTATCACAGATTAAAACTTAGTGCCTCCCAAGTGCACAGCCCTGAGTTCCATCTCCAGCGTTGTGTGTGTGTGTGGGGGGGGGGGGACACACCAAATACGCACACTCACAGTGGAAAGTCTGTCAGGGTCCCAAGCTTGAGCTGTTCCAGGCGGAAGGAAGACAGCTAGAAGGACCCTGTGGACTTGGAGAGACACACCACTAGGTGGTCCGGTGTGTCGCCGGCACTTGTCTTACTGGGGACCACAGTTCTGGAGGGTCTGTTGCTGGGGAGAGAGGTTTGAAGAGGTTATCTTTTCTAGTTTAAGGACCAGGATTTGCTAATCAGGTTTGCACTTCTAGTGATGTGTGAAGGTTTGGGGGTGATCCTCCCAGCCTGTCTATTGGTGTGTTCAGTTGCAGTTCCCTGTCTGTGACTTTATCTGCGTCTTTGCGGACGTGTCCACTCAGGAGGGAAGGAAGGTTCTGTGTGAATTACATGCATACGTGTGCAGATCGTTACATCTGCGGGTCCCTGCTGCTTGTATGTCACTGCCTCCTGACTCGGCTCTGAGGTTTGACAGTGTGAGAATACCTCCCCCCCACCCCCCAACAAAGCCAGCCTGTCACGAACTGGGTCTGTGTACTGTAGACAAACTGGGTAATTGGACTCTCCGCCTCCTCACCCAAAACAAACACTCGCAAACGCCCGCCCCCACGCTGGCGGGATCTGACTGTCATCTGGGCACCGGCTCCTGCTCCAGCTGCCTCCGACCCTGGAGACACTGCAGGCCCTGCCCTCGCCCGCCCCGACCGCCGGGGCTGATGCACAGGCCACAGCCTCCGCTGCGGGGCGCGTGGGTTCCTGCCCAGGTGTGGTGGCTGCGGGGAACCAGCGTCCTCCGGCCCGGGATCCGTGTCTAGCAGCCGCTCGCTTGGGCGGGTGACAGCGGCGTGCGGGACAGGAAGGGCAGGGCACGCTGTTCCCCCGCTCCGCGGCTGCCGGGCTGGCGGTGAAAGCCGAGCGTGGCTGCGGGCGCCGCCCGGGAGCTAGTGAGGGGCGAGCGCGGCGCCCACGCGCGGCGGGGTGGGCTCTGAGCTCCCAGGGACCGGGCGGGGCGGGGCTCATCCTGCAAAGTTGACCCAGGGCAGGCTACCGCCGGCGCCCTGCTGCCCCAGATTCGCCCGGCTCTTACCGTGGAGCCAGGGGTGGACGTCGCCGCCCCGCTGACACCCGAGGGACCAGGAGAAGCTAGCGGGCGTCGGCGGGAGCCCGCGCCCAGAGATGGAGGCTGCAAGAGGGGACGTGCGGGCCGGCTCCGAGTAGCCCGCGGGCTCCGGGGCTGGACCTTGCCCGGACGCTGTTGAGGGCGCGCGAGCAGGGCTGCCATGGAGGTGCCCAATGTCAAGGATTTTCAGTGGAAGCGCCTTGCTCCACTGCCTAGCCGCCGGGTCTACTGCTCACTGTTGGAGACCGGAGGGCAGGTTTATGCCATCGGGGGATGTGATGACAATGGCGTTCCCATGGACTGCTTCGAGGTCTACTCCCCCGAGGCCGACCAATGGACCTCCCTGCCCTCCCTGCCCACAGCCAGGGCCGGGGTAGCTGTTACTGCCCTTGGAAAGCGGATTATGGTGATCGGGGGTGTGGGCACCAATCAACTGCCTCTGAAGGTCGTGGAAATGTACAATATCGATGAGGGCAAGTGGAAGAAGAGAAGTGTGCTGCGTGAGGCTGCCATGGGCATTTCTGTTACAGCCAAAGGCAAGTGGGGCCAGGGTTGAGGGTGGACATAGAGAAGAAAGTAAAGGGTCACGGGAAAACGGTTGGAATGCCACATGATTTGGGGGGGCCAATGGTACATCAACCATTACATTTGAGCCTTACATAAGTACTGACACTGGAGACCCACTGCCCCTATTTTACAGATTGGGAAGGGAGGCTGAGCAGGTGAAATGTCTAGGAATTCCATCTGATGCCAGGAGTCAGCTCCAGCGGGTTCCTCCTGGCAGGCTGGGCAGGCAGGCCACTGCAGAGGGAGAGCCAATGTGAGCTATGGGGTTATCTGGAATGACTCTGCAGACCCTGGCGTTCAGCCGAACGACTACATTCGCGACTGGCCACACACACACCCAGACCTATCTATGTAGTTCCTGAGGATGCTCATCCCATCCTTCAGCCAACACCAGGTCATCTGCCAAGGAGGCTTTGGGACCCAGATCCCGGGATCTTCTCTAACTCCTGACTGCAGTTTCAGTGGTGCTAAGTGGAGGTCAGAACGTTCCAAAGGTTGACTCGTCTATTGGATTAGCCAGGTCCACCAAGTTCTGTGGATTGCATGTGGTTTTAAAATTCTTATTTTACTTCCTCAAAGTTCCCATTCCACTCTTTTGGGGCCTAGTACCGCTATAGAGGGGGGTCCAACTGCTGCTTTCTTAAAACACAGAGTTTTATGAGGATAGGAGTTAAGAGACCCCAGTTTATAGACACTTGCCTCTATACTGTAGGCTTGGTGGAGTGGCCTTCCTCCCTTTCCCCATCCTTCCCTGTTTCTCTTGCCACATGACCCCAGCTGCCTGTCTGGCATATGGCAGATGAGAAACCAGCTTTTCTTCAACACCTGTTCTGTTCCTGGCACAGTCTTAGGTCATGGGGATAAAGGAACAGAGTAGAAAATCTGGGCCCTGAAAGTGATTAGCAAGAAGCTGGGACCCACTACTGAGAACTCAAGAACAATGGCAATGGGTTTTTGATCCTACTGCACGTACTGGCTTTGGGGGAGACTAGGCAATTTGGATGCTCACCTTACTAAACCTGGATGGAGGTGGGCGGTCCTTGGACTTCCCACAGGGCAGGGAACCCTGATTGCTCTTGGAGCTGATGAGGGAGGGGGACTTGATGGGGGAGGGGGAGGGAAATGGGAGGCGGTGGCGGGGAGGAGGCAGAAATCCTTAATAAATAAATAAATTAAAAAAGAAGAAGAAGCTGGGACCCAGAATCCCAGGGCAGGGTAGACAATAGGGTTTAGGCAGGCCTGATGCTGATTGAATGAAGACTTGTGACACCACCTACTCTGGAGGCTGAGGCCGAAGAGGGGCAAGTTCAAGACTTGCCTTGGCAGCAGCGTGGGCTCAGTGGACTGAAGCAGAAGGTTTATGAGTTCAAGGGCAGTCTAAGCTTCATGTTAAGACCATATTTTTTTTTTATAAAGAAGATGGAGGCCCATGGGGATGCTGAAAACAATGCGTATGAACTCCATCCCTAGCTCAATAAATCTTGCTGAAAGCTAAAAACTAAGGTTTATCATTGTGCTTCATCCCTTTGAACTTGCAATATATCCATGAGATCGGTGCTATTTTTATGCTATTTTAGAAAAAGCAGCACGAAGCCCAGAAAGGTTAATTCCCCAAGGTTAAATAAATAGATAGTAAGTCGTGACCATGCCTGTGCCCCGAACTACAAAGTCAAATGGGTTCAACAGTTATGTTGGTAAGTGTTTACACGTCAGCCATTGTACTGGGTTCATAGATTAGCCAATTCTCAAGGACCTCCAGTGTATCGGGAGAAACAGATGAAGCTGGTATCAGTTACATGTGGTAGTAGAGCAATGGAGATACCATCACTCAGGAGGCACGAAGCCAAGTCCTCTGGGCCCCCTGCTCTGCAGCGCAGGGAATCACAGTTGAGCCTCAAAGGATGGGTGAGAACTGACCACTGGGCTGAATGACCTTGGGTAGAGTTTTTCCAGCAGGGGGTGTTCCTAGAAGGGAAGGTGGAATTTATGCTAATCAGGTGTTTGTCACAGGCCCTTTCCCAGTTTTAGGCTTAGGACTAGGATGGAAATAGGGCTCCACCTTCTGCAGTAGTCACGGCACCATAGAGAGGAAGACTGTGAGCAAAGGCTGCTGGGAGTATGAACCACATACAGAAGCTGAAGTTTCCCATTCTGGCAGGGGCTGGGGAAACACAAATGTTAGTCCATGCTCTCTGGCCCAGTGAGCCCCTGAAAAGCTACCTAAAAGCCAACAACAGAGGAGAAAAAAGGGGACTCCCTGCTTACAGAACCTAGCTTTCCAAGGGCAAGGTTTCTGGGGGGTCAGTTCCCCAAAGCCTCCTCCTCATTCAGGCCTGGCCTTTATCCCATTCAGCACAGGGGCCTCTTGGATCCTGTGAGCTCTGTCTGTGTGAAGGAGAATGCCATTTCCCACTGGGGTAGCAGACAGAACCACTGACTGCACAGTTTGTTTTTTTTTTTTTTAAAAAATATTTATTTATTTATTATGTATACAATATTCTGTCTGTGTGTCTGCCTGCAGGCCAGCAGAGGGCATCAGATCTCATTTCAGATGGTTGTGAGCCATCATGTGGTTGCTGGGAATTGAACTCAGGACCTTTGGAAGAACAGGCAATGCTCTTAACCGCTGAGCCATCTCTCCAGCCCTGACTGCACAGTTTGTAGAGAGGGCCAGTGACATATGGGACTGACTATAGTCTAAGGGACTTCACTGTATCTGGAGAATTAATGTCTGAGAACTCCTATAGGGCAGTACACTATCTGAGATCATCGCAAAAGCCTCTTCCCTTGCCTTACCCTCTGGCTGCCTAGAAAGGAGGACAGGAGGACGGTGGGGGCCAAACCTGCAAAGGGTTATCTAGGCCTAGACTTCACTGCCATCTGTCTCTGAGCAGGGTTTAGTGCATCAGGCTTTGGCAAGAATTTGGTGCTAAGGAGGGCTGAGGCACACAGTCCTGCCACAGCTTCAGGGAGACCCAGATTTAGCCATAGCAGGGACCTCAAATGCTGTTACCCACTGCATCAAAACAGCATGACTTTCTGGCAGTGCAGCCACTGGGATCTTGGTGTGGCTTGTGAAATGTTATGGACTCTGTTGGACCTGCCTCTGGGTGCCTGTGCACCGAGCCATGTCTGTGTGTGGCTTTTCTTTTAGATTATCGAGTGTACGCTGCAGGCGGGATGGGCCTGGACCTTCGTCCACACAACTACTTGCAACACTATGACATGCTAAAGGACATGTGGGTGTCACTGGCACCCATGCCCACTCCCAGATACGCGGCCACCTCCTTCCTCCGGGGCTCCAAGATCTACGTGCTGGGTAGGGACTAGCTATTTGTTGTTCATTTCCTCTCCTTGCTCCCTTGGGTGAGCTCCCTGGGAGGCAAGGCCCACAGCCTGAGAATGAATGTCTCTGTCCCTGGGGGTAATCACACTGCTCCAGCCCTTGACAAGTCTTTCAAATGACTGAATAACAACAGAAGGGAAATCCCAGCCCTACCGATTCTCAGGGACTGCTTTTCTTTTTTTTTTTTTTTTTTTTTTTTTTTTTTTTTTTGCCCACCATGTACCCTGTTCCCACCTCCAGGAGGACGACAGTCTAAGTATGCAGTCAATGCCTTCGAGGTCTTTGACATAGAGTCTCGGTCCTGGACCAAATTCCCCAACATTCCCTGTAAGCGGGCATTCTCCAGCTTTGTGACCCTGGACAACCACCTGTACAGCCTGGGAGGCCTGCGACAAGGTCGTCTCTATCGCCAGCCCAAGTTCCTCCGGACGATGGATGTGTTCGACATGGAACAGGGTGAGCTGGGTCCCCACCCCCTTGGCCTCTCTTCTGACTGATTTTCCCCATCCTGGCAAATCTTCCTGGAGCTGCTTACATATCCAAGCAGGCCTCTCTGGTGTCTAAGCTCCCTTCCTAACTCACGGATATGCTTGGAGTCAAACTCT
Organism: Microtus ochrogaster; assembly: GCF_000317375.1. Lineage (NCBI taxonomy): Eukaryota > Metazoa > Chordata > Mammalia > Rodentia > Cricetidae > Microtus > Microtus ochrogaster. The sequence continues at coordinate 22,799,818 of NC_022013.1, forward strand.
ATTCAAGGTACCTTTTGGCCTGGTTAGCTGTTTTCACCATGGCCTTTCCTCCATCACCGCCGGTATCTGTACAGGACCAGGTTAGGACTCTTCCTGTGCTGATGGAGAATCAGGGGCTCCTGATTACTCTGTTTACTACCTTCAGTCAGATTTCTCTCCAGTTTAGAACTGTGGAAAAACCTAAATAGAACAGGGACTCCCGTTAGGGCAGACGTCAGACTGCCGAGCACCAGGGAAGGCTGAAGAGGCAGAGTGTGTTCTTTCAATCAGCAAGGGAGCCTCTCTGCACCCTGAACTCAAAGGGGGTAGCCCCCAGGGTGAGAGCCACCTGAGATCCGTCTATACTTGTTAGGGGACGTCAGCACCTAATCCTCTGTCTCTGCCCTGTCACTGCACATCACTTGCAGGGGGATGGCTGAAGATGGAACGCTCGTTCTTCCTCAAGAAGCGCCGGGCGGACTTCGTGGCCGGTGGTCTGAGCGGACGAGTCATAGTGGCTGGGGGACTTGGTAAGGATAGGTCATCTCAACTGCCCCGTGCTGCGGTTCTGGTCTTTGGCACTGCACTTGAGCAGCAGGTGAAACTGACTTCTTACACACCTCCCACTGTTTCACCCCAAAGAATTCAATACAGTCCGGACTTGACCTTTCCACGGGGGTCCCCATGTGTTCTTTCAGCTCTATGCTAGGAAAATGGAGATCTAGAAAGCATAGGGGACATGCTGATAACTGTGAAGCCCTGTGCTGAGCCAGGTCACTGAGCCCCTTTAGCTGGAGATAAAGGGTGAAGGGATCATCATCCTTTGCTGACCCAGCTCTTGTTGGATGTCCAGGTGCATCTTGGGAGAGCAAAGCAAATCGATAGTCCTAATTCTATACCTGATGTATGGCTCCTCCCTCTCAGAGACTGCTGACAGTGTGAATTTTGGACTGGGGTTTGGGGCCACTGAAGTCATTCGGACATGGTGATAAAGGCAGTGGGGCTTCCAGGCGGCCAGAGTTCACATGCCCACCATACTCATTCATGAACAAGTACATGAGCTGAATTATGGGGGAAGCTGTGTGTGAGAGAGAAACCAGGAAGGAAGTAGTCGTGTTCTAGAAACCCCTGATAAGCAAGAGTAAAGAAAACAATCCTTTTCTTTCATTTTTCCAAGACAAGGTTTCTCTGTGTATAGCTCTGGCTGTAATGGAACTCACTCTGTAAACCATACTGGCCTCAAACTCAGAGACCTACATGCCTCTGTCTCCTGAGTGCTGGGATTAAATTCCTGCACCATAATCCTAATTTTAGAATCTAAAGGTAAAGAGAAGGGACAGGGTACAAAGTAGCTTGACAGGAATTCTTGTACCAGGATGTTAAAACCGGATCCATCCTGTAAAAAGACAAAGAAGTTGCTCGACTTTTATTTCTGTTTTTTTTTTTTTTTT
>NC_022013.1:22801347-22803011 GCF_000317375.1 Microtus ochrogaster
TTTTTTTTTTTGGTTTTTCGAGACAGGGTTTCTCTGTGGTTTTGGAGCCTGTCCTGGCACTAGCTCTGTAGAGCAGGTTGGTCTCGAACTCACAGAGATCCGCCTGCCTCTGCCTCCCGAGTGCTGGGATTAAAGGCGTGCGCCACCATCGCCCGGCTCGACTTTTATTTCTGGGCTGAGAAATGGTCACTGTGGGACATGGCTCGGCTCCTTGATCTAAGATCTGATTCCCCTGTTGTTTTCAGGAAACCAGCCCACTGTCCTGGAAACAGCAGAAGCGTTCCACCCAGAGAAGAACAAGTGGGAGACCCTCCCTGCCATGCCCACACCCCGCTGTGCCTGCTCCAGCATCGTCTTCAAGAACTGCCTCCTGGCTGTGGGGGGTGTCAGCCAGGGTCTGAGCGATGCGGTGGAGGCGTTGTATGTCTCTGACCCCTAGCTGGCCCCAGCGGTGCCCTTGCCTGGACAGCATCGCTCCACTCTCGACATGAGGAATAGTCTCATCAAAGCAGTTCGGACTACGTCCTCCGGTCTCCAAACCCTAGGGCTCTCAGTGACCTCCCTCTGCCCCCTAACCTACCAGTCTCAGAAAGCTGAAGAAAGCACAGCTGACTGCACCTATAAGAGAGAGCTGGGCTGTGGCCTGTGGAGAATCCTCACTCAGTGCTCAGACACAGAAAGGCACAGAAATGTTCCCTCCTCTCACCTAACTACGGGGGTGGGGGGCAGTTGCCACCCCAAAGAGGAGCCATTGTGGTCCTTCCCCATCTCTGAGCTAGTTTGAGTGTCAGGTAGACTGATGAAGAAATGGGGCATCCCAAGCCCCCTCATTTTCTTTGGTTGATATCCATCCCCCATATAGAAGTCAGCTGTGGTCCTGCTCCAGCTCCCACCTACTTAACAGGAACTGGACTTGAAGCTAAGGCGGATGTGTGGGAAGGTAGTCAGGAGCTCCCACATCGGGCCAGGCAGAAAGGACCCTTCCTCTCAGGTCCTTACTGGGCATGTGGTGATGGAACATCACTATCTCCTGTATTCTGCCTTCTGCCACCCTCTCCCCACCTGAGCCTGGCCGTTCTGGGCTCAGTGGCTCTCAGAGTGTCTCTCGGTGAAACCTTCTCATCTACACTGTGGCTTCCAAATCCACAAAGGTGGATTAATTGCACTCTGGTTAATAACAGCGGCACAATGATTGACGTCTTTACTCCTGTCTTCTTTGGACCCCAGAGACAAAGCCAGGGGTGCCCTGGTTCGTAGATAGAAAACCCCGTGAGACCATCTCCCTCCGTGTCCTTAGGCTAAGCAGGGACCAATTGGCCACCTGTTCTTGACCATTCCTGGTGAAGAGTTCTGCCTTCTCCTGGCCGTAGCTATCCCGCTATCAAAGAGGCAGGTGATTTTTCTTCTCTTGAGACACACATGTTTGGCCAAGGTTGTGATCATCCAATCTTTGCCAGGTTATACCCACGTCTTATTTCGATCAGTTCAGCTGAAGCTCATTTTAGGCATGAAAGAACTGTCCACTGACTAAAAAAAAAAACAAGAGAGAGAGAGAAAAAAAAAAAAGGCCAGAAGTGTGTTCGAGACCAGCCTGGTCTACAGAGCTAGTTCCAGGACAGGCTCCAAAACCACAGAGAAACCCTGTCTCGAAAAACCAAAAAAAA
>NC_022013.1:22803111-22804927 GCF_000317375.1 Microtus ochrogaster
CCTTTCTGCTAGCCTGCACAGAACCTCATTAGGCTTCCACTGCCCCTGCTCGGCTGCCTGCTTGGAGACCTGAGTTGCAACCCCTGCACAGAAACCAAACCTAACCAGTTAGCCTTGAGGACACAAAGAATCAAACCCCTATGAGGCTGTGGAGGAGCCAGGGGGTCCGCTTCTCTCTTCACAAGGCTGGGCCAATTAACTACCTCGTAAGGAGTCTGCGCTGGGGAATGGCCTATCAGGTCCTGGGGGGTCAGAAGGAGCTCTTTCTGGTGAGGGGGTAGGGGTGTCCCTTCCTGCTGGGTCTTTAAGACAGGGTGAAACCCAGGTCTTTAAGGAATGATGGGTTATTGACTTCATTCTCGGAACACCTTGGGTTCCTTTTTCTTTGGGTTCCTAGAGGACACTGCCACCTGCTGGCCAAAAACGTTTTTCTCGCCAACGTGAGGGGGCAGATTGTGGCCATTGGTTCCCCTAAAGAGCAAACCACAAAGAAGCCTCCATTGCTTCTGGATCCAATTCCATTCAGCTCTGAACTATTAGATAAAATGGCTGGGGGGGGGGCTGCAACTGCTATGGAGAATAGGGGGCTTCTTGACTCTATCTCCTTACCTCATTTCTGCTTCTGTCCTGCCCATATCATCCCCAACCCAAGAGGAGCCAATCCATACAGGGTCTTCTCCAGGCACAATGGCCCCATATCTGTGGATAGGGCTGAATCCTTTGAAGATAGTTGAAACTTTAAGGGTGCAGCCCTCCTATAAGGTTGAGTTAGACGTTAGAATTAACAGAACAACTCAAGGCTGGAGCTGGTATCTGCTAGGGTCACCCCTGCCCAAGTTCCCTTGTGGGAAGACCACGGATACCGCACTGAGGAATGAGGGAAGCCCTCGGTCTGTGTGAAAGCCGTGGCTCTATACTACCTGCACTACAGAGGCAGTACAGCCTGCCTCCAGACTTCACACTTCCGACTACCACAGGTCTCCCCACACCACCCACCTCAGAAGGCTCCTTACCCTCCTTGTCTGAATTCCCCAGTCTGTCTCACAAGGTGGAGGGCAGTAGAGGAAGCAGAGACACCAAGGCACCATCCACAATCAAGAGGAGCTCCAGAGTCATGCAGGCCATACTGTCTAAGACTTGTCTCAAGCCAATCCATGAAGCGATCATCAGTCTCAGGTGGCTCCAGAATCGGAAGAGAAAGGCTGGCCCATGCCACACTTCATTACAGACCCCCCCTTCCTTTTCTACCTCTACCACCTCCTCCTCCACCTCCTCCTCCTCCTCCTCTTCCTCCTCCTCTTCATTGTGTTTTTGTTTTTTGAGACAAGGTTTCTCTGTGTAGTTTTGAAGCCTGTCCTGGAACTTGCTCTGTAGACCAGGCTAGCCTCAAACTCACAGAAACCCACCTACCTCTGCCTCCTGAGTGCTGGGATTAAAGGTATGTGGCACTACCACCAGGCTTCTGGGCCTCTTTCTAGCAAAGTCTTGAATTGCATTGATCTTATGGGATTCCCCACCCAACCACCCACAAACCCCAGCTCTGGCCTAGGAGGAGGAGTGTGGTCAGTTTTCCAACCCTCCTCCCCACTTTAAAGAAGAAACTGGGGGCTGGAGAGATGGCTCAGCAGTTAAGAGCACTGCCTGCTCTTCCAAAGGTCCTGAATTCAATTCCCAGAAACCACATGGTGGCTCACAACCATCTGTAAGGAGATTTGGTGCCCTCTTCTGGCCTGCAGGCATACATGCAGATAGAATACTGAATATTGTACACTAAATAAATAAATAAATAAATAAATAAATAAATAAATAAATAAAT
>NC_022013.1:22805027-22838244 GCF_000317375.1 Microtus ochrogaster
ATGAAGAAGAAGAAGAAGAAGAAGAAGAAGAAGAAGAAGAAGAAGAAGAAGAAGAAGAAGAAGAAGAAGAAGAAGAAGAAGAAGAAACTGACATACTGACATCTAGGGACCCTGAACTCCTAACCCTGACGGCATAGCTGGTGCATGATGTTGGGAGTGAACACCCGACCCTGTTCTCTAAATATAGCCCCGCCCCCACACATATGTAAACACACACTCTTGTTCTTAGTGCCACCAGAATAGGGAGAAGAGCAAGGGGCTTCATGTCTGACTCTCAACCCCATGTGACCCATAGAACAGGCCCAAACCTTAGCCAGGGACTCAGGGACTTTCACTGGTGGCTTCAGTGTGGGAGATGGAGCAGTTGCAGTGACTTTGGCACAAGGCAGGACTTAGGCAAGATCCAGAGAGATAGACAGACAAGGTGGCTTTGACAAATTGAGGCCAATAAAAATTGTCATGGGCATTTGCTTTCCAGGAATGCCCTAAAGAAAACATCACAGACTAGGGGCAGCTGGAAACAGCAGGAAATGTGGGTACCACATCTGGAGGTTAAAAGTCTGAAGTCAAAGGGTTTAGTGGGGCTGTGCTCTGACTGATGGCTCGTGGAGGGGTTGGTCTAGGTGGGGTGGGTCTCTACGCCTCTTCCTGGCTCCAGTGTAATCTGCAAGTCCTTGTGGTTTAGCTTGCAGCAACATCGTTTCAATGGCACCTGTCTTCACACAGCCACCTTGCCATGACTGTGTCCCAGTTTCCCCGACTTTATAAGGACACTGAGGTCCATGCATATCCAATGACTTTATTTTAAGATGAGCATATTTTATATCTACATATATATGAATATCTATTGTTTCCAGGTGAAGTCTCATTCCCAGATACTAGAGGTCAGGATATCAACATATGGTCTGCGGGGAGCCGGGGGAGGGGGGATAATGATGACCAGTATCAACTCACCACCAAACCAAGCATGATAGACAGAGCAGGGAGAACAATAATTCCCCGAGCCTTGAGCTTCCTTCATCAGCCCACTGTTAGAGCCAGGCCTCCAGAGAAGATCCGGAATGCCATAGAGCACACATCTTGGGTGTGCAGCGGGAAGAGTCCAGGTCTAGGCAGGGTCTGAGTAGATCCCAGGGAGAGCTGAGGCTTAGGGTGGGATGCTTGGGGTGTGTTCCGGTGGTCCTTCTCTGGCCTTGTCCCTCCCCAGTGGGCTCTACAGGCAGCTGTGTGCTTGCCTCACAGAAGCCTCAGGGCCTCTTTTGCTACCCCCCCCCCCCCACTGCAAGGGGTGTGACTCTTGAGAGCGAGTCTAGCAGACCTGCAGACTATACCTCGACTGCCCTACACCCGCTCCCTGCACTGCCTCCGGCACCCCAGGGCCCACTCTGCTTCCTGTACCCCACTCTGCCTTCTTTCTCCTCTACCCTCGCTCAGTTTACACACGTACTCCTCACACAGCCTCTTTTCTGACACACCTTCCTGGGCACGCTCTACATGCAAATGGCCACCCACACTCACTGACACAGTCATATGCACTCCTTACAAACATATGCATACACACCCCCTTATGGACATCTGTCATGCAAATAACTTAGCTTTCACTCTCATATACATATACTCTCAACTGTAAGCGGTGGCCAGACTTTGAATCCCACAGCCCTTTTCTGAGGCATGACCTTCCTATAGAGCCTCTGCTGGCTTGGAACTTGCTATGTAGACCAGGCTAGCCTCAGACTCATAGAGTTCCACTTGTTTCTGCCTTCTGAGTGCTGGGATTAAAGGCATAGGCCTCCATACCTAATTCAGAATCCTCTCAATTCAATCATTCGGCCATGCCTCAAAGCTCAAGTCCTAACCGTTTGAAGGGTGGATTGCTACAAGATTCTGGAGTTCTTGCCATGTGGTGGGGTCATCTGTTGCCCTGGGTTGTGACCTTTGCAGCACCCCACCCCCTAACAATGCCACACTGCCATTTGCCACCGCAACTAGAGGAAGCTTTTGCTTAGGCTGGGATTCCTCTGTTTCAGGTGAGGACATAGGCCTGAAGGTTTCCTGTATTCTGACTCCTGAGAAGCTGCTGGGCTCCAAGAAGGGAGTACAGGGCCTTCCTCACTTACCCTCTCTGCTGAGTTCTTTGCTGGCACCTGGCACCGTGCCTGCACAGGCCTGTGCCAGTGTGCTGATCAATGGACAACAGATGGCTTTCCCCAGGCAGGAAAATCCCAGTGCCCCAGCCCATCTCCTAGTTTGACCAGACCTCTCCACTGCCTACAGAAGCAGCTTTTCTTATGCAAACTCTGGGAGCCACCTCCACCCTCCAAACAGGAAATAGTTCCCAGATGACTCACTGGGTCTTCGAAGGATGGATGGGGACAGAGAAGGGTCTGGACATTTGGTACTTGATGAGACACCTCAGAGTTGATGGGCCTGAGGGCTGTGGGGAGTGAAATTTGCCTTCCCATTTGTATACACCATGGGAAACAGTCAGGTTAGAGGGTCTTGTAGTTTGTCAGGGTTTCAGCTGGGCTCCTGTGCCAAGGGCCTGGGGTCACTGTTTCCAAGTGTTTCACCCTGCTCTCTCATCTGGACATGGTAAGGACTCAGAATCATCGCACCTAACCATCACTCAACAAGAGGTAGACATTGGTCCTATGCTTAGCAATTCAGTCTCAAAAGCAAACCTGAACAAGAAAACAGTGATAGATAAATCACATTCGCAGGTTCCCCTGCTCCACACCCTACTGTCTGGGAGCTTCCCTTCCACAAAGTTCCTGCTCTACCTGGGACCTGAGCTCCTTAGGGTAGCAGGCTCAGCCCCTCGCTATACCTCTGTCCCCTCCACCCTGAATCCCACTCCAGTGTGTGGCAAATGTGAGCCTCTGTCTCCTTAGCCCTCTCTCCACATTTTTGAGGTCTCCTCAGGCTATGATGGTGTCACTAACCCATGTGACCCAGGGAGTCCCAGAGACCCTGTCAGGTGGGAGCTCAGTCCGAGGAAAGCCCGAAATCAAAAGACCCAGAGAAAGCAAGACTGTGATAGGAATCGTTAGCTGCCCGCTTTCTCTCCTAAGTTCTTCCCCAGCCTCTGTGGACACAGAAGCAGGTCAGAAACTGCGCAGATCCTCAACCCCCCTTGCTTGTGGATGGGCCCCTTTAGCTCTTCGCTGTGGGCTCCAGGAGGAGTGCTGGGTCAGCTTTTTAAGAGTTCTGGTGACAGTGGCTTGTTAATCCACCTTGTGCGCGAGGGCAACCCCCTAATACCAGACTGTACTGGTGCTATTCAGGCTGTGAGGAATGCTGGCTCCCACCTTCCTTTACCCAGGGCCAGGAGCTGCTGACCCAGCTAAAGAATGTGCTTTGCTTGGCCTTAGCATTCCAGGGTCAGCTTGGGAGGCCAAGGGTGTGAGCTGGCAGCAGAAGCCAAACACAAGGCAGTGCGGTGGCACTGTACAGCTTGTCCCCCACCCCCAATCTGGGCACATATCCTTTCTCTGTATTTCCTAGTCATTCTGGGTTTTCCCTGAATGGAGGTAGGACCAGCAGAAAGAAAATATTCTCTCATTTTGGAGAGGGGGACATTTATATGAACTGAAGCTACCAGGCCCTGAGCCACAGTGTTCCTTGCCAGAAGCCAGCAGGGAGCCTAGAACTTTATAGAAAACAATCTTCAAGTTCAGGGTTTCCTTAGACCAAGTAGACAGGGAAACCAAGTCACTGGACCAGGTCATGTGGCCAGCAGATAGAAATCCCTGTCCCTGACTCCCACTCAGGTTCCTGTGTTCCCTGCCACAATCACATCAACTACCCACGTACCCAGCATCTAACCCAGGGCATGGGGAAGGGGCATCAAGGCTGTGGGCATGGAGTGTTGACAACAGGAGAGATGGGTATATTTTTATGGACTTGTACTTATCTTAGCCCATCATCAGCCTTGGGTGACTCACGACAGTTACACCATACAGTCTCAAGGGCCCACTAGAGGAATCCTAACTTTTTTTTTTTTATAAATTTATTTATTTATTAAAGATTTCTGTCTCTTCCCCGCCCCCGCCTCCCATTTCCCTCCCCCTCCCCCAATCAAGTCCCCCTCCCTCGTCAGCCCAAAGAGCAATCAGGGTTCCCTGCCCTGTGGGAAGTCCAACCAAGGACCACCCACCTCCATCCAGGTCTAGTAAGGTGAGCATCCAAACTGCCTAGGCTCCCACAAAGCCAGTACATGCAGTAGGATCAGAAACCCATTGCCATTGTTCTTGAGCTCTCAGTAGTCCTCATTGTCCGCTGGAATCCTAACTTTTAACAACTGCCTAAGCGCAGACACCCCAGGGTTTTTTTTTTTTTTAAGATTATTATTATGTAAACAGCGTTCTGCCTGTATGTCTGCCTGCAGGCCAGAAGAGGGCACCAGAGCTCCTTACAGATAGTTGTGAGCCACCATGGGAACTGAACTCAGGACTTCTGGAAGAGCAGCCTGTGCTCTCAACTACTGAGCCATCTCTCCAGCCCCACCCCAGGTTTTTAATCCCCCCAGAAAGGGAATTACAGAACCTCAGAGATTAGGAAGAGGAAGTGGGATAAGGGGCAGGAAAGGAGGAAGATCTTTGTGCGCTACTACTGTTAACAGTGAGGTGAGACATCCTTCGCAAACCACTGACTGCAACCCCTAGAATTCAAAACTAACTAGACGCCCACCCCTCAAACTCCCAGCACCCACAGCTCGGTGTTGAGGAGTTTAAAAATTAACATATAGAGTAGTTAACAGGACTTTCCTTTCCTCCCTCAGGCCTCCTCCTGTCCCCCAGCATAGCTCTAGAGCCTTAGGCAGTTTCTACGTTGCTCATTAGCTCCGAGCTTATCTTCACTGTCCTCCTGCCTGGGTTGGGTGCCTGAGCTCAAGTGTCTGTTAAGTCCTTGTTGCACGGCCCCCCTGCTACACACTCGGATCTCTGCCAGGATTGGCAGGAGGGGAGTTTGGGAAGACTGAAGCCCAGTAAAAGTCCAAACAGACAAATAGGAAACCATTTGGTCCCCATGCAAGTTCATGCGAGAGACGTGGGACATGTTTGATACACGAACACAGAGCATCAGGAGACTGACTAGGCGACCAGACTCCTCACCCAACCAAATCAGAATGGCAAATGCTGCCATTTCTGGTGATGTCTTTGTGACCCTGTAGAGACAGGTTCTTCATTTTTCTGTTTCTTAGCTTACTCATCTACACAGTGGGGATGAAATTCACCAGGACAGGCCAGTGAAGGCTGTCACATTCCTTGTAGGGCTTTGCTACAGTTTTAGATTGTTTGTAACTCACTAGATGCATCTAGTGTTTCCAGAACTCATTTGGGTCCCACAAGGCAATGTAATGGGGGCGCAGCCAGGATGTCAGGCTGGGCAGGTTTATTTGCTTCCTGCTATGCTACTTCCTAGATGGTGACACTGTATCTAGGATATTTAAACTCGGCCCGCTCAACAAATGGTAAATAGACATCATAGTAACTGAGGCTAGGCAGTTTCAATTAGCCTACAAGTCCGTCAGTTCTCAGTTCTGCCAGGAGAGGGCAGCTTTGAGCCAGACATCTTAATTTCCTAGTGTTTATCCAGACTCACTGGGTTCACACCGCCTAGTTCTGGGGAACCAGTTCTAACAGGCCGGTTCCCGTTCACACAATTCCACCAGTCTCTGAGAGGGCAAGGTCCAAATATCTAGGTCCTATTGTCCACCGCAGGGTGGGGTTAAAAGGTGACTGAGAACTCTAACTCACCTGAGCTGTAAGGAAAAGGCAATTTAATGAACTATGTCCTGACTGGAGGGGATGGTGTGCTAAGCCCCTCATCTGTTCTCCTCCCTGAGAAAACATTGAACATCAGTACTGAGACAGTCCAGGGAGCAGACCCTCTGGGATCCTTATGTCTCTTAGCCACACAGAGAACAAGTCCATGACTTCCTCTGCTCCTTTTCCCATACACCCCCATTTCATGCCTGAGACTAATCTAAGGCTCACCCACCCCTCAAGACCCAAGTGGCTTCCTCTGAGGCCCTCCCTTGAACTGAGCCAGGTAAGACCCAACTTTTCTGCCCTATCCCTGCCCTTCAAACCAGCTTGAAGGGCTCCCACTTCCTATGGTAGATTATAGGATAAACTGTGCGCTTAACTTATTTATCTTGTTGAGCAGAGAACTTCCTGAGAGTGAGGAACTAATTATTAGTCGTCCCCCGAGATGTGTCTGACACCTGCCCTACCCACCCATCCCCATTTCTCCCACAGCAGAGCCTTGCTGCCCCCCTCTGTGTTCCTGTCCTCACCTGACAAATGCCACAGTACTCCCTTGGAGGTGCTCCCGCAGCCCAACATGCGGCACATTCAGACTATGGCGTGCAGGAGGACAGGAATGGACGCTTATTCCCAGTGAGTACACAGAAAGTCTGTTTTCTTCAAGACCCCTTAAATGGTTAGTTGGTGTGAGGGATAGGAGAGCCTCCTCCCAGGGCTGGAACGGGAAGTCGATAGGACCAAGAGTGGTTCCGCACAGCCTGGACATCCCAGCACATCCTATCCAAATATCTAGGCCCAAGATCTGAGTCACCGAGCCACCTTCCCAGCCTCCCTATACAGAATGAAAGTCGAATTCCATCCCTTGACTGTTCCACTCAGCTTTGTTGTTATTGTTGTTGTTATTTTATGTGTGTGGGTATTCTGCCTGTGTGTATGTCTGCAGCACACTTGTGCCCGGTGTCCTTAGAGGCCTAAAGAGCCCACCAGATCCCCTGGAACTGGAGTTATAGCTGACTGCAGGCCAGTGTGTGGGTGCTGTGAACCAAACCCTGGTCCTCTGGAAGAGAAACAAGTTCTCTTAATGGCTGAGCCACCTCTCCAGCCCCAGTTCTGATGGCCAGGTCTGTTTGTTTGCCTCCATTGTACATCCATTCATCTGGTCTGTGTGGATCCCCGGGCACCACGATCTGCGTCTGCTAACTATTGTTGAGGATGTTTATTTTTATTTTTATTTTTTTTAAATATTTATTTATTTATTTATTATGTATACAATATTCTGTCTGTATGCCTGAAGGCCAGAAGAGGGTGCCAGACCTCTTTAGAGATGGTTGTGAGCCACCATGTGGTTGCTGGGAATTGAACTCAGGACCTTTGGAAGAGGCAATGCTCTTAACCACTGAGCCATCTCTCCAGCCCTGTTGAGGATGTTTAGAATAGTGGTGCATACCTATGCAATTTTTGTTTGCTTGTTTTTCAAAACAGGGTTTCCCTGTGTAGCCCTGGCCATCCTAGAACTCCAACTGTAGACCAGGCTCCCCTTGAACTCACAGATATCCTCCTGCCTCTGTCTCGTGAGTGCTGGGATTAAAGGCATGCATCACCACCACCAGGTTTATATTAAGTTCTTTTTTTTTTTAATGCCTCAAGGCTTTCCAACAGTCCAATCTTTTTTTTTTTTAAAGATTTTTACCATATTATATACATAGTGTTCTGTGTGCATGTATCCCTATACACTAGAAGAGGGCACCAGATCTCATTATAGATGGTTGTGAGTCACCTTGTGATTGCTGGGAATTGAACTCAGGACCTCTGGAAGAGAGGCAAGTGCTCTTAACCTCTTAACCTCTGAGCCATCTCTCCAGCCCCTTAGTCTTAAAGGGAATCTTGGGCTTCTCTGGAAACTTCTTTATCTTATGAGGAAATGCTGATCCAGCAAGTTAATGACCATGAGTCCTCCAGTCTCCGCTTTGAAAGCCCTGTCTTTAGGAAGCACCTCCAAACTAGTTTCCTTTCATCTGGGCTATGGGCTCGCTACAGCTCTCATGTTAGTTGGGATTAGAACCCAGGTCTCCCAGCCCTGGGAGCTACAGCCTGCTGTTCTGTAACTGATTCAGAATCCTAACTCTCTGGATTCCGGGACCTAATCTGTCTGGATGGACCTCAGGGACCTAATCTGTCTGGATGGGCCTCCGGGACCTAACCTCCAGGACCTGACACAGGTTATGGGTATATATCGCAGGTCAGATGAACTGTCGGCAGAGCCTTTCTATTTTTACAGATCACTCAGAATGGGAAGGCAGGCTGGCAGAAGACAGGACGCCAAAGCAGCTATACAGCTCATGAATGACCCTGAGGTGGAAAAGAGAGCCTGGCTCCTGGGGGATCTTCACTGGCTGGAGAGGGCTCCACGCAGCACGGAGATATTTCCCCTGGAAAGAATCAAAAGGTGAGCAGAAGTAGGAAAATGGACAGACGCTAGATTAAAAAACAACAAAACCTGGTAACTGAGGATGTGGTTGTCTGCAGACCCTGATGTCATAGTCGGGAATGAGGTCCTGCAGAGAAGGGAGGGCAAGGCAGTCCTCTTGTCCCATGTTCTTGTCTCGCTATAGGCCAGCGTCTGAATCCCAGTCCTGTGGCTTTCTTGCCAGCTGCTGTGTGGCCTTTGGCAGAGGTATACTCACTTTCTACAACAGGAAAGGGGGTATGGACCTAGTCTTCCAGCCTCTCAAGTGGAGCCAGACCTCATGCCCAACCACCTGTTCTTCTGGCTAAAAGTCACCAGAAGAAACTCTGGGACCAGGAAGCTCCTTATAAACTTAGGGACACAGGGCAATAAGTTTCTGGAGTCTGTATGATGCGCTTTTTTTTTTTAAATGAATGGATGAAAACCCATAAAGACAACCACTTCTTGAGAGAATACACTCAACCCTATAATAAGTCCCCTTTTCTTTCTTCCTTCCTTTCTTTCTTTCTTTCTTTCTTTCTTTCTTTCTTTCTTTCTTTCTTCTTTTCCTTTCCTTTCCTCTCCTCTCCTCTCCTCTCCTCTCCTCTCCTCTCCTCTCCTTTCCTCTCCTTTCTTTTGTTTTCTTTTCTTTCTTTTTTGCAGAAGAGGTAAGGACTTTCCAGGCCTGCTGGATTCCAGAATCCATTTATGGTTGACGGAACACAAGCAGGGTGAACTCGGAGGCAGGGCAGCTCTCCCCCGTGCTTAGCTGGAATCAACCTTCATCCCAGTCCATCTCCTCATTCTCTTTCTCCTTTATGTACCTGAAGAAGTTATCAAACGGCTTTACAGACTTTTTGGCTCGAGAGGAGCAATTTACTGCGTGTGGAGAAATACTTCAGGGTCTTCTAGTGCCCTCAGATTGTCCCTTGCCAACCAAGAACACAACAAATAGAACAAATTGGCGCCATTTAGAGGCAAAAGCAGTTCAGAGAGCCTTCCAACATAAGGACCTACACTTCAGTAGTAATTCGGCTCAGCATCCTTTCTCGCTCGCATTCCTGGCCCTTGAGCCCCCGGTGGGCGGGGCTCCATTCACACCTTTCCGCGCCTAGCTAAGGGGAGGAGGCGGGGAAGGATCCAGTGAGCCAATGCGAGAGGCCTTGGTCACGAGTCGCCGGCAAGCGGGCCAATGGGACTCGGGGGCGTGGCTAGGGCCTTCCCCCTCCAAACGTTTTATAGCAATTCGGACCGAGAGGCTTTCTAGCGCTCTGGGGTACGACAGTGACCTCTGGACTCGCGGCTCTCCACGCGCTGCTGCAGCAGCCCGACCCCCTCTGCCTCGCCGTCCCGCACAATGGAGTCGGTGGCCTTCCCCCGGGACTCGGACCAGGCGCTGGCGGACGGGCTCATCAAGTCGCCCAGACCCCTGATGAAGAAGCAGGCTGTGAAGCGGCACCATCACAAACACAACCTGCGGCACCGCTACGAGTTCTTGGAGACACTGGGCAAGGGCACCTATGGGAAGGTGAAGAAGGCACGAGAGAGCTCGGGACGCCTGGTGAGTGTCCCTTGCAGCTCCCGGCTCCTGGGAGCTCACAGCGCGTCCCTTGCGGTGTCCTGGCTGAGTTGCCAGGCGCGCGCATTTTATGTGTCTGTCCGTGGTTTTAGTGACAGTGTTCGTGGACCTGAGAACCTTAGCAGCACCAGAGGCCTGTCGTTTGAGAAGATGGGGCTTAACTTGCATTTTCCCTGGAACAAACTTCTACGGAGTAGAATGGAAGGAGGAAGTTGAAAGCGCCTGATCTCAGTAGATGGATGAGGCGTGGAAATCGTTAACTCTCGCCTGACACTTGGGTCCTTTCCAGTTTCGTTATGATGGCCTTTGATTGTGGGGAATGTAAAACCAGGCTCTGGTGCCAGGTCCACTGTATCTCACCATGTCTTTGGGTGTGAGGCCTTTGGGGGAACTTGTCCTTTTGATTTCATGCGTGTGTAATTGCCATAGTCATCTGTAACTCTGAGCAAGTTCCTTCATCCATATTCTGTTTCCCCTTCTGCAAAACAGACGGAACACAGCCTGTCTCACAAGCTGCTCGGGAGAGTGAATGAATAAAGAAGCAGTGTGAATGCACATGGGTCCTGATCATGGGGTTTGCATTGATAATGGATGCTTCTATCTGGAAAGCCCCCCCCCCCCCGCGCGCCGAAAGGATAGCAAATTTAGCCAAAGTTACACAGCAGTGGCTCTCCCACTCCAGTTCAGCCGGCCTGGCATTAGCCAGGTACTTGTTTAAAATGCTCAGTCTCTCATTCCCCACCACGCAGGGTGTATTATAAAGGTCTATAATTCACATCGCAGCGAGCCTCGGAGCAGGTGGCTTAGAGGTGATATTTTGCCAGATCCAGTGAGTGCTGTTTGTGAGGGGGGTGTGTTTGTGTGACCATAGCTTGCTCTATTGACTATGGCAGTGGTCCCCTCCCCTAATTGTTTGCTTTTGCAGCCAGTAGCTGGTTTGAAATTCAAGAAGTCATTTCATTGGTGAAGGAGAGTGGATGTTGGAGAAAGGAGTGGATTATGGCCCCATCAATGGGAGCAAGTATGTTTTTCCTGCTAAGGCCTGGCACAGTCCCTGGTTGCCCGCTGCCAGGTTACAGCTATTGGGCAATCGTGTACTTCCTGGCTCTCCTTTCTTTCTCTTTCTATAAAGTGCCAGGGCCCCAGAGGCTCCAGGCTTGAGACGGCTGGGCCCAAGCTTCGTCAGGGGCTTAGCTTGAAGATAGCTGCTTGTGGCTTGTTGCCTGTGTCTCTCGTGAGAAAATTGGGTGGAGGAACTAGACTGGCTGAGAGATCAAAGTTCAGAGATCCCATCAGCTCTTGACTGAGGTCACTGTCTTATACAGAGAGAGAAAAGAGAAGAGAGAGAGACACACATCACATTTAGGCCTTGGTGGCTCTTATATCAAAACAGAAAGTTCAGAGGGAAGTCCCAGGTTCATGTGCCTTGCTGTGTGCAAGATCAGCAAATGTGAAGTCTGCTCTCGACCTCCCCAATCAGACCATCCAGGACAGCTGTTGAGTTTGCTCAGGGTCCCCCCCACTTTCTTAGAAAGCAACTTTCTGCTCTGCTAACGATTTCTCAATCCTGGAGCACTGCCCTCACCCCCACCCACCCAACCCTACATCTTGACTGTTCTCCCTAGAGAGAGCCTTGATGCTTCAGATGTGTCCTTGGGGGAGAGGGACATGGGGCTGCTTATATCTTCCCCGGATGCACTGAGATTGGTGGTGGGAGCCCAGTTCACAGGGAAGCCTGCTGGGTGACATCGTCGTGGGTACTCCTCACCACATCCCCAGCTCCCTTCCCGCTCTCCACTTGCAGAGATGGTCAGGAGGGTCCCGTGGGACTGTCTGCAGGGAAGGACGGGGGTGGGGGACTAATGACTGCTCCAGGATGGCATCAGAGGAAAAACAAATATTTGTCCTGGATCTCAGGCACATTCCTGGTATCCAAATGACATGTCCTGCTGCGTAGTCTCCCAGCTCCCCTAACTAACCCCTCTCCCTAAAGAGAAAAACACCTGCTAGGGGCCCACCAAAGCCTTTGGTCTGATCTGTGTGGAAGTCTTCCTTCTAAGGGGGGTCCTGAGGGGCAGGAAGGGAGAGCAAGGAGGGAGTTCTATGTGTTCTCAGTGCTTCTGCTCCTTTCACATTTTCAGTGGCTTAGTAGGCTTCTAGACATTGGGAAAAGGAGAGAATCTCCTTCCTTCATTGTTAGATGAGGGAACCGAAGCCCGGAAAGGGGAAGTGATTTGTCTTCTGGCCGGGTAATGGCAGAATGCAACAGAAGCTCCAGGCTTGTCCACCTAGGTCTCAGATGACCAAGTGCTGAGTCGTGGTCTAGAAATCAGCTTTGAAATGAGCCTGGGCTTGCCTCAGAGCTTTGTCATCCCATTGGCTAGCTCCAGCTGCCTTCCCAGCCCTCCAGGCAATGTTTAGAGTAGGAGAAGTCACTGGGAACCCCTCTTCTCAATACTGTATTGAGGGACAGTGTGTGACACTCTATTCCTACAAAGTGTCAAATTGTGCTTCCCGTTGCTTACCAGATGAAAAGACCTTTGTTCCTCAGTATCCTTATCTGGAAAACGAGGATTATAATAATTCCTGTATCGTGGGTTTAAGACTAAGATAATATCTGTAAATCTTAGCACAGCGTCTAACGCACATGGGATTTACTGCTCCAGTAGGGATGCATTGACGTAGGGGCTCCTATTCTGGGCTTCTCCTGCCACAGTAAGGGGCATAGGCTGTGCTCAGTCTTCTTGAGTTGGACCACTATGGCCTCTGCTTTGTTCAAAGCCCTCATCTCTCATTCAGCCAACTTCAGAGGAGGACTTCTGCTGGCCAGCAGCCAAAGGCTTGTTGGGCAAGATGCTGCCGTCCCAGCTCCTCCTGCACCTGCCTGCTCAGCAACAGGGAGGGAGGCTGCAGGCGACTCTTGTCCTTGGGCTCCAGCCAAACCACACAAAAGGGCTGGGCAGGGAAGCTCCTTGCTCAGGAACCTGGCAGAGTGGACTAGAAAGAAGCTAGGAGGAGGTGGTATTGTATAGGACTAGGGGAGATGGCTCAAGTTACCCACAGAGACTCTTCCCGATTCCTGCCTAGTTCTTGGTAGAGTGGCGCATCCCCACTGCTCAGCCGGAGCGGCCTAACCTAACCACTCCCGCACTATCTAAGTGGGTCATCGTCCAGCTCCTCGCCTCCTTCCCAGACAGCAGCTTCTCCATGAAGGACCAGAGAGGAGTTAAGGATGTTGGCTATGACCAGAGATGCCCAGCTTATACCATCTCAGCACCCGGAACCAGCATCTCTGCAACCACCCCCCTTCTTTTTTCTTCTCAATTTTTTTGATCCCCTTCTGAATATAGATCATTCCTCATCTGAGCTCTGGGTGAGAGGAGGTATTTACCAAAGGGGCCTCAGCACTACCTCCTCAGGGTATTGGCAAAGACTAGGCAGGTTTTAAGTGGGAAAGAATGGCACACACAATGTGACCTACGGCAAGGCATGGGCAGTCCCTTCTCCAGGGATGGGAGGCAGGGCTGGACACTTCCACGGAACTTTTGTCTTCTGAGATCCTAACGTCTCTTCCTGCGTCGTCCTTTCCTGTGCTTGGAGAAACTCTGGAGAAGTTGGCTTTTCTTTTGGAAGTTTTCACTGCATGAAAATCAGGTTGGGGAATTTGCTTTCCTGCCTTTACCAGCGCAGAGCTTCAGGGACAAGAAAATTCACTGGGATGAATTCAGGAATTATGCTCTGGCAGTTTACATGGCCAAGCATGGTGGCCTTGCCACAGTCCTTGTATGGCAGCTTCCTGACACTGCAGTGACCCGTTCCTTAAGGAGCGCTCCACAGAATGCTGGAGCATGGAAGGGAACTCAGAGCTCCACCCTGATCTGCCTGGAATGTTCTTGCCCTTTCGTAGCCCACAGTCTTAGCTGAAAACCTCACCCATCCTTCCAGACTTGACACGGTTTGCTTCTGGGCTGGTTTCCCCGTGCTCTTTCAAGGAGAGAAAGCGACTCTTTAAAGCCACTCCCCAAGCTCCTCCACAAGCGAGGGTGTTAAAACGAGACAGCTAAGAGCAACTTGCTGCTCTTGCAGAGGACCTGAGTTTGGTTTCTAGTACACACGTGGTTGCTCAGAACCATCTGTAACTCCAATTTCAGGGGATTCGGTGCCCTCTTCTGACCTCCACGGGCATTGTATGCATGTGGCACACAGGCAAAACACCCATTTGCATAGGATAAAAATAAATCCAAACAAACAAACTAGACAACCCACTTAGCCAGATTCTTCTAGTTTCATGTGCCTTGAGTTGCATGGCTTGAGACAGACAGGTGTGAGTCTGGGTACCCGGGTTCACCAGCCCTGCTCAGCTGGCCATGCGGTTCTGTTCATACACAGAAGCATCACTGGGGCTGGTTCATGCTTCTTCTGCCTCAGAGTGTGGTGACTGTATAGTAAATTGATTAGATGTGGGTAATCTGCAGAATAAAAAGGAGTGCGTTAATAATTGTGTCAGGGAGGAGCTGAAGTGATGGGTCAGTATACTTGCTGCTCTTCCAGAGGCCCCGGTTTGGATTCCCAGTACCTACACTGTGGTTCACAACCATCCATAACTCCAGTTCTAGGGGATCTGACAGCTTCTTCGGACCTCCCTGAGCACCAGGCACACACATGGTGCACATACATATACATACAAACAAGACACGCATTCATATAAAATTTAATAAATTTATGAAATTAAAAAATATTGTGTCAGTACAAAGATAGATCCTGGCATGTGGCCATCCTCTGTCGGGGTTTGGGTGCCTGTCGAGTTGGAACCCTCTTTTGTCCTAAGGCACAGTTGCCAATTACCTTGTAGGTGAGAATAAAGGTCCCTAGAAATTAGTTCTTGTAACTGAGGTGGACTCCACCCAGGCCCGGGAGGGAGGGGAATGGGAGTCCTATCTGGTCGCTGCTTCCTTGAGGCAAAGATCACCCAGAGACTTGACCAATAGATATGAGTAATGAGTGTTCCCTAGTGTATAGATGTTAAAGGCTTTTTGCACTCAGGGATCCTTTCTAGCCCTGAGTGGTACCATATCTATGACATATTAAGGTTGGAAGAGTTTGGGATGGAGGCCTGATAGCTTGTCTCATTTCTTTCCTGGGAAGGAATCTCTTAGGACCCACTGTGGATAACTATGGACTCAGCAGGAATGAGACTGGGGAGAAAATTAGAATTTCAGGCCATCTAAGGCTAGAAGAAATGGGTCTTGAGGTTTTACTTGTGTGCCTACTGGCCGTGCGAAGTAATCAAGACCCAATTCTTCTAACCTTCAATTTTTGGAAACTCGTTTCTTTTAACCCTTACTTCCTTTAGAGCTCTGTCCCTAAGCCTGTGGTATCATTTCAGTATTCCATACGCTTGTGTCCACACAACTGTGCATCTAACCCCTGCCCGGTCTTTGCCTGGATGCATTTTAAGTTCTCAGGCTTTTGCAGCTGTCCAGATAGCGATGTGTGTGCTTACATATGACTGTTTTTCCTACTTACTATATACTTTTTATAGATCTTTGTCTCTAAGGATTTTACAGCCCCTTTACTCATTGTCCAATTTTATGAACAAAGACTTACAGAAGAGGGAGCAAGTCCTGCAAGCTCCCCTTCAGGGTGAGGAAAGAGGTGTGTGGGAGTATTGCTCAGTGGTGAATGTCTTCTAGTTGAAGGAATATTCAAGGCCTGTGTCCTGCTCCCCTGTCCTGCACCCAGGTCTAAGCCCTGGGGGTGTTCGGCCTGGCTCTTTAGGGAGAGATGAGTGGAGTTAGAGCAGAATGTTGTAGCAGCCTGATCCCCACAGCTGCAGCATCCCCTGCATTGGGCCTCTCGGGGATGAGGCTCCATGGTGACCATCTGCCATTGTCTTCCCTGCCCTGCTCTGAGGAGGGCTGAGAATGGGGCCTGCCCCCTTTCAGCCTTGCAGATTTAGGGCAGGATGGGGTGGAGGGCATGCCATCCATGGCCTGTTGCCTGGGTGACCGGTCTGTGGGCATTGTGAGCAACTCCTTTACAGGATTAGGGCTATTCCACATTCTTGTCAGATGGGGAGCACAAGCCCAAAGAGCCTGGTGTCCTGAGAGCAGAAGCCATTGTCTACCTCCAGAGCCTGTGAAAGGGTGGATTAGAGGCCCCACCCTTTGAGCTGGGGTTTCCTTTTTGTCTCCTTTTGAATCCAGAGGGGAGGCCAGTCCTCCTGGGAAATTGTATGAGGAGTTGTTTACCTCAGTCTGGGCCTTCATATTTCTCATTTTGTGTGTGAAGAGGAAGTCTTGTGTTTACCATTCTGTTGGTGTCCTTGGCCAGAACTTGCCAGGAACTGACCGGCCTGGGACACCCCAACACTCACCCAGACTCTGAGGGCCCCTGGCCTTTGTCCAGCTCACTTCACAGACTCGGCGCAGCGAAGCCCCTCAGACTACTTAGTTCAGCCCGTGTATTTCACAGAAAGGCAACTGAAACTCTGAGAGGGTTGGGACTCGCCCGAAGCCACCAGGACAGAGCCTGAGAATCAGGCACCCTGAGTCCCAGCTCCGTGGTTTCCCATTAGTCACTCTGGCTGGGCCTTGTCCTAGACCACTACTGAGTGCCGTGGGCCAGGGAGACCAAGGCTCGTAGGTGTTGAGCTGCAGTGCCTTCCTTTCCTCTGTACTCACCCTTCCTGAAGCCACCACACACCAGCTGGAGGGGTTAATCATTGTGTGTCCCACCTTTCCAGAGAAAGACACCAAATCCCAGAGGACCCTCTGTCGAGTTGTTTACTTGTTGGGAAGGAAGGGACATTCCTTACCTGGACTTCAAAGACTGGTCTGTGGAGGGTAGTTCGTGTGTGTGTGTGTGTGTGTGTGTGTGTGTGTGTGTGTGTGTGTGTGTGTGTTTGGTGATCTGTATAAAATTTTCCATTTTAACTATCTTTATGTGTATAACCCACTAGCATATTGAATATATCCACAATATTGTTAAACATCACAATATAAAATAGCTTTCTTTAATTTTTTAATGTAATGTGTGTGGGTGTCTACTCTGGATGCAATGTGTATGGGTGTCTACTCTGGATGCGTGTTTGTCCATCTGCAGAGGGCATCTGATCCTTTGGGACTAGAGTTACAGACAGTTTGTGAGCTACATATGAGTGCTGGGAAACAAACACACATCCTTTGGAAGAGCAGCCTGTGCTCTTAGCTACTGGGACATTGCTCCAGCTCTCTAAAATCTTTGTCATCCCAAATAGGAGCTCTGTGCACATTAAATAAGAACACCCCCATGCCACTCTTGAGCCCTGAGCTCCTGGTAGCTTTTGATCTACTTTCTGTCTGTATAGTGTTTGCTTTAGTGCCTCATAAAAGCGGCTCACATAATATTTGTCACTCTGTGCGACTAACTTAGCTCCCTGAGTATGTCTTCATGGTTCAGACGTCCTATAGGAGGTATCAGAATTCCATTCCTTTTTCTGACTGATTAATATCAAATTTTGTCTATCCATTTGCCTGTTGATAGGCATTTGGGTTGTAATTTTTGGCTAGTGCTTGGTTATTTACCAAATTGGATTGCAGGACAGAAAAAAGACTCAATTCAGAATCAGGTTGCCAGTTGTGCTAGGCTGTGGCTATGACTTTAAGGAACGTATTGGCCTCTTGGGTTTCCCGGTTCTTCACCTGTTTTTTTAAAAAAATCTAATTCCCAGAGTTGTGAGGACCAGTTTATTTACTAATGCAGTGAGTTGCTATTCATTTTCTAATGTGTACTAGCTAGGCCCTCTGTCTGGTATCAAGCTGCCAGTACTGAGTAAAATCATCCTTGTCTTTGGGGTGCACTGTGCCCATTAGACTTGTAAATCCTGAAGCATCAAACTTCACAGGTGTAGGTTGTTCTGTTTCTTATTCATTGGTAGAGTTTGAAAGTGAGGCCATTGGTCAGTGCTGCACTGGGTGGACTGCACTGGGCCCACATGAAAAACTTTTTCTAGACAAGGCCATCTCCAGATTCCTGTCACCTGCCCTGGTAAAGGTGGTGGCTTCTCTTGGTACATTCTGTGGTTTGTGCTGCAGGCAGAGTAACAGGGTCAGGGCTCATGGAGCATCCTCAGGGACGCCTCGCCCTGCTATACATTTCTCCTTAATCTTGGGCATCTTCTTTTCCCAGGTGGCCATCAAGTCGATCCGGAAAGACAAAATCAAAGATGAGCAGGATCTGTTACATATAAGGAGGGAGATTGAGATTATGTCATCGCTCAACCACCCGCACATCATTGCCATCCATGAAGG
Organism: Microtus ochrogaster; assembly: GCF_000317375.1. NCBI lineage: Eukaryota > Metazoa > Chordata > Mammalia > Rodentia > Cricetidae > Microtus > Microtus ochrogaster. The sequence goes on from NC_022013.1 coordinate 22,823,115, forward strand.
TATGGCCGTGGGACATTTGGAACTGGGAGTCATAAATCTGTGTGTGTGTGTGTTTGTGTGTGTGTTGTGTGTATATGTGTGTATGTAGGTGTCTGTTGTGTGTATGTGTGTGTAGGGGTGTGTGTAGGTGTGTGTGTGTAGGGGTGTGTGTGTGTGTGTAGTAGTCAAAACTGCCAACACAAAGAAGTAAACATGAGCCCAACGGTACATGCCTGTAATCCCAACTGTGATGCCTGTAATCTCAGCAGCCTCAGGAAGCTTGAAACAGGAGGAATATAAATTTGAAGCCAGTCTAAGCTGCATAACTAACAAAACCCTGCCTTTAAATAAATACATAACTTGAACAAATAAAGTTCTTTTATAAAAAAAGAAATAAGAACGATAAAGGCTTAGAGTTGCAGAAGCTGGATTCAGAACCCTGTCAGATGACACAGAACACTCAGTAAGAACTGGGCCTTAGTTCCTCTTTTCTAAAATGGTATAGTCCCATTTACATCACAGGGTGGTTGCAAAAATCCAACTGGCTAGTATCATTGAGTACACTGTAAGTGGAAAAGCTGTAGGTTTGTTTGTGTTTGTCACATGGCTGCGGTCCTACCTACAATCCCATTGCTAGGTAGATGCTGTAAATGGAGCTGCATCCTCATCCCAGACTGCAAGCCTTTCGTCCTCATTATTGAGTTCTTTCTGTACTAGCACTGCCTCCCAACCCCATGAGATCCTCAGCAACCCAGGGGAAGCTGAAATGCCAGAGTCTGCCCCTGTCTCGGGTTTGTGGGTGCTGTTCATTGTTCGTCTGCTAGCCAGGCCTCCTAAAGTCATCCTGTGCCCCTGAATCACTCCTGCCATGGGCTTACTCTGCCTCTTCTCGTCTCTCTTGGCCTCCTCCCCTCTGACATCAGTTCTGGTTGATCACTCTGGCTGCCTTCCTCCCTGCGGCCCAGACAACAAAGTGAGCGGGAGGAGAGGTGAGGAGGGAAGGAGGGAGAACACCCTCCCACGTACACCTGTGTGCTTCAAGTCTTTATGTCATAGCAGCTAAAGGGGATCACAGGGACAGCGGGAGGAGGCAGGGGAAGAAGAGAGCCTACAGATTTGTCCAGAGCATGTTTCTGTCTGAAGACTCCTGGTGGGAAGCACAGAGATGTCTCCACTCTCGGGTTCCTAGGAAGATAAAGGGCAAAGCTATTGTTATGACCCCGTGACTTGAGCTTGTCCCATGAGGAGCCCAGACAAGTGGCTGAGAAGGCACGCTTGGTGATTGGCAGTGTGTGCCTGCTTGCCCTCACATGCATGAATCTGGGTGAATATAAATTCTCTCCATCTCTCCATACCCAGTTTCTATTTGAGTCTGAGAACTGAGGTGATGCTCCGGGTATGTGTGTGCATGAGTATGTGTCTGTATATCTGTGTATCTGTGTGTGTGTGTTTGTGTGTGTATCTATGCATGTCTGTGTGTGTCTGTATGTCTTTGTATCTGTGTGTGTCTGTGTGTCTGTATTTCTGTGTGTGTGTCTGTATGTCATTGTATCTGAGTGTGTCTGTGTCTGTATCTGTGTGTGTGTATGTCTGTGTATCTGTGTTTCTGTATCTGTGTGTCTATGTATCTGTGTTTGCACGTGTGTGTGTCTTAATGTCTGTGTACCTGTGTGTGTGTGTCTGTGTATCTGCGTATGTATGTGTGTTAATAGTGCAGACACAGGATATTACTGTTTTGGGGTGTCTGAAGGGTTCCTCTAGATTCATCTTCATTTCACTACAGGGCTTTAGGGTTTGGGGCTGGGGGAAATGCTGAGACTTGACTTCTAATCTAAATGTACCCCAAAATGCATCATGCTGGCTCTTTATCTTTGTTTCCTAGCATAAAGATTGTTTATAAACTGAGACTCACTTGTGTGGAGTCTCGGTCAAGAGCCCCTAAGAGCCTGGGTCACCATGCTCACCTGGAAAATGATATTATAAACCTTCTTCTGGCTTTGTAGCTGACATCTGGGAGTGGGGAGTCATCCCTTAGCTGCTTCTCAGAGGCTAGACAGCAACAGCTCTGGGGCTGGCCAAACAAGCCAAACTCATAGGACCCGTTTAACACAGATGTAGTGTCATAGGCCAGCATGTTCTGACACACCAGCCGAAGGGCCAGTTCCAGGAGCCAGTTCCTTTCTACTTTTTAGAGGACCAGAGCCAGGTCACAGCCTGGAGTGGTGAGACAGCCCTTCCTCCCCACGGAGATGGGCTAACTGGGGTGGGCTGACCGCCAAAAGCCAGACAGCCAATTAATTACCCCGTATTGATTGATTGTCTCTGTGTCTGAGGCCATACGCACGCTGACTCTGGCCTGGGTGGCAGGAGTGAGGACTGTCTCAAGCCTCACTGTCACGAGGCAGGTCTGTTGTTAGACTTTACGTGAGGACGCTGATACTGCAATAGGTCCCATTTCCCAAGCGCTTTCTCGTGTGGCAGAGACTGTGCCAGCAAGAGCTGTCACCGATTTCTTGCCTGTTTCCCACTGCAGACCTGTGAGGTTGCTGGTATTTATTGTCTGCTCTCAAGGGAGGAAACTAAGGCACAGTGGTGTGACCGTTTGTCAGATTCATCCAGTAACTCTTCATGCTCACTGAGATCTAGTAGGGATTTCACCAAGGTCATAAGATGAAGTATAGGGTCTGGACCAAAGAGCCCTGCTTTTTATCCCTAGCAGTGCTGGCTTCTCTCTCCTGGGAGTTTGCAGAGTCCTCGAAAGCCTAAACTTAGCCACTGACCTCTGGTCTTGATTTGCTGGTCCTAGGAGAAGCAGAGCCTTCAAAGGTTACTTTCTTACCCTTATTGGCTGCCCTGGAGCAGACATTCCAGAGGGAGATCCTATCTGGTTTGAGGCTATGGAAGAGACCATGGTCCACGTTGGGAGGCCTGACATTGTCATTTGCCCTCTCCAGTGTTTGAGAACAGCAGCAAGATCGTGATTGTCATGGAGTACGCCAGCCGGGGTGATCTGTATGATTACATCAGTGAGCGGCCACGGCTGAGTGAGCGGGACGCCAGGCATTTCTTCCGACAGATCGTCTCTGCCCTGCACTACTGCCACCAGGTAAGTGCCCACCGGTCTCCGTTGTGTTTGGGGGAAGAGGGTGCCTCTGGGGCCCTAAGGCTTCTGGACTCTCAGACCAAGGGATGCTAGCACACGGGAGGGCCTATGATTCCTTGGACTATGTCAGCGAATTTCTGAATACCAGCCTGCCTGTGCTCAACTCTATTAATTCCATTTTTTTAGACTAGGTTTCTTGTCTCCCTTCCCTTGCCTGGTAACATTCCCTGACTGGGTTCCCTTTCTCTTTTAGAATGGGATTGTTCACCGTGATCTCAAGCTGGAGAACATCCTTCTAGATGCCAATGGAAATATCAAGGTGAGCATCACTTCTGGTTTCTAGAAGCTTCCCTGTCCCACCCTAGGTTTTCTGTTCTGTCTCCAGTCAAGTAGCTCCAAGTGCTCAGGGGTCCCTGAAGTTAAGCCAACCCTGGACCTCAGTCATCATTCATCCCAACACTTCCTTTATGGATGGGGCCCTGAGCCCCCCAAGAGGAAGATCACCCTACTGTGGTCGTACACGAACCTGAGCACACAATTTAATCTGCTACAGACAAGAAGCCCTGTAGCTTCTGTCCTCGTGAGCATCACTTTCGGTTTCCCACAGCCACTAGACGCTCATGCTGAAGCAGCTAGATTTGTCAGTCAGAGGTTCAGGTCAGGGAGATAAACCAGAATCTCAGGACTGGAAGGGGAAGATGGCAAGAGCTGATTTTGGTAACAGGTTAGCCCGGCAAACAACTGGGAGAGTGACATAATCTGACCCTGCTCGGAACCTACCTGACACAGGACAAAGGTCACTCCATGACTGCTGACCTGCGTGTCCTGAGATATCCTGGTACTAAGTCTGTAACCCTTATCCAGCCAGTTCCCGAAGCAGGCAGGGTTTCTTTGAAGCTGACAGGAGAGGGAGGCCAGAGCCAGTAAACACACACACACTAGACAAGCACACAGGCTCCGTTGGTACCAATCATCAACGTCATTATAGGCTCACCTGGCAACGTCTTGATAAGACGCCAATAAAGCTATAAACAAGGGATCCAGAGTTTTACGAATAGGCTTCCCCACCCTGCACACATGACCCTTTGATGGGGTGAAGGGTCAGGTAGCTCCAGGATCTTGGCCTCCACCTCTAGCTGAAATAAACAGAAAAGAGGATAATCTTAGAAACTCTCAGACCTCTAAAATCAATCATCTCAGGGGCCCTTTGAGAAGATTCCATCTCCTGTGTGTGGTCAGCCCTGACCTTTGTCCTCTCCTCTCCTCCCTTCTCCTCGCCTCTCCCCCTTGGCCATTCATGTTCACCCTGGGTTCCTGTTCAGGTATGAGCAGAGATGAGACCTTTGCTCAGAAGGGCAGCTCAGACTTCACATGGTCACTGGGTCAGGGCCCTTACTTGCCTAATGAAGGCCTTAGGGCACTGTCTTTCAGGACCTGAGCTATGAGATGTGGGTTGGGAGTGTCTTTCCTTCTGTCAGGGCTTGGCTTTCCCCAGGATCTGGAGAGAGGATGGCCAAGAGCCGTGAACAACCCAACCTTTGACATGACCTGTGTTTGTCCCAACCCTATAGATTGCTGATTTTGGCCTCTCCAACCTGTACCACAAAGGCAAGTTCCTTCAAACATTCTGTGGGAGCCCTCTCTATGCCTCACCTGAGATCATCAACGGGAAGCCCTATGTGGGCCCAGAGGTAAGAGCTCTCCTCCTGCTGGTATCCCTGAATCTGGGTCATGCAGGTTGAGCTAGTTTGCTAGGTACATCCTTTTCCAGAACACAAAGCTCAGGCCCTACAAGGTGACAATTTGCCAAGCCTTGAGGCAGAAATAGAGAGCTGTCATAGAACCGAGGCTCCCTGGCATCCCATCTTCTTCTTGTCCCCTGGTTCTCATCACCTCCTGGCACTCAGTCCAGCCACCTCACCTTGACCCAGAATGATGGCAATGGCCTGGCCACTGCTCCCATGCTTGTGGTCGTCCCTCCCAGGGGAACTGACTGCCAGTATCTTTTCTTACGAAACCCCGATCCCTCTGCTGCTTCCCCTACGTCACCTCTGATTACAAGGGGAAGTAAGAGGAAGTCTTCAGATATGACCTTGCCCTCTTCCTTTGTGTTGGAGATATGGGTGGCAGCCCCCCTCCAGTCTGTGGCACATGCTGTGTCTTTGCTGAGCGTTCCCTGCCCTCTCTTTCAGGTGGACAGCTGGTCTCTGGGAGTTCTCCTATACATTCTGGTGCATGGCACCATGCCCTTTGATGGGCAGGATCATAAAACACTGGTGAAACAAATCAGCAATGGGGCTTACCGTGAACCCCCCAAGCCGTCTGGTAAGTGAGCACTGTGGTCAGGCTGGGTGCGTGGGGGTTGTCACTGTCCTTGATCACTGAGACAGCGACTAGACGATGGTGATAAGGAAGGTAGCAGTCCACGGTGACACAGGGAAGGTGAGCATGCACCCTACTGGTCTCTCTCCAGCCTGAGACCTCTGAGGGAGGGGGCAGCTCTCTTCATTAGAAGCTTGCTTTAGAAGGGCTTTCTAAGGTCCAGCCTAACCCTCCTTGCTATAGTTGTATTGCTGCCTATTGCCTTTTTCCTCCTCCTAAGAAATCTGAGCTTTCACGTATGATACAGAGAGCAGGAAGATGTATGTGAGAGCCTTGCTTTAGCCATGAGCACAGTCCCTGTCAGAGAATTGAATTTCAGCAGAGAAGGAGCGTATGGATGTAGAAACCAGGGCTGATAAGGAGAGCTTGTGGGACAGAGGCAATTGACTGAGTCTCTCTGGCCTAGGGAGTGGCCTGAAGCTGTATGGAGCCTGAGGAAGGAATGTACTGCTCTAACCCAGAAACATGAGCAGTGTCTGCACTTGAGTGAGACAGGCCTGTGCTAGAGGACCTTGGGTGCCCTTCTTGCACTGTCAAACTGGAGCTGTTGCTTTTGTTTTTCAGATGCCTGTGGCCTGATCCGGTGGCTGTTAATGGTGAACCCCACTCGTCGGGCCACACTGGAGGATGTAGCCAGTCACTGGTGGGTCAACTGGGGCTATACTACCAGAGTTGGGGAACAGGAGGTTCTACGTGAGGGTGGGCACCCTGGTGGCGACTCTGGCCGGGCCTCCATGGCCGACTGGCTACGACGCTCCTCCCGTCCGCTCCTGGAGAACGGGGCCAAGGTGTGCAGCTTCTTCAAACAGCATGTACCAGGAGGTGGAAGCACTGGCCCCGGGCTGGAGCGGCAACATTCTCTTAAGAAGTCCCGGAAAGAGAATGACATGGCTCAGACTCTGCAGGGCGATGCAGCTGAGGACACCTCCCCTCGCCTTGGCAAGAGCAGCCTCAAGCTACCAAAAAGCATTCTCAAGAAAAAGGCCTCTACCTCCTCAGGGACAGTCCAGGAGGACCCTCAGGAACTCAGCCCAGTGCCCGATACCCCAGGGCAGCCTGTCTCTGCTGTGGCTCTACTCCCGAGAAAGGGCATCCTCAAGAAGTCTCGGCAGCGTGAGTCTGGTTACTATTCCTCTCCAGAGCCCAGTGAGTCTGGGGAACTCTTAGATGCTGGTGATGTGTTTGTAAATGGGGACCCCATGGAGCAGAAGTCTCCACAAGCTTCAGGGCACCTCCTCCACCGAAAGGGCATTCTCAAACTCAATGGCAAGTTCTCACGCACAGCCTTGGAAGGCACCGCCCCTAGCACCTTTGGCTCCCTGGACCAATTGGCCTCCCCTCACCCTGCAGCACGGGCCAGTCGCCCCTCAGGGGCTGTGAGTGAGGACAGCATCCTGTCCTCCGAGTCCTTTGACCAGTTGGACTTACCTGAGTGGCTCCCCGAAACCCCACTGCGGGGCTGTGTGTCTGTGGACAACCTGAGGGGGCTTGAGCAGCCACCCTCAGAAGGCCTGAGGCGATGGTGGCAGGAGCCCCTGGGGGATAGCTGCTTTTCTCTGACAGACTGCCAAGAGGTGACAGCAGCCTACCGACAAGCCCTAGGAATTTGCTCAAAGCTCAGCTGAAGACAGACCTAGTTGGGGTGGGTTCGGAGAGGGTTTGCAAAGGGTTCCTGGGGAAATGGGAGAGGGAGTAGAAAAGTTATCCAGGCCTCCAAGTCTTCAGCCTGATGAACCAGAAAGTTGAGGAGGAAAATGGTACCCATGCTGGAGAGACTGAGAAGAACTCACAGATTCCAGGCTGCTGGGATGTCAGGATGTTGCAGTGGGACCTCGGAGACCTGATGCGCACTCACTTAGCCAGTGCCTACCTCCGCTATGCCATGAGTGTTACCCACCTCTCCGCTGGCTGCCAGTGTCGGGGTGCATCTTCACACAAGGTCCTGTTCCCACCAACCAGAGTTAGAACCCTGACATGCCTGGGGGTAATCTGGAGTAACCCTTCCTCTCTAACTTAAAGAGGAAGCAGCCTCTGGTTCTCATCTTCCAAACCCAAGCCTCCCAGAGTCTGTCGCTGCTGTGGATCTCAGAGACCTGAAAAGACTCCGGCTGCTGTTTGACTTCATCTCAAGGGGTCCAGAAGATGCCTCTGGATCCCACCTCAGACCTCAAAGACTTGAGCTTCTGCCTTGAAGCTGCTTGACATCTAGACTATGAGTGGATGTGTCTATTTCTCAGGCTAACGGGACCTAGAATGTGCTGATTTATTTAATTTTTTTTGGTTCTCACTTTTATTTTATTTTTTGTTTGTTTGTTTTTTTTAAGTGGAATTTGCTGCTTTCAGCAATGTGAATGCTGTGTTCTGGGGAGAGCCACTGGGCCACTGAAGTTTATAGAAGTATTTGGCAGTGATGTCCCTCTAAGGGGTGGGAGGGGTCTTAGGTCCCCTGAGCACTGGGTTGGCTGTCTGGTCCCTTCACACCTTAGGCTGTCCACCCTCCCTCATCTGTGGCCAAATAAACCTCAATCCATTAAACCAGCATGATGACTGGACAAACAATCTCTGGGTTCTCTTTGGGGACCTGGCTTCACATCTTTGAACCTTATTCTCTTGGGCTGCCATAGGTGCAACACAGATTTTGATCCAAACAGAACAAAGGGGTTTGGAGGTGCATCTGGGTGGTCAGAGTCTTGTTTAATGTGTACTCTCAATCCCTAGTAAAAGAATAAAATAAGACACACACACATACACAAACAAAAAACAAAAAAACAACCCTCTCCAAAGCACCCAGTCCACCTGCAGCAGGCGCTTGGGCCTGACCCTGCTAAGCGTTCTGGAAGAATAGCCATGGCCCAGGGTCCTGAATTCTCCTCTTCCCCAGTCCTCAAAGAAATGGGTCAGGTGGATTTGTCAGGCTGATTCCCTTCCCCAGCCCCCTTCAGTCCTGCTCCCCTCCCCCACTGGCCTGTGCCCTGCCCCCTGCTGCCTGAAGACTCTCCCACGGTGTTTATTCCCTCTGAAGAAATTCCCTTTCCTCCTGCGCTGGACGGCTCCTTGCCCGGCTCCGCTCCTCACTCTGGAAGGACATGAAGAATGCTTGGAATGTCCCCCCTCCCTGGACAGCCCCCCGGCCCCCTGCAGAGCTGTCCCAGCAGCCTGTTCCATTGAGAAATGGCTGGACTTCGGGACTGGTGGAGAGGGAGGACAAAGTGCAGCAAGCAGCTGGTTGGCTTCGGTTCCAAGCTGGCCCTCTCCCCTCCCCCAACCCCTGACCTCCTCTGGTATTCACCCCCTAATCTTCCAGTTCTGGCTGGCCCCAGTTTTCCAGCTAGACAACCCACCTGTCCTCCCAGGTGCAGACTGTGCCTCCCTCCTTATACCTAGAGAAAGGTGACAGTTGAGGACAGATAATACAGGGCGGGCTGGTCTATTGTGGGGTTAAGATAGGACACACACATACACACACACACACACACACACACACACACACACACACACATTGCTTGAGTGACAGCTGATGTGCCTGAGGTCCCAGGACTGGGCTAGGCTTGAGTAAACACCAGAAAAACACAAGCTGGGCCTTCGTCCCCAAGAAGGGGACGTCCCACAGTGGCGTGCGCAGTGCTGCAGCAAGGCCTGGGTGTGCTGTGAGCTGAAGTGTGACAGACAACTTGGGTTGTGGTCAGGCTGAGGACAGGCAGTGCGTAGGGGCACAGAAGAATTAAACTTAGTGAAAATTGTTCAGGAAGCATTGGTGGGAAGTTTAGATAAAGGAAAGACGTGTGCCCTGGGAGGGTACTGTTTATTTTACTTATTTGGTTTTGATGTTTGGGAGCAAGCTTGGAGCTATGTTAGGCAAACATTCTATCACTAAGCTGCAAACCCCAATTCTTGTTTATTTGTGATAAGGTCTCAGCGTGACTCCTCCTCCTCCTGAGCCAGTACCAGCATCCCAGCCTGCATCAGGTCCTCCATGCATACGGCCAGCTTCCACGCTCCCAATAGCTTTGTTACATCCTTGTGGGTCTGGTGTTATTTGTTCACATTTTGCGGAAGAAACAGACATTTGAAACATTAATTTACGTCATCAGAACAGAAACTTCAACCCTAGATCTGTGAAGTCACACCTTGGGGACAGGGAGCTCCAGTGACTCTGTGACACATACCAGGGAGTATCCGTTATGTGTGGTGCTCTTGGGAGGCACAAGGTCTGAAGGAAGTTCCTGTCCTGGAAATGCCTTCCCTTGGTCTCCACAAGGCCCAAGCAAGAAATGGGAAAGATGAGGCAAGGGGGAGACCAAGGAGAAAGTTGTACTGTGGGGTGAGGACCAGAATGGGCAGAGCATCTCACCATCCAGGTAGGAGCTAGGCCTGATGGGCTTCTGGGTGATGGGGAGCTTCGACTTCCTGTGGTCTGCGTAATTCCCTGGGAGCTAGGTTGTGAATAGAATGAAAGGGTGAATGTGGGGAGGCCCCCCAAAAATCTAGACCTGGGCTGTAGATTCCTTCTACACAGGCCTTCCCTCACCTGCCGGGACACTTCATACCAAAAACATTCCAGAAAGCAGGCTCAGCGATGACGCTGGGCCCCGGGGGACAAGGCTGGAGCTGCAGGAATATTTAGTGCCACATCAGTGCTTCCGGAATGTGAACAACTTAGACAAGGATGGGGGAGGCGGCTCGAGGAGATCACAAAGGCCTTCTGAGTGCTCCCTGGCCCTGGCCTCTTCCTGAGGCGCAGGCGGGATCGTGATGTTCCTGAGTGGACACCCCCTCGTGGGGCAGGGCCGTGTTGGGGGGGGAACTCCCATGCCACATTGGCCTGGCTCCCTGGCTCAAGACCCAGATGACACTTGGGTCTCCCTCTGTCCTGGCCGACTAGCTGCCTTGGGCCCTCTCAAAGGGGGAAAGTGAGAGGTGGACCAGTAGAGCTAGCCGGGTAGGGAGCAGCAGACCCCGCTTGCCCAGAAGAACACAGGCAGCCTTCAGCTCTGGGAGTGAGAATCTGAACTCTGTAGGCCAGATTGTTTCACGGAGGAACAAGATGGATCAAGGACAAAGATTTGGCTGAGTGGCACAAGCATTTCTTAAAGCAGCAGCAGAGGAGAAGTGTTAGGAACCACATAACAGATGGCAGGCAGGCTGACTTCCTGGAAGTGAGGATGGAGGCACAGGCTAGGATGGGGAACAGGGGCAGGGCCTTCTGATATATTTGTGCTTTGTTTTGTTTATGTTCCTGAGGCAGGGTCTCAGTCTGTGGCCCAGGTTAGCCTGGTACACAGAGCAATTCTCCACCATTCCTAGCATTAGGGATACATTTATGAACAAAACTGACAAGAATCTTTTTAGCAGGCAAGATTACTTAAGCAAGTAAAGGCACTTGCCACCCAGCCAGACTGCCTGCATAGGATCCCCAAGCATCCACATGGCAGAAAGGAGAGAAATGACTCTCACAAGTTGTCCTCTGGCCTCCACATATGAACACACACACACACACATACACACACATACATACACACACATACACAAACACATACACACACATACACACACAAACACATACACACACATACACACACATACACACACACATACACACACATACACACACATGCATACACACACATACACACATACACACACATACACACATACATACACACACATACACAAACACACACACACACACACATTGGTAAAAATAGATAAAAGAATTTAGTTGCTTGCTGAGACCAGAAGTGGAAGACTTGATGGGAACCTAGCAGGAGGCCAGTTTTGAGAGCGGCTTGGACTGGAATTGCAGCAATACAGAAATGGAAAGCCATCCGATTTGGTGGTATAATCTGAAGGGAAAATGGACAAGCCTTTCCTGACGGAGGATGCTCAGGATGTGACAGAGAGGAGCCAAGAGTAAGGGAAGAGAGTCTATTAGCTTGTGCAGGGAAGGCTTGCAGGTGGAGCAGGGGAGGACCTGGGATGAAGTGGGGCGTGCGGACCACTCAGGACAGGAGCTAAGCTGCCTCCCAAGCTGTCTGCCGTGATTCTGGGGAGGCCTGCAGAGCTGCAGACACAGGTGACATCAGCATTTTTCCAATGAACCTTGTAAGGTTCTCTCCTCTCTCTCTTCTCTCTTCTCTCTTCTCTCTTCTCTCTCTCTCTCTCTCTCTCTCTCTCTCTCTCTCTCTCTCTCTCTCTCTTTCTCTCTCTGAAAGACAGGAGGGAGGACTTTCTCACACTCAAGCCTGAAATTCCACATTTTCAAAGGTTTTCCTTTAGAACTTTGGTAATGTCCCCCTGGCTCTGCCTGGGAGTCCCTAGGGATATTGGTTCCTAAAGTGGGGTCAGGTGTTGCTGTTCAGAGGCTGGGACTGAATAATATCAGATCATCTTTGGTCTCCCCTCTGCTTCAGAATTCTCTGTTTCGGGCCCCTGGGGAGGCCGCACATAGTCTGCTGCCCAGACAAGGACTGAAAAGGGGCATGACTCTGGTCCCGTTGACAAGGTTGACAAGCGCTCGCTTGAGGGCCTCTGGAGGAACCAGAGCCTCCCTCTCTGGGACACAAGCTTTTTCTATCTCCTTTTGGATCTGAACACCTCCTCGGTCTTCCTGCTCCCTTCCTGGGCTATTCCCACCTCAAAATTCTTCTCATCCTGTCTGAGGCATTTAGGACAAACCAGGAAAATGAGTAATCTTAATGGAGGAGGGGCTTCTAGTCCATAAAAGGACATCAATTCTTTAGTTTTACTCTTCAAAAAGGGCTGTCTTGGCCTCTGCTCTCTCCCTGCCAGGGATTTCCTGGGAAGAGGAAGGAGGCCTCTGGCCCTGACGGGATGGGTGGGATTCTAGAAATAGCAGAGCATTTTAGAAGATCGACCGGTCTGATTCACCTTCCCTTGTAAACACACGTGGTTAGCCAGGGTTTTCCCAGCTCCAGAGGCTAAGCCCCCATTTCCTGATAGAAGCGCTCAATTGTGTATGTCTGTGGAGGTCAGGATACAGTCAGCAGAATTCCTATGCCGCCTCCCACCTCCTCATCTCTCTCTTGACTGTTCTGCTGTGTGTGGGTGCTCAGCTCCTGCAGCGGAGCTGACCACAGGAGCTCCACACAGACGGAGGGGGCAGTCATCCTTCAAAGCTCCCGGGCTGGAGTGTAAACTCCCGCCCAGGCTGGGACTTCTGGCTGTCACTGCTCATGGCCACCCTGCTTGGTGCAGCCTCATGCTGGGAAGCAGTCCAGCCACTGCCAGGAGTCCCTCCTTGCAAAGGGGTTCCCAGCTTGCTCTGCCTTCCAGTCTGGCACCCAGTCCTATGGAAGGTGCAAGGTGGAGCTTAGGAGGCTCTGCATCGTGTCTGGGCAGGCTCACCTTGCAACTTTGCTGACCAGCAACCTGCTTGCCAAAGGCGGTGGAGACAGACTTGGGCTTACCCGAAACTCCAGGTCATGAGTGGATGGGAAGCGAGAACTCAATCCACTCATTTATCGTGAGCAATGTAACAGTGGCCAGACTAAACAGATACTTGAAGTTACATCCACAGGCAGGGGCGTACATTCAGAGGAAACCCACATTCAATGGGGAGGTCTCACCTGAACAGCCGGAAGCCGGCTGAAAAGGGCTAGCCCTGAGCGGTAGTGCCAGCCCCGGAGGGTCATTCAAATCACTGGCACAGCACTAAGGTTAGCCGCACACTGTTGAATGCCACCATGACGACGTCTTTGTTAGCGCCTCCTTTCTTCCACAAAGCATGTCAAGTGAGTCAGAGCCACTTTCACAGTCCCCTCACACCCATCGTGTTGCAAGGATGAAAGGAGCCAGCGTGTGAGAGTGCTTTGTAATAAGACATCACAGCAGCCAGCCTAAGCAGCGAGACCAGGTACCCGGCAAGCGAGCGGGCGAAGGGCATCCTCCATCAGCCAGCCCAGCCCCTTATAAAAGGGAATCTGACAGAGAAACAAGTGACAACGTGTTACCTAATGAATCAATCCATCAACAATTCCTGAGGCCAGACTATTGTTACTGATGCCATAGAAAATACAGAAATGGTCCCTCCCTCCATGAATTTATATGGGATAGAACCAAAGCTATAAAGCAACACCTACAGGACGATTATTAACGACACAGAGGTGGGCGCTGACGGTGGAGGTCAGAGGCAGGGCATGCGGTGAGATACTCAAATCTGTGGCTTGTCAGTGGGCCACTGTGTGGATGCAGTGCTGGGTAAGTCAGTGGAGGAATGAGCTGCCCTCCCTGTCTGGATGCTAAGCCCCACAGCCTAGTAGGTGACCGGTGAGGACACCTGACAGTCCTGCACCCTTCCTCGCAACTGTGTCACCTTGCTTTCCCTTGGCGACTGCCATTGCAGGACATGCCCATGAAGGCTGTAACAGGATGCCAGACAGGAGTGGGTAGAGTAGGCTAATTCCTTCCTTGCCAGACGTTCTGGGTGGGTAGCAAAGCAGCAAGCTCTACTGGCCCGGGCTACTGTGACTGTTCTCTTTTGTTCTTGCTGCCTAAAAGACCCGACTATCTTCCCATGCTTCTTAGATCCTCCACAAAGTTGCTACAACACTTCGAGTCACTTTCCCAGTCCTCTCAAACCCACAGTATTGCTGTAAGAATTAAAGAGGCCTATACCTGAAGACACTTGGCAGGCGATACGTCAACACAGTGGAGCCCTCTCCTCCTGCCCAGCTGAATCAAACTGGACTACCTCCCCTTGTGTCCTGTGACCAGGTGCCTTGATCAGTTTCTCCCTCCCCACTGTAGCCCTAGACAAGCTCCTGCCTCAGCCTCTCCATGTTCTCACTGGTTACCTCAAAATTCAGAACCCTTTCGTACTCACTTCAAACTGTGTGCGTGATGGGGGAGAGTCTTCAGTTTTGTGTTAATTTCATTGGTTAAATAAAGAGACTGCCTTGGCCCTTTAATAGGACAGAAAATTAGGTAGGCGGAGTAGACAGAACAGAATTTTGGGAGAAAGAAGCCGAGTCAGTCAGTCGCCATGACTCTTGGCTCCAAGATGGATGCCCGTTAGACTCGTCTCAGTAAGCCACACTCAAGTGGCAATACGGATATTAGAAATGGGTTAGATCAATATGTAAAAGCTAACCAATAAGAGGTTATAACTAATGGGCCAGGCAGTGTTTAAAAGAATACAGTTTCCGTGTAATTATTTCAGGTAAAGCTAGCCGGGTGGTGTGAAGCGGCCTGCAGCTCCTCACTTCAGATTAATTTAAGGAACAAAAAATATCGAGTGCCAAGAAAGTCGCTGGCATTGTGTCACTATTGCTTTCCAAGTGTAGGTCAGGGAGTCATTTCAGAGTGCACAACAGTCAAAGCTTCTTTACCTAGGATGTAAAAGTCATTATAGGACTGACCTAGCTTGTGTGGGGTCCTGGGTTCAACCCTTAGCACCACAGATAAAAAAAAAAAAAAAAAAAAAAAAAAAAAAGCAGAAAGAGGACACAGACTTGGGTGGCTAGAGACATGGTGTGGTTATAGGAACAGCTGGCTGGAGGGTGTGAATGTGATTACATTATAGGATATGAAACCCTCAAAAAACTAATCTTTCAAGTGAGGAAAATACCTAAGGTGCTGCTGTCCTCTGACATTTCTCGGTGGACACAGTAAAGCACAGAGTGGCTGACACCCTGCTCTGGGCCACTG